>NW_017728931.1:33518757-33548232 GCF_001723895.1 Crocodylus porosus
AGAGCGCCCCAAGGGATGACGAGGTCAAACGGTCATAAACTACTACAAGACCTTTTCAGGCTGGACATAAGGAAGAATTTTTTTTACTGTCCAAGCCCCCAAGGTCTGGAACAGCCTGCCATAGGAGGTGGTTCAAGCACCTACACTGAACACCTTCAGGAGCAAACTGGATGCTTATCTTGCTGGGATCCTATGACCCCAGCTGACTTCCTGCCCTTTGGGCGGGGAGCTGGACTCAATCTTCTGAGGTCCCTTCCAGCCCTAATGTCTATGAAATATACGTAGATTTATATTCGTGCACCCCATCAGTAAAAAATTTTTGAGCACCCCCCCCCCAATATATGTATATAAATAGAAATAGAAATAGAAGTTCTAATATTTTCTTCCCGCACCCCAACGAATCGTCTTATACACCCCCTGGGGTACATGCACCCCACTTTGGAGTCCACTGCTCTAGACGTCCTGGTGTCATGACAGTTTATGTCCTACAAAATAATTTCCAAGTATTTGGACAAGTGCAGTGGGTTCTTTTTACCCCCATCCTGGATAGCAGCTCTTTAATTGCCACAGCAGCACTCTATACTAGAGATATCAAAAACAAAAGATGCAGCAAGATCTCTCTCACGCAATGATCTGAGCCTTCTCTTTATGAGAAGGATTACCTCTGGGAATCATCCATCCAAAACGCTTAATGTGGAGGTTGTATAAGGTTTTTTCTTTTCCTTTTTTTTTGTGGGGGGGGTGAGGGGGAGTAAGGGGAAAGGAGGGTGGGAGAGCATATGTTTGGATAAAATAATTTCAATTTCTCTTAATAGTTTCACTATAGAGACAACAGCACATCAATTTTATGAAAGGCAGTCTTGCTTTCTCCTTCAGAGCAGTAGTTCTGGATTGTCCGAATCATTGAACACCTTAATTAAGGGGCGAGCAATTATTTCGGGCGGAGGGACACTTACTGAGTTTTGGCAAGCTGTTGAGGGCTGCATGGGTAGCCCTGACCCTTGAGATGTGTTCCGCCCTGGTTGCCACCTTGGGGCTAGAAGTCCCACCCCTTAAACTCTGACTTTTGCCACTAGAAATCCCTCCCCTTGCCCCTAGAAGTACTCCTTTGGGGAAAATGGTTTGCCATCTTAGGGGGGAAAAACAAATTATACACTAAAAATCAAACACCCATAATAATGTATTTTAATTTAATTTAAAATATATATTTTTGATCTTATTGTGCGTTTGTGCTGTATACGTAGAAGTGGTTGCATACAAGCTCAAAATGCAGTCTTACCTGTAAATTGTGTGCGGTGTGCATGGGTGTCAGGGGATATGGGGTGGGTGTGGGGGTTTGTGGGGATGTGTGTGCATGGAGTGGGTTCTGGAAGCCTGCCCAGCAGCAGGGTGGAGGGGGGTGCTTTTCTCCCACATTCAGCTGCAGTTTGTTCATCACTGGTGCTGCCAGTCTGGACCCTGTGGCAGCTCTGGGCTCACCCAATGGGCTGAGCGGCAGCGGCAATACCAGCAGGGCACGAACTGCTGCAGGGGTGGAAGAAAAGCGACCTGTCCCCACAGCCACTGGTGCTCCCTGCAGCAGCCTCTTGGAGCCCACGCAAGGCTGCCTCTGCCCACTCTCTGTTGCCACCACTGCCCCATGGGTGTTGGGGACATAGCAGAGGTAGGACAGCCCTGTGTAGGCTCTGGGCAGCTGCCACAAGAAGTGCCAGCAGCAGGAGGGGAAGGGGCCGCTTTTACCCCGTGCTGAGCATCAGCTTGTTCCCTACCCACCACCACTACTCAGCCTGGATGGGTGAGTGAAGGGCACACAGGGTCAGGGCTGCTTCTGGTTGTCCCCACCTGTGCCACGGGGCTGGAGCAGGCAGGGCTGGGAGTAAGCAGCCACACAGCAGCAAACGGCAGCCAGGCGGGAGCACAGGACCCGCACTGGTGCCCTGAGGCCAGCACTGGTGGGGCCCAGAGTGGGTGGCAGGAGCACAGGGTCCCAGCTGGCTGGGACTCTCTCGAGCCAGGCTAGCTGCCCTCTCTCCCTGCTGGTACAGTGCAGCCTGGCTCCACACACCCCTAGCCAGCAAGCGCTCTATGCTTCTACCATTCCACTCTAGGCCCCAATCAGTGCTTGCCCTGGGACATTGCTGTAGGCACCATGCTCCCACACACCCACTCCCTTCCACTCCCCCCATCCCCGCCACCATTTTTCCAACTTGTCTTCCCGCTCCCCACCTCCTTCTTACCTGAATTCCCCACTGGGGCAGAGAGGCACAAACAGCCCCATGGTCCCAGACCAGAAGCTCCAGTCAGGAGAATGCCATGGCTTCCCCTGGGTCCCATCTTTGACAGGCAGCTGGGGGCAGATAAATATTAATTTTCTAAATTTTTTAGGGGTCCCACGGGCCAGATACAATTGCCTATCAGGCAAGATCCAGCCCACGGGCCATATTTTCCCACCCCTGCCTTAATTCAATTGGGGTATTGAAACTTCTTGGGGCACTGCTCTAGAATATCAGGCAGGCTCTCAATATAATCTTGGGACAGAGAAATTAGTGAAAGAGAAGCTACTCACTGGCAATTAGAGCTCTTGAAGTGATTTTCAGTAGAGATCCAACTGGACTGTATTTGTGCACCACTGCAAATCCCAGAATTCTCACAAAAGTTTGACCATTAGACACTACACAGATTTGATCTATAGGTATAGAGCCCTCCCCTCTTTATAACGCCTGTCCTAGAATAGGAAATGCTTTCCCTCAATGTCCAGCCATGGCACTAAACCTTGTGTGTCAATACTATGCAGGATTCATTGTTCCTACATGCATTAAGAGGAGGGATTCAAAGATTATAGCATTTCCTTCTCTTCCCTCATCTCTCTCTGAACAAAAGCAACCGTTTTCAGTGCAGTGTGAAGCTAGTCTTGGTTTTCTGAAACTTTCAAACACCTTGAGACCAGATGAACTTGTCCTGGAAATGAAGTCCCAAAGAAGAATACCGAACCAGTGCCAAGCCCAACCTGGGACCCTCTTCCAACAGCAAAAGGGAATCAAGACTCATTTGTCAAAGGCTTAAAGTAAAAAACTACAGTCAGATGGAGCTTAGGGAAAATGCTCCTCAGCTAAGTAATTTAAGAAGGTTTAAGTAGGGCCTATGGAATCAAAGTTACTTAAACTTTATAAAACTTATTTTAGGAGAAATTACTAAAAGCTAACAACTCTAATATGCAAAAAATATCAAAATAGCTCATAGCTGGGGGAAACAAAACAAGAAAGTAGACCAGGGAAGGAGGAAAAAACAGGAGTTTTGAACTGCTGCTTTGTCAGCTGGAAGGAACTAAAGGCATGTGGGAACTATGGCTTTTTATATAAGCTTGCCTAAGGGTTTGTGTGCAAATGGATTTAATTCAGGAACAGCCCCATATGTAGACAAGTTTTAAGATGTCCAATAGCCATAAATAACAACATTTACTTTATTGCCAAAAGCCAATCTACTTGACAACCTATTTGAAAGGGAAACAAAAACTAAATAAAGTGTTTCTGAACCAAAGAACAACTTTAAAGATTAAGTCCAAAGCCACAGAAACATTCAACATTGTGTGCTGGTCTTTTTTATAAGTTAGCCATAACAAGGATAATACTAAAAACACATGACACTATATTACAAAACTTGTTCACCAATAAAATTACAAATAGGATTCAATGCATAAGATTTTATTCTATACAAAGGAATGATCACGTAGCCATGAAGTTAAGTATGGTCTAAATGCCAAGGTCTAGAAACCTGCTATAGGTACAAATACTTTCTGGCAATCAGTAGCATTTTTTGAATACTAGGGGGGAAAAAACAAGAAAAACAAAAAAAATCTAACATTTGAGGTGGTGTCCACATCTCTTAGCAGCTGGACCTGGGGTCCCATTATTTTTTTCTTTTAAGATATGGACTAATATATTTGTAGAAACCTGTTTTTAGTTGCTGTGCAACAAGGGATGCTTACAAAATTCTAAAAATTAAATTAATTTTCATTTGTTGTGAATACTTAAAGTTCAAGGTAGATACACCAAGGTGCAATTTCCAGTTTTTCTGCATCATAAAATAGCATGACCTAAAACTGTTGTCTTCCTCTAGCAGACATGTTACGCATTCAAAACCATTATTACAGCATCTTAATTTGTTTTTCACTAAGTCATATATATCGTTTCCTGGTTCAGACAACTGTGCCAGGACATCCTGTCTGCTGTTGTGGACCACAGCTTGGATGCGTCTGAAAATGAACTTGCAAAATCATTTTGTTTCCCTAGAATGTCAGGCTAAAGCTGATATGCCATTTCTGCTTTACCTGGCTACAAAGCAAGACAGAGCAACAACATCCACACTGATCAGTCAGTACTCTATAAAAATATACAAATGACTACACTACATAAGATTGAAAAGCATGCTCAGTCATGAGATAACAGAACACCTAAATGTTCACAGCATTAAATGTTTTCCTTGAAAGATCCATCAACACTTCAAGCAAGTTTCGTTGCTTATACTAAGATAAAGTGACAGTAACTACACATTAATGTACAAGATCAGAATCCTTTCATTCTTCAACACTTTGGTATTCAACTGTAAAGTGCTGATGAAAAAAAGAGTTGTAGATTATTAGAAAAATCAGTTTTTGATGTTGTACTATCACATATTTTGTGACAAAATATTGCAGCAATGTCCAATGACTACCTGAAGGATCGTTCCAAAGAAGATGGAGCTAGACCAGGGACAGGCAATTATTTGGGCCCACAGGATACACAGCAACTCCGGAGAGCTGTTGCAGGCCAGTCAGGACACCTCCCCTCCTGCAACAGCCTACAGCCTGCGTGCCCTGCCAGCTCCTCCCTGCCACCACTACCAGTGCTCAGCAGCCACTGAGCAAAGTCCCAACCCCAACCCCAGCCCACTCTGCACCTGCTCCCGACTCACCCTGGCTGGAGTGGACCAGCTCCAGACCAGCTGAAACCCACACTCACACTCTCGACCCCAGCATGCCCTATACCGGCTCTGGACTGACTGCCTATGCTGCACAGTGATGGCAGCCAGGCAGAAGCTGCTGCTAGGCATGGGGAAAAAGCAACCACTTCCCCCTCACTGCTATGAGGCCCTTCTTTCTGCAGCCACCTCAAACAGGCATCTGGGCTGCCCTGCTGCTCCTCTCTACTGCCACCACTGCCCCCTAGGTGGTCCAGAGGTGATGGTGACAGCAGTGCAGAGGAGCTGCAGGGCAGCCCAGGCACAGGCTGCAGAGGCAAGGGGGAGGCAGCTGCTCCTCCCCCCCATTCCCAGCAACAGCTTCTGTCTGGCTGCTGCTCAGGATAGGTGTAAGGCACAGGACAGGCCAGAGTTGGGGCTGTGTGTGCAGGCCCCTACCAGTACCAGGGAGAGGGAAGCAAAGCACCTTGGGATACTGGAAGACTGTCCCGTAGCTTCTCTCAGAAGAGAATGTGTACGTTTGCTCTCTCAGGAAGAACTCTCCGAGGAACAACTTGGTTGTTCCCAGGATTGATTTTTCTCCTGGAGCAGTCATTTTTACTCTGGGAGAAAAATCTGTGTACTTGTGGTTTCCCCTGGGATATCAGCCATTCTCCCAGGAGAAACTGAATGTCCATTCTCGATCTCTGTGATATGACATTAGTGATATATTCCATTCCTGCAAAGTGAAGGTACATACTCTTATCTGGGGAGGGATTACAAGAAACTGCTTCCTATTTTCACTTTTACTAACTCTCAAACCACAATTTTACTGAACTGTATGGTTTTATACAGGGATGGGCAATTATTTTGGGCAGAGCTTACCCAGTTTTGGCAAGCTGTTGAGGGCCACATGGGTAGCTCTGACCATTGACAGATGACCCACCCTGTGACAGGTACCCCGCCCCCTGGTCACCATCTTGGGACCAATGTCCCAGGGCCAGCACCAGTGGGGCCCAAAGTGGGGCGCAGTCTGGCAGGGGTCTGTGGAGCCGGGCTGCGCTGCACCAGCAGGGAGAGGGGGAACTGGCCTGGCCCCATAGAGCCCCTGCTGGCCGGGACCCTGTACTCCTGCTGCCTTGCTCTGGGCCCACCTGGTGCTGGCCCCAGGGCACACCGGTGCGGACCACGTGCTCCCACTACCTGCCCACTCACTCCCAGTGCCCCCTAGACCCACGGTACAGGAAGGGGGCAGCGTGCAGCCCTGACCCCTGCTCGCCAGCAGGGAAGGAGCTGGTGCTGAGCACAGGGAAAAGTGGCCCTTCCCCTGCCCCACGGACAGTGCTCCCTGCTGCAGCTGCTCGCAGCCTGCGTGGGGCTGCGAGCAGATGCAGTGTGGGGCACTGGGCACAGAGCTCCTTTTCCCTGTGCTCAGCACCAGCTTGTAACTCATCACCACTGGCAGCCTGGGCCCCATGCTGGCTCCAGGCTCACCCATCAGGGATGCGCCACAGCAGGAACAGCTGCTCAAGGTGGAGGACAGCAGTCCCCCAACTTGCTGTGCTGGACAGTGTTTGCTGCTGTTGCCCACCCGGACCTCACGCGCTGGGCAGCCCAGAGACAGCAGTGGCAAACAGTGCCGGCAAGCAGGGCGGCCGCTTTCCTCCATGCTGAGCAGCTGCTCCCACTGCGGCACAGCCCCGATAAGCAAGCCCAGAACTGCTGCAGGGCCCAGGCTGGCAGCAGGGGCAGGTTACAAGCTGGTGCTGAACACGGGGAAAAGTGGCCCCTCGCCTGCCCCGTGGCCATCACCCCATGCTACAGCTCCTTGCAGCACGTGGGGCTGCCTGTGCCTGCTCAGGACAGCCCCGCATAGACTGCGAGCAGCTGCAGCAGGGAGCACCAGCCATGGGGTGGGGGAAGAGCTGCTTTTCCCCATGCTCAGCTTTTCCCCAGGGTCCTCCCCTGCCTGTCCCCCACCCACACCCCTTACCTGAGTTTCCAGCATGATGCAGCCACATGGTCCCAGGCCAGAAGCCCCTGGGCTGGGGCCTCCAGCTCAGGGGGTGAGGCCAGGTGGGCCCTGTTGTTGCAGGAGCCCACCAGGGCTTCCCCTGGGTCCTACTGTCCCTGGCTCATGTCTTTTTTTTTTTTTTTTTTTTACGGGAACCAAGGGCCAATAAATATTAATTTTCTAAAATTTTTAGGGGCCCCACGGACCAGATACAATGGCCTCACGGGCTGTATTTTGCCCAACCCTGGTCTTATACCATGTTCATTACTATACTACCTGAGCATCATCAGAACTGGACTATGAAAAATGACTAATATCCATGATATATGGCTTGTTCTTTCACCCTCTCCCCAAGACAGCAGCACGTATAGTGGAGTTTTTTTGGTTTAGGAGGAGTTCTGGGGGTGGCCTGAACATATGTTTTTTGTTAGAAAATACAAGTTTGAAGAAGTGGCCCTACATCTGTAACAAAAGATGGCAAGGTTTGTGAATTCCTAAGGGAGCTCATTTCAGTCTCAAACTGACCCTCTGATTCCCATGTAAAGACCTGCATCACACTAGAGAAACAAAGCTGTCAACCACAGTCCTCATCCTGGAGTTTTCATCTCTCTCTTACACATCCTGAGCCCAGGCCATGACATACTTTAAAGATAAGAACCAAAATCTTTAACTGTATTCAAAATTCTTTGAGAGTCTGAAATAAGTGAAGGACATGTATGAGACACCTCCTGGTTGCCTATACAATTCAGGAGATATAGGACAGCGTGGCCACACACACCTTCCACCTCCTGACCTGCCGGTAAGTATCATTGCTGCCAGCACCCTTGATGAGGCCACCCGCAAGAGGATCACAAAGCAACCTACCAGATGTGACTTGGCCACCTTCCTCAGTGGCTCACTGGAGTTTGGCAGAGATGGCAAGGACTTGGCCTCTCTGTAGAGCCAAGCCCACAATTCCATGCCTCGGGAAGCGTATTGGCTGCGCCTGGATGTGGACCAAGGAGCTGGGAGTCTCCCTGCAACCAGCCCCGCATGCCGACCATGTCACCATGATGCTCTGCATGAGGACCTTCCTGGAGCAGTTCCTGAAGGACGCCGTCCGCAACAAGTACACCGGCAACCGGAGGGCCAAACCCGACCAGGGCAAGGTCTTTGATGTTACTTCAAAGTGGGACTTGAAGAACCACTTCAAACCCAGCGGGAGCTTCACGTGCTTCACTGACTGGCACTTCCTCCACCGCACCCGCCTAAACTGCCTGCCTCCGAATGGGGCCGCGCGCTTTGGCCACGGGGACAAGAAATGCCGACGGTGCAGCTACGCAGCAGAGACCCTCCCCCACATGCTGTGTAGCTGCAGGCCGCACACTAGAGCCTAGCAGCTCCGCCACAACACCATCCAGCACCGCCTGGTAAGGGCCATCCCAGCTGCAGTGGGAGACATCTCTGTAAACCGCACCTTCCCAGGCTGCGAGAGCCAGATGCACCCTGGCACTGTCATTATGAACGAAGAGGCCAAGAAGATCTTGATCATGGACATCATCTTCCCCCTCAAAAACAAGCGCCAAGCCTTCACTGACGGCTGGGCTCGCAAATGGGAGAAGTACACCCTGCTGGCCAACAGTCTGAGGGGCCGCGGCCATGACAGTACGGTTGACACACTCATTGTGGGAACACTCAGCACCTGGGACCCAAACAAGAGCAAACTACATGCCTGCTGTGTCTCCCACCACTACGGCAAGTTGATGCACTGCCTCATGGTGTCCGACACTGCTGGTCCCGTGACATCTACGTAGAGCATGTGGCAGAAGGACACCTCTGTTTCTCCCAAAAAACTCTACTCTGTGACAATTTGGTTAAGATGGGCCCTGCATAGGGTACACACTTTACCCTCTCTCTTTAGGTAACCTAAGCTGGATACATTCCTGAGGGAGGGGGGAAAACCTGCTCCCTCTGCATACGTGACTGGCATCACACACCTGTGCTCCCTGGGGGTTGGCCAGATGTGAAGCACCCCCAGGGAGGCACTTGGAGCCTGGAAGGTAGGCGCAGTGAGGTGGGTGGCTCAAGGCAGGAGCACCCCCTACTGGCCCACCATAAGGGCCAGTGGCCTGGGGAAGAGCTGCAATCTGCTCCTTGCATGCCCCTGCCTACAAAAGCAGCACTCGTTGCAGGAACGTGTGGGCAATGGATCATGGCTCTGCCCCAGGCCTCAGCCCTACACTATCATGGCCCCGTTATCCTGATCACAGCCCTGGCTCCACTCACCTGTCCCATTCCTGGATGCCACTCTCTGCCTGCAGCTTGATCCCATCTGTCTGGCTGTGCGCCCTGGCCAGTGGGTGCAGGGCAGATGGGCCAGGGTGCCAGGGCAGAAAGGATGAGTCCGGCAGTGGCAGTAGGGACTGGCACTGGCATCTGTAAGGAGTTGCCACTGTGGGACTGCTGGGAGGTCCAGCCACCATATCACCCCAGCCCCACTGAGTGCCAGGAGGTGGTAGGACTGGTCACATCTGCCACAGCCTGCGTGGGGCAAAGGAACCTCCTGCAGTCTGGGCAAAAATCCCTTGGCAGGTTGGATCCAGCCTGTGGGCTGTATTTTGCCCATCCTTGGACTAGGGTGACCATACACCCCAGTTTGGCTGGCAAGTCCCAGATTTCGTGGGTTATCCCAGTGTCCTACCAGTTGTTGAAAATCGAATCAAGAGTCCTGCAATCACAGAGGCCTCAGACACAGTCCAGCAGAGAGGAAGAGCAGCATGATATGCCAGACAAGCAGGCACACAAGCACTGCTGCGGCTGTGTGGAAGCAAGGCAGGGGGACTGGAGTGGTGCTCAGCCCAGCCCAGCCTCCAGCCATTGCTCAGGAGAAGCCAGGCTCCACACGTGTGGGTGAGGGTACCACCTGCTCCAACAGTACCTGGCTGCCCACCAGGCACACAATGCCATTCCACCTCCACACTGCCCTGCATGCCCTGCCTCTGCCTCAAGCACTAACTTGTGTGGGGGCAAGGGGGAGCAGTGTCCCAGATTTCCTTAAACCTAATATGGTCATCCTACAAATGACTGAAGGCTTCATGCCTGGGAACAGTTACCCAAGAATTGCCAGAGATGTAAATAAGTGAGGTCATGCACTTGTCTGCCAAGATGCGACAGCCTCCTAACCAGCCAGAAATTATAACAGTAGCCAAAAGGTAATGTTTTCAGTATGAAAGCTTAGTGTCAACAAGTTCGAGAGCACCTCTAAAATCAGACTGAATTGACTGATTCACCAAAAGAGACCGAGCAATGATTGCACTCTTAAAACTGCTTTCCCCTGCCCAGCAGCATTGCCTTTGATTTGCTCAGATTCAGTTTCTACTAACTGTTCCTTAACCACGTACTGCTTTTGTACAAGCACTTAATCTTTGTTACTCATATTCTGAAGAACAGGTAAAACCATGTGCCATCTGCTTATTGCTTACGTCTGTGCTTTTTAACTAGTTTACCACTTTGCCCAGTGTTACATGCCAGACCTACACTGACATGAACTGCAGCTGCAAGGTAATACAGCAGTTATACATACCTGTAAGCGCAAGTCCCACAACTCAGAAACATGTACCAAAGGCAAATGAGCGAACACACTTTTTCAGTCAAAATGAGTATAGAACGAAATTCAGAAAAGTTTCAGAGAAAGAGATTATATAACATATTTCAAGATAAATTAAAAACTACAGAAAACATAGAAAGCAGAGGCAAAGACATTAAGAGCAAGATAGGAAACATGAGGCGAAGCAAAGTTGTGCAAAGGCGTAAAAGTGAGGATACATAGTAAAAAAGAAAAAAGAATATGGGTACACCAATAAAGATTTTTTTGGCCAATACCAATAGCCGATGATTAAGCAACCATATCAGCCAATCTGATAACTGATATTTAGTAATAGTGCAAGGCATTTTAAAACTACTGTTTCTTTTGCACTTAACACACAGATATACACACATACTTGCCTCCTGCCTGCTCCAGCCCCAATGAGGAAGGCAATGACAGCATTATTTCCACATATCGCCCCCTTGCCCACAGCCCTGCTCAGGCTATGTTGCTATCCTGAGCGGGCAGGGTGGACCCTTGAGCAGACAATGGTACTGGGCACATTTGGAGACACAGAGCACACCACTGCCTCAGTGCTGACGGACCCCACACAGCCAAGTTCCCACGGTTGCCAGGGAGAAGCCGCTTTTGCAAAGACAGCCGGTACCTCTAGCGGAGCAGAATGTCCCTTCACCAGGCACTTCACCCTGCCCACGCGCAGCCTGTCTCTGCAGCAGCCCTGGTATTCAGGCCCTATGTGCACAGCATTGCCATTGCAGCTGTTGATGGTCTCTTTGTCGCTGACCACTCCCCAGTATTCCCTCCCCCTGCTCGCTGGGACCTGTATTCTGCCACGGGCTCAGGATGGCAGTGGAGCATGGGGACTGGATTATCCTCACCATAGCGCTCCAAGTACACGGTGGTAATTATTGGCTATAACAATGAAAAAAATCTGATAATATTAATTCTCCTTTTATCGGTGCCGATCTAATAGTCAACCAATATATCAGCGCACCCCTAGTAAAGAATAAAAAAATTAAACAGTAAGAAACTGAAAGTTATCAAAAGGATTCAAAACAAGATGAATGTGAAGTGACACTGGCAAAGCAAAAAGAGCGGAAGTTAAGTGGGAATGGTATGTTGACATTTAGGAAGGTAGTGAAGGTGTGGGGATGAAAATGGGAGACATCATAAAATCTGACAAAGATGATCTGTATGTGGAATTTTTTTTTTTTTAAAGAGGTGAGTTTAAAGCAATAAAAATGGAAAAAAATATTTTTCTTTTAAGTGTTACTATCCTAGAATAAATAAACAGAATGTTTGAGACTACATCTTTCTATAGTATAAATAAACATCTCTTATGCTATCTAGCAAACCTGATACCTAGCAATCTTTACTCAGGAGTTCAAAAGTCCCATTAACCAAATACAGAAATATTACCAGCACTTTCCTCAGGTCAACTGAAATACTATCATACTTAACTAAAATTCTTCTTACATAATTCTCTATTTCCTCCCAAAGGATTTTTTTTTATATTTAAATATTGAAAAATTGTTTCAGAAAGAGACTAAAAACTAAACATTTCCATTTCAATCTTACATTTTAGCATACACAGCTGTCTTTCTTTCATTAATTTTTTTTTCCTTAACCGATATGTCTTTGGTCAAAGTGTGGTCTGGTAGTTGTGATGGTCCATAAATTATGCGAGTGGCAGGGATATTTTTTTGGACAAGCTTTTGGACCCGAGGAATTGCAAGGTTTTCTCAAAAACTTGTCTACAATCCCTTCCAACCAGGAAGTCGGTCCAATAAAATGGGCTCTTAGTTCATTAAAGATACAACAGTTAAGATTATACAGATTTTGCCCTCTGATCAGCAAACTGAAGGGGCACAGGCTTGTGTTATCCTGCTCACAGCTGTAGCTATTGGCTGAGCACTGCAGCTTGTACTTGAAGCAGGAGTAAGTTGTTGGTAGTATCTTGATGAGGCTTGTGATTGGAAATAGCACTTTATTTACTAGAACTTCTATAAAAGAACTACTTACAATAAAGTAGCAGTCTTGCTACTGCTCTTTGCAAGTGTATGGGGCCTAACCTTATGTGACAGAAGTTCTTCTAGAAACAATGTCCCAGTAGTGTGACACTGCAGAAAACAATCTGCCACACCAAGAATTTCCTTATGTCTCACTTTCTGAACACTACATTTCCAGGAGGACATACTCTACAGCACACAGTCAACCATAACACTGGAATAATCTTTCTTGCTACATTCTGCCTTCCAAAATCGAGGTGCATGCTTTATTTGCAGGAAGGGAGGGTGAAGGGGGGTGTTGCATGAAACAAAATGTTTGTCTGGTACTTGCCATGGAAGAATAAGAGATGTTTCGCCCTAGAAGTTACTATATATAATTACATTACAAGCTAATGAAGGAAAAGCAGCAGCTCTTCAAATAGGATATGTTTTTCCCCATAGCTTCTGTCTCCCTAGAGTTTGGGTTAACAATTAATCTTCAAGGAGGAGTTGTTTAAAAAGGATGTGAATAGAGAAGGTTAAGCAGCTAGTGCACAAGTCAAAGACTGCTCCAAATACCAGTACAAGAGATAAATAAGCCTAGCATTAACTCCTGAGCCCCACACTAACAAGGCTACTTACCGTAAAATATAAAATAAACTTTAAAACATTTTAGTTCTTCAGCAATAACAGTGAAAACAATAATGTAGACAAGGAACAAGCGCTGAAACCATGGCGTTGTCTAAAACCACTGCAGAAACTTAGATACAGCGATAAAAATCACTTGACCTCCTATTTACACCATCATTATTTGTAAAGTGACAATGGAGAGTTGCCTAAAAAGTGCTACTGCAAACAGCCCTTTCTGACAGCTCTCAACAAGGATAACAGATATCAATGATATCCCAAGAAGTTGCAAAATTATTTTTGTCCACTGTCAGCTCTTCTTTTTATTTTAGGAATGCCCACATGAATAAAATACACTATTCTAAATGTTTTCTTTACATTTACAGATACAACAGTAAGAAGCTTGCAGCACTTAAATTAATTGCTAAAGCAGTCTCAGATATAAATATAGTACATTACCTTGAACTGAGGGAGGATGTTGCTCTTGTGGCTTCTCCTGTGACAACAGCCCCAGGTAGCTGAGAACAACATACTCTGTTTCATAGTGAAATCCTACAGGCACAGCAGCAGAGGACGCCATGGAATTGGCTTGTAATGCTCTACAGTTAAGGGGCACGTAGTTTTTCCTCTAGTTAGCAAGTGAATACTGAAAGGAAAAAAGAGTAATTTTTGTAAGGAAGAAGGCCATGCATTATCTTACAGTAAGAGAAATCATGACACTGGATTCTGCTTAAAAACATCAACACAATGTTCTATCTCAGGGCTGTCCAACTTTTAAGCAGCTGGACGCTGCATCCCATGAGGGCTACACCAGCGGGGGCCACACACTGCACGGCCTTCAACAGTTCAAACTGCAGACCACCTGGACAACACACTCCCTCACTGCTGCACCACATCCAAGAGCAGTCCTCCCACCATATGCAAGCTTCTCCAGCATCATCCTGCCCCATGGTGCAGTGGAGGAAGCAGAAGCCTCCCAGAGATCCTGGCTGTTGCTGCAGCCAGAGCAGTATAGGATGCAGCAGCTGCATAGGAGCCTAGGGACCACAGGCACAGTGGGCTGCACATAGCCTGCCAACTGGACAGCCCTATTTTACCTGAATAACCTATGGAAAATGTATACACTGGCATTCAGTATACAAAGCCTCACACCTTACAGCAAAATGAACCTCTCAAGTTGAGAAGACTTTTTTTTTTCCTTTACCTTTCATACCATCTGAATACATGTGTCTGGGGTAAAAGATACCTTGATCTTCCTTACAAACAAAAGTTTCTCCAGGTAGAGATATGCAAAGGGGACAAAGTCAACTAGAAACCTGAGGAGAGTTTCTCTCCCCATCCTTAATCACTAGACAGTAGTCAACCATTTCCTTTGTTTCTACTATTTTTCTTGGGTTTCCAGCATGGTTGATGTTCATACCTTTTACACAAATTGACCATTATCATTCAGATTAACTTTAATGATCTAATACAGGGGGCGTTAGCTGGGGATACGCTTATCCCTAGGGATACTTGGAAAGGTGATAGGGGGTATGCACAGGTAGGGACGGAGCATGCCCTGGGGCAAAGCAGCGGTGTCTCCCCAACACGTTCCCACACATTGCGCAGGCGTGAGGGAGGGGCATGCCAGGCACCACCAGCCCCACACAGCACACTACCACGCCTTCCCAACCCAGCTCGCTCTCCTGATTGACCATTGGGCTGCTGCCCTGAGTCAATACCCAGTAGCGAGGAGGCATCGTGGCCACACCCTGCCTGCAGATCTGCAAGAGCAGTGAGGCGCAAAGGGTCTGAATAGCAGGGTGAGTGGGAGCGTGTTTCTGTGCCTGCTCTCAAGAACAGGGCGGGGGGGTAAAGGGCAGTGGTGCCTCTTTTCAGACAGATGTGGGGCAGTGGGGTTCACATGCTACCACCCCACACTGCCATGCACTGCCCCACTCCACCACCACACAGCACTTTCCCACAGTCAGTCACACATGCAGATCCACAGGCTGCTGCAAAGCCCATCAGCAGCCCGCAGAGCCACACATGTGACTGGCTGTAGGAAAGTGGTGTGCAGCAGCAGTGGGTGGCAGTGGCAGCCACATGAAAGCCCCCCTCCCCACCCCACTGCTCCATGACCAGCCACTACCACCAGAACGGGGACACTTGTTAAAAAAGGTTGAAAACCCCTGATCTAACAGAAGCAGAAGACAGCACATGGTCAGAAAGAGAAAAGAAATACCATTTTCTTTGGGAGCCCTGGAGAACAATTTTCCTTCTAGCAGCTGATTAGGAGAACTGGATTTCTTACACAGGCACTGTCCCTTAGTACCAATGGATAAGACAGAAATGCAGATCTCTCTAACAGCGACATAGGACTGATGAACATTCCATGTCCTGGTACAGGGGTGGGCAAAATGTGGCCCGCAGGCTAGATGTGGGTCGCCAGGTCATTCTATCTGATCCGCAGGACCCCTAAAAAAAATTTAGAAAATTAATATTTATCTGCCCCTGGTTACCGGTCACGTGACCCTCGATGGCCTGCCAAAACTCAGTAAGCAGCCCTCTGCCCAAAATAACTGCCCGCCCCTATCCTAGCACTTTTATATATTTCCCTTTATAAGCAGTCAGATGAGAAGAGCAGCAAAGAACAGAAGGTCAAGAGCCAAAATAAGACACCCAAGAAGGGCCAGAAAGAAGAGTCAGACCTCAAATAAAGGCAAGAAAGAGAAAGGGGAAAAAAAGGTTTGAAACAGAACTTTTTAAGTTTTAGGTCAGAGGTGTTAAACATACGGCCCAAGGGCCAGAGCTGGCCCATGGAGCTCTACCATCTGGCCCCCAGTACTGCCCCCGAGTCATCAGTGCAGGGCCAGTATGCAGACCAGATTGGGCCCACAGACCTTATCTCATTCCCCTAGCACAGCTGATCCAGCAGCTGCTCCAGGAACCATGTGGAATGAGTACTGGAATGGTGGCCACCCCAGCCAGACTGGGTGGTCTCTGGGTCAGGCTCCCCGCTCTCCTTCGTCTGCCCAAGGCAAGGCTGCAGGATCATTCTAGGCCTGGAGAAATCGGGCAATTTCTTCCTCACAGTCGGGACCCAGGTCCTAGGAGCTGGACTCCAGCAAGGGAACGGCCCCTTCCACTCCTGGTGCTGCCCTGCCAGAGGCAAGGTAAGCTCTCATGTCTCACATGGGAGACTGAATGGATCCAGCATTGGGAAGGGCAGGACCCAGCTGGGCTGAGAGGCCAGGGAAGAACCCTGCTCCACACGGGGGGGTGGGGAAGGGTAGCAGCTGCCTCGGTCCCTGACAGGCTCTGCCCCTAGGCCCTGGCGCACAAACCTCCAGGCACTGCGGGTTAAGTCACTCTGAGCTGGGCCAGTCAGCTCCACCTCAGTCACATCTTTGTGGCATTTGGCACCTTTTACAGTGTCTGTCCCAGCCCCAGCCTGTAGTCTGTGCCGCACCAGTGCCTGAGACGCCACAGCAGCTGCTCCACTCCACTCCAGCCCAGCCCGGCAGTGAGGAGATGAATCCAGGGTCACCCTAGGTCGCAGGAGGGAACCCAGGCATCCAGGGGCCTCAGCCCCACAGGCAAGAGGGAACCTAGGCATCTGGGGCCCTAGCTAGAAGGCATAATTATTGGAAAATGTTATTAGCTACAACAGCAAAAAAAGTCAATAGTCAATGTCATTTCCTTTTAATCAGTGCTGATCCGATAAGCAACCAATATATTGGTGCACCTCTAGACTCAACTATACAATTCTTCTTTTTGGGTACTTAATAGTATCCTGAAATCCTTTAAAAGATATATTTGATAACTGGCTCCTCTGCTGCTCACTTGATTCTAACCAAACTATATAAGTTTAATGGCTTTTGAGTCAACAGTTATATTTCGTCTCACAGCAATTTTCTTACACTTACATAGCACCTTTCATCTGAAAGTGCTTTACAGATAAAATTCTAAATAATGTTCATCCACCAATAAAATTCCATTGTTTTAGGGATGCAGCAGTACAAATCACTATGCTGCTATAGTTTGGTACATTACATTAGATGAAAAAAAACACCACAGCAAACTGAAACTGCAAAGCAAATGGAGTAAGCAAAAACATGCTTAACTGAATTAGGCCAGGACACCAACTATAAACTGTATTTTTTTAGTTAAAGATCCCAAGGCTCTTTTAAACATCAAACAATTCTTAGGACTTCATTTTTATGCTTATCGTGAAAGATGTCACTCTCCACCAAACAAATGTACCTCAACAAATTATGGAGTCTTTGCTCAATACAGTTCCAATACATAGTATAGTGCTTCAGTATTATCCAAAAGCAATTCTGAACAAGTAACAAAGCACTGTCCTTAAACTAAATATTTGGATCAACAAAGAGGAAGGAGGAAGAACCTACTGACATACAAAAAACAGGAATCCAAGCAAACACAGGTAACTCCATGCGTTTGGAATCAGACTGAGACCCAATTCAAAAATATTTCAGTATGTTCAGCTACACAGCTCTGACATAGGCTGTTCAGATAAAAGTTAAAAAAGTTTCCCCATGGCTTTTTGTGGAGCACAGCATAGATGTAATAAATAAATACATGAGAAAAAGAATAGGCTACAAGTGAAAGAGTCTAATTATTTTAAGACATTCCTGGAAAATGCTCAAATACTGGAATGGAGGATGGAATAAACAGCTGCATAAAAAATAATAAAAATCTTGAGCTTTCACTGACAGGCTCAGTCTTCAGAGAATAGGGATATTTCAGAACCATTGGCCATTGCTGAGAATGGCCTACAATGCAATAATGTAGTTATTCAATTTAATCATGATGATTTAGTTAAGATTTTTTTTTTTTTTTTTTACAGAGCAAAGAACACAGAAAATATTGATTTTATAGAGTAGGCATTTCAGACAAGGTCAATTTTCAGAAATGATTTTTAAAGACAAGCCAAACAACTTAGAAGACAGAGGGAGAGCACTCCTTGCATAGACAGGAAGAAAAAGCATAGATACACTTAGAGGAGAGAGAAAAGGTTTATCAAAACTGACATCATTGCTAAAGCAAAGGGAGATAAGTAACATATATCTTAAAAGCAAAGACAAGAAGTTGGTGCAAGTGAGTCACACAAGAACAACAACTCTTTATCAAAATAAATGGCTTAAATTCATTATGGTAAATGGCTCTCATATTTCCTGAATGCCCTGGATCCCTCAAAAAACACTACATCTATTCAAGATAATGTGTCCTTATCCTTTTCACAACACATTTCTGCCCAAAGGAAAAAAATCCTCTTACCTGTTTCAAGCTGGTTGAATGGCTCAGCAAGGCAAAGTTGGCTGGCCAGTCATACTGACATTTCCTCATGCGACCTGTCACACACTAATCTACAGCAGGGTCATGCATCAATTACAGTATGAGGAAATACAAAAGCTACGCTCTAATGTAATAGCTACAATTTTTTGGTAAAGAGACTGATAAAATTTAGCCCCTGACTATGGGATGATATCTTAGTGCACCTTCAGCTACATATTTGCCATCCATAATTTACAAGAGAAAATACAACTGTATTAATATTCTGCATTTAAAGACAATATGCCAGATGGCACCAAGATGCATGAGTATCTATTTAGGGTCAGAGATCTGCCATACACAGTTGAACTAGCAAAATACACTTATTTGTTGCCATGTTCACGAAGTATTATAAAAAGCTAATATCCTTATAGTGTACCATTCAATTTTCTTGGAACAGCCTTCATTGAGAAAATACTTTGTTATAACTTCTGTATTGCATCTTATTTGAGATGACTGTCCTGTCAGGGGGATACAAGCTACACTTCAAATTGGTGCAAGTCATCAGCTGCTAATAAAAATCACTCCATACTGCAAATATAATACTCTATCCTGCTAGGGTGATACTCCACAGCATGACCATTCTCACTTAAACCAGGCTAGCCAAGGAAAGTGAACTGGAGAGCAGATAACTGCAGTTAAACCTTGCAGTGAAAACACAGCAGGACAGCACATTTCTAAAATACTCCACAATTCCGGGACCTTATAACATTTGGAAATTAGTTTGACTCTCAGTTCACTTATAACACTGGACACCTCCCCATAATTTACAAACGTACTTACATGGCATTTCTACATACCAAGTATCAAATCCCAGTGAATTTTACAGGCGATATAACACCCATAAAAATCACACCTCGTACCAGAACAAACACCAAGGTAGCAAAATGCTCTATGAGTTTAACTAGAAGCAACGCACAAAAATTTTGAACCGAAACTACATGTGTGGACTTGTTTAAACTTGTTCTCAGAAACCAACTGCTAGGGCTCCTCATGACGCCAACTTATGTAGAAGTTAGAAAATAAGTAACCGCACCCCTCCGAGGAACTGCCACTTACTGCCTGGAATGGGCATTAAGATATGCTAACTGTTTCTAGGACATTAAGAAAATTCAGTTTAAACTTCCCAGCTCGTACTGAAAACATGAATCAATATTTCATCCATTACTATTCCTCAAGTGACACTTAATAGATTGAGATACTGGAAAGGAGCAAAAGGCTCTATGGCAGTCCCACCTTTGGGCTGTGATTTTAGTTAAAATGTTCACTTCATTTCACCATTCCATAAACAAAGCTCGATTTTTTTTTGAGGGAGGGAAAACACCAGCAGGATGAAGGTAAGGCACAGGCTCTCAACCTTTTCCAGCTCTGGCCCCACACTGTCACCCTTGATAAGCTGTCGCAAGCTCATCAGGGCAGCACCGTCAGAAAAAATAAACAAGTTTTCATTCAGCCAGCGATGCCATTCATGCCTCTCAAGAGCTGGCTGAATGTGTCAGCTCAAACAGTGGGTTCCCAATTGGCACCAGAGTTGCTTTGGGAACTCGCCTTGAGTTATTTGGGCAACAGGTGAGATCCAGAAGCCTGGAGAGGACCTCGCAGGAGCCAAGTGCACCTGAGGCAACTGAGAGGGCAAAGGGCAGCCCCCACCTGCAGGCTGGCACCTCCACATGCCCACGGCCACACGGGCGCTGGGAGGTCCACAACAGGCAGCTTTGCCTCCACAATCAGGTGTCACCTGACCCAGCAACTGCCTGCTGCCCACTGCCTTGGCAGGGGCCGGGGGTTGGCAGGGGCCCGAGGCAAGGCTGCCCTAATAGTGCCAAGCCCCAAAGGGTGCTCCAAGGGCTAGGGAGGGGACGGCCCCAGGACCCTGTCCGCTGCAGGACTGAGGCCTGAGGGCTCCCCCACCCTCGCAGGAGTCACGTGGGGGCAGCACGAGGGCACGCGGCAGGGAGTGGCGGTTCAACGGGCGCAGGGCTCCCCCTCCGAGTGTCGCCGCCACGGCGGCCCCTCCTGTTCTCTCTCCCCCCGGGAGGGCGCCCGCGCGCGAGGCCGCCTTCCCAGTCCCCTCCCCTCACCTGAGTGTCGCGAGGTAGGCGGGCGGGGGGAGGGGCGGCGGGAGCGAGCGCTGCCGCGAGCCGGCGCGTGCGGCAGGCGCTGCAAGCTGCCCTAGTTTACAGCCGCCGCCGCCATGATGGGGGGGGGCAGGGGGAGGAGGAAGATGGCGTCACTTCAGCGTCATGGCGTCACGGCCCACGGCGCGGAGGAAGGAGCGGAAGAGCTCATGTGACTCCCCAGCAGCTGCACGTGCCGGAACGGCTGAATCCCGCCCCCCCCGCTTCCTGTGCCAGGAGCCGGTTTCCAGCTCCGGATGCGTCACTGTGGCCGGCGGCCAATGGGAGCCGCCGTGTAAGGGCCGAGTTCCGCGGGCGGCACGTGACATAAGTGCCCAGGAGAGGGCGTGAGGCGCCGGTGCTGTAGCTCGTTGTTCCTGCAGGACGTGGCAGCCTTAACACGCTTACCCTAGGGGATCTGGCTGTTGTGCATGTTCCTGGCGGTGCCGCTAGGCTTGGCTGCGTGCTCAGGACCTGGCAGCGTCGTCTTCGCGTGTGTGGGGTAGAGGTGCTAGCTGGGAGTCTCTATGGATGTTATCTTACAAACGGGTGCAGTGTGAGGGCGGCGGAACCTCTGGACAGGCCAACGCAAGCGGATAAGGGCAAAGGAGCGTATGCGTGCGCGGAACTGGGACAAGGAGAGAGAGAGAGAGTGTGTGTATGTGATTCAGTACGTCTGTGTGCGGGGGAACGAACACAACACGCCTGTGTGCGCGTCTGGGATGTGCAGCGTGTATGCATGGGGAGTGGGCGGGACTAGGACATGCAACACTTGTGTGATCTTATTAAAAAGCCCTGCAGAGAAACAGGTTTTCAAACAAAGGTCCCCCCGCCTCCACTCCTGGTCAAAGCAGGGTTTCTCAACCGGTAAGACCCAGGTCGCGGCAGTGAAACCGGAAGTGCCGCTGGGAATTTCCGGTTTCGCTTCTCCGCGCTTCGATTGGCCGTTTGGGGATCCCGCCCCTTCTTCGACTGGCCCCTAGGCCACCCCCCTCTCTTCGACTGGGGGGACCAGGATTTTTTGACCTTACGTAGGTGGGACATAAGGTGCAAAAGGTTGAGAACCGCTGCTCTGAGGGACTGGTTAGGATACAGCTGCCTACAGGTCCTGCCTGGCAGTTATCGCAGGGGACAGAAAGACAAGGGGCAGCCCGGAGGTTGGGGCTGACAGAACATGAGACCAGGAGAGAGCTGCAAGACAAGGGCAACTCTGGAGGGTGAGGACTTAAGTACCACCTATCTGAAAGGACGGTGCGTATGTCCATGTTACAGTGAACACCCTTTTTTGACATTAGCAATCCCTGTAAAAGATTTCTTGTTAAGATACGATTTTTAATTGGCAACTACTGTAACTTTCACAGAGGTAAACAAGATCAATTTAAATAGCTGCCAAGTGCTTTTGCATGATCATCTCATTAGATGAATTAAGGTAATCAGCTTGGCAGCACTGCCAGAAAGAAGCAGTAAACAGAACCCATCCCCCTGCACGGGGGATAAGACGCACTCCATTCCTCACCAAGGTGTACAATACCACTGCTGGACTAATTGGACCAGTAAGCTAGCCTGCAACAGAGTAACTAGCATTGGTGAACAGGGAAAAGTTGCTTCTAATCTGAACAGGCTGAGCAAGGGCAAACTTTCAGCAAATGGTTCCAAACCTGGATAAGGAATGATTGAAAATAAGCAAATACCAGCAAGACATAAGGCATTTTTTTGAAATCCCTCAAGTGCTGCTATGATGAGACTGGTGCTGAAGGTGTAAATCATGCAAACCCAGAGCGTGCAGTTCTTCATCCTAGTATAACCACATCACTCCTCCTCCTTCCTTCTCTACTTGGGACTTTCCAGCATCTCTTGGCCTAAAGGCATCTCAGACAGCACCACTGCTAGGTCTTATATATGAAATCATCACATTGGAAACTCAAAAGTATCATATTTGCTGAATATAAAATTAACCGTTCCAAACAGGAGATTTTACCACACCTCCAACTCTCTTATGAAATATGAACTTTCATTTCTACTCAGGAGAATGTTTACAATATTTTCTTCGATGCCTGAAGAAGGCTGCTTGTGCCCAAAAGCTTGAAATTAAAGAATTGTTTTTTGCAAAAAAAATCTAGGTGGTCTAATAAAAGATATCACCTCTACCATGAGTTCTGATTCATATTTGATGAACAAATCACCTACACTGGACAACTATGCAAACAAGTTCTTTTATACTTTATATTGCTGGTTGTAAAATGCCAGAGAGTGAGAACCGGGTCATAAAAGTTGAAGCAGTTCTTTATTTTGAGGCAAGCAGTCATAAGGAAGTGCCGGCAGCAAGCCCAAAAGTCATTTAAGACTCCCTGAGTGACTTGGTTTTTGCATCTGCTGCATCAATTCACTGCCTCAAAAAATATCCTATGTTTTCTCAGGTATGCAGATTGTAGCCATATTGGTCTAGAGGAAAAAGCAATCAGGGCTCGTAGTAGAGATAATATCTTCTATTACACCAACACGATTTTGAACACTTATTGATGGTACATCCTACAAGGGTTGAAGTTATCTGATAATTATCGTGTGCCTGGCAACACCGCTCTGCAGATACAAGCTTCGTTGCCGTGCTTGGCCGGGTATACCTCGTACCCCTGCGCGCCGGCTGCAGCCCCCGGACTTGCCCGCCCCGCGGTATCTCCAGCTACGCCGGCCCTCGCTCTCCTCCAGGCCCGCCAGATCACGTGCAGGCCATACCATTCAGGGCAGGCGGGCGAAACCATTCGGTGCCGGCAGCACGCATGCGCAGCTAGGCTCCGCCTTCCCTTGGCTCCCATTGGCGCGCGTAGCTGTGGGCGGGGCCGGCGTGACGCAGGCCGCAGCGGTGACCCCGACCGGATTCGATTCCATTCAGTACCCGGCCCGGAGTCCGTAACTGCTGTCCAACCGTCTCCCAGCGCCAACCGCTGCTGACGTCACCGTCCGCTTCACCATGGCGCTCAGCGATGCCGACGTCCAGAAGCAGGTGCCGGCGCGGGGTCGGGGCCAGGACCGAGACCGGGACCAGGCTGGGGGGAAAGGGGCGAGGGGCGTCAGGACTCTCCAGGATCAACGTGCAACCAGGCCTTGAGCACGGCGCTTGCCCTTTGTAATAAAAACGGGTTTGAGTGGGCACCAGCAATTGTGGAAAGGAGCCCAGGAGGTCACTGCCCCCAGCGGCAGCTGCTGCTGCAGTCGCACCTGACATCTGTAACTGCCTTTTTCCCCCACCCTCCCCTGAAATGAAAATGCAGTTTACAGTAAACTGACCATGTCGCTGCCATGTAGGTCATGGGACAGAGCAGGAAACTGCCTCTTCTTAACTGTGTCCAGGGTTTCTAGAGCGTCTCACAGTACTTCTCCATGGAGAGTTGCATTCATACCTACTTACCTTGTTCGGCAGACCCTGGTTAGCGCCAGCTGCAGCTCATGTAGCAGATGTAAATCCCCGTGGATGGTATAAGAAAGATGCCCCTTTTCCTGTGGCGGGAGGGAACACTAGTCCTCTTCCCATAGGAAACTCTCCTGTGAAAGATCTTCCAACTTCAGCGGAAATTAATTTCTTGTAAGAATGCACCTTGTAGCACTTGTTAAGGCTGTCATCATTCAGAGTCTCGCTCTTTGGAGGTCTTTTTGTGTTTCAGTAAGAGGCGAAATACACTTCAGAGTGTTTTGTGATCTGGGATCATCACTGCGTCACAGGTAGTGCCTGCTTTGCTCAGCCCTGTCACAGCCCTGTCGCCCTGAGCTCTCTTGAGTTGGCAGGCATGGTTCCCTGAGCAGCTGTTCTAATCCTGGTGTTATCAAAGGTCTGTTTCTTTTCCAAGTTCTGGGACAGATCCTGCAGTCCTGTAGCAGCGGATCCTCAGCGACTTGCCATCAATTCTCAAATACTTACAAGCTTAGGTTGGATCCTCAAAGTTCATGAATCCTTCACTTTCGCTGCAGGTCCCTTTCTTCTCTCTGAAGCAGTCAAAACTTGTGCTTGGTCTGAGGGGAGCTCTGCGCTTGCTAAGAAACATCAACTGTTCTCAAATACTGTAATTCCTTAACTTGTGATGATTCCAATACCAACCCAGAGACATGGGAAGCGGTTGCAAATGATTCAACACATCTTTGTGTATGGACACTTGTCACTTAAAAGACTGCCCAGCTGGCCCTTCTTGTAGCCCAGGGGGGCTGTACCAATACTATTTTGGAGCAATGATATAGAGGCTGTTGAGATCAGGTTTCAGTTTTTTGTTTCTAATCTAAATGTTCCTTAATTATGTGGTGACTTTTGTGTTTGCCAGTAGGGAAGACTTCCTTTCTGTGAAGGCAATGCTACTATATATGAGAGGGGGGGAGTACTGTGGAGTTCGTGGGGCAAAAAGCTTGCTTCTCTTGAGTGCTTTCTTACAAAAAATATAACTGCTTTTTTTGCTGTTACAGATCAAGCATATGATGGCTTTCATTGAGCAGGAAGCTAATGAAAAGGCTGAAGAAATAGATGCTAAGGTAAAAATATCACATGTGGAACAGCAAAAAGGATTATGTGCGATGTCCTAACTAGCTTTCCAGTCACCCCTTAAACAGGCCTACAATATTTCCATGAGGCCACTGACTTGCTTCACACACACACAGTAACTGCATAGCAAAATGTAAGATACTGAATTAGGTTAATGTCAGAGTAGCATAATCAAACTAATTGAGCTGATGCTGTTTCCACATCTCCTTGTGAATGCCTACATGTGAAGGTATTAGAATGGAAAAACACTTTTTGATTCAACACAGCAGGAGATCTGATGATGATATAAACTGGGACTTTTTGCCCCAGACAGATGGGATTAAATTACTTGCTTCTGAAATTTATTGGTTCTTAAACAAATGAATGTGATCACTCCAAGCTGTATTTAAGATTTATCCAGAACTCTTTCTGAAAATTAATTTGGCTTTCATTCTCACTTTTTCCATTGTGGCTTAAGTGGGGACTACCTTCTCCTAAATCAAAAGAAGGTCCTTTTAGCCATGTGTTCTTATAGACTTGCAGTGCAATAAAAAGATGCAAGTCAGTGTTGGCTGCCTCATTTCGGTGATGGCTGGTGTATAAACAGGCACCATGATGGGATTAACAATAAGCCTGTGCAACTACCGTCTTAGTTCCAGCTGTGGTCTTACAGATGTTGATGAACTAAAACCAGATTTAAATTTAAGGGATGAAAGCAAAAACCAGGCACCTACCTTGTCTTGCATTCAGCAAATGCATACTCAACCCTCTCCATGTGAACCAATATAATAGTGGCCAGCTTGTGTGGCATAGTCATGTGCTAAAAAGGTTGATAGATTCATAAAATGTCATGGCAGCTTTTGTTTTTGCTTTTCTTTTTTTTTTTTTTTTTTTTTTTAAATGCATGGTTGGCTATATTATGCCAAAGTCTTGTTGAAATTAGACTGATTGTTAAACACTAATACATGTTAGAAATGTTTTTTTTTCTTTCCCCCCTTATTTCTAAATAAAGGTGATGTTCTTTAGTCACCAGTTGAGACTCCTTGCACATCTATAGCTGGATATCGTTAATATTGCCCACTTTCATGGCCTGTTTTACATATATGTTAGTGGACTGCACTAAAAAAGCAGCAAGTCTTCCTGCCTATAGCCTTGTATAAGTAACCTCTAAATGTAAGCAGTTTAAGGGTACTATACAGGCTGTAGTAACTGTCAAATTACCACATGTTGTTGTGATTCATACTGTTGTGGTGTCTGTTTTCCATATCTTTTCCAGTTCCAAAGATTAGCCTATGTTTATTTAAGTGTCCTGAACTGAACTTTAGGTTGCTGCTAGGTAGCACACCAGTATTTGCTCACTAGGTAATGCTTGAGTTATATATCTTCGCCTGTTTAGAAACAAAATCTGGAGGAAAAAATAAATAGTGTGGCTTCAGCAATATTCTGTTTGGAGAATAGTGACAAAGTCCCTACGTTAGCAAAATATACACCTAAGTCCCTTTGACGACAGTGAGATTTAAGTAAATGCTTTGTCTAGTTAGGGCCATAATTCTCATCCCCCCTGCTTCTAGTTTATTGATGTGAATAAACTGAGCATCCTTCCAAACTCTTGTGGAGTCAGCTTCATTTCAACTCGGACTCTCATCATAGGCAGAAGAAGAGTTCAACATTGAGAAGGGTCGGCTCGTGCAGACACAGAGACTGAAAATCATGGAGTACTATGAAAAGAAGGAGAAACAAATTGAACAACAAAAGAAAATGTAAGTTGCTTAGGCTGCCTGTTCTACTTCAGCACCTAAACATTCAACGTGCCATTATATAGATATACAAATAAAATCTTCCCCTAGCAAATGGGGATGGTGTAGCTAATCCACTAAGTATTGCAGAATACAGACTTTCACTTCAGAACAAACTTTCATGGCTGTGATATAAGGCAATATAATCTTAGAGCTGCAGGCAGCCCCAGTGTTGTTGCTGTTTTATAGCTTTCCTTGGTAAACTGCAACTTGAAACTGTTCAAGCAACAAGTAGTGCTGACCAAGCACTGCAGCTCCATGCAGGAGAACAGAGTCCAATAAAGGGAGGTTTTGGGGTGGCTGGAGTGTTTTGGTAAGAAAAATTAGTCTTATAGCATGAGTATAGAAAAGAACTTTGAAGCATCTGAGCATGTGTGGGTGGGGGAGCTTTCTGGCAAGTTTCTAGATACTGGACAGTGGCTGGTTTTGGTACCAAGCCAGATCTAAAGACAGTAATCTACTGAGAACTCCAGCAGCTGTGATTTAGAGGGTCTCCCCCTCCACCGCTATCTAGCAGACATGCTTCATAACTTAGATGCAGGTTATTTTATTGTGCTGATCTCAGCAGTTATCTGTCTCTTAAGTAACTTTTTTTTTTGCTTTTGTTGTCATTCAGCAAGCTACCCTTTCTAGTAAGTTATTTATTGCTGCTGCTCCTGAAGCAGATTCAGATAAGTAACCAGGCTTGTGTTCAAAATGATGGTGTTACTTAAAAATGTCAAGCTACACAGTTAAAATTTCACTGCTCTACTGTCACTGTTTAGTTGTCGATGAACTGATTGAACTTTTCCATGCAACTTGCAGTCAGATGTCCAACCTGATGAATCAGGCAAGATTGAAGGTCCTTAGAGCAAGAGATGACCTTATTGCTGTGAGTACATGCCTGTGTTAAAAGGGCAGGGGATTTTCCATGTCCTTACTTAAGAAGTCTGCTCTAACCATTAACACTGGTACACTTAATTTCTATTAAATTTAAGTCTAGTGGACTCCAAGCCTACATAACATGCAGAACGGTTTCACTAGCTGTCTTGAAAGACTATCATCAACTAAGAAGGATTTAAGAGTGAAGCCCAGCTTTAATAAATTGTCCTGGTGTCATGCTTTCACAGCTTAATTTATCTGATGTTCTAGGAAACTACATGGTTTCTGCCAGAAATTTCACTTGGAGCCTGTGGCTAAGCTCTGCTTTTGGACAGTGTCTGATACTTGTTCATAGGCTAGGAAATGCTTGTTACACAACATGGTACAAAAAGAGGAATTAACTGTGGGTGAACCAGTCTACAAAATGTTCAGTTGTTTTAGGCAACTAGAACTTAGTGTCTGTGGTAATTCTAAAATGGCTATGTTTCAGGAAGTAGATTTAAAACAACATTTAATGGAGTAGAGGCCTGTGAATGAAAAGTTTTAGTACTTGGTCCATCTGGTGACCAATTTATGCCTAGAAATATGGAAAGTGATACTTTCTATAATTATCCTAGGGAATATAACTGTTAAGCTCCACAAGTCTCACTCCTATGAGATGGCGACATGTAGGGGGTGGACAGAGGTCCACGTGCACCCCCTGTAGCCTGCGTTTCCTGTTTAGGCGGCAGATGGGCAGGCAGAAGCGTTGGTGCCCACCCTGTGAGTGCCGGCCAGGGAGCAGGGCCGCCAACAGAAGTGGCCATGGGACTTTTTTGGTGAGTGCGACCAGTGAGATTGGCCACCGAGGGACACCGCCTGCATGCCCCCCCACCAACTAGTCACTGACTCAAGAGGCAGCAGTCTCCCATGCTCCTATGTTGCCCTGGACCTGTTATATCATCTTCAGCAAGATGGTACTGAACCTTTCCCATCTAGCTTTAAAATTCTTGTCCTGACTGAGAGGCAGTCTATACAGCCTAGGTACTTGGTAGTGCTCTGAACCATTAAAATAGTCCTATTTGAATAACGCTATTCTGAGAAGAGGCATTCATTTTTATATTTAAAAAAATTTATTTCTTTCATCCTGGAACCAAACTAATAATATAGGTTAAATTTAGAAAGATTTAAAATGTGCTGCACAGAAGAAGTTGAAAGAGTTGACTCCACCAAATTAGTCCATGCTGTAGAATTTCTGGCTACTATCAGCTGACTCAGCCACATGCTTCTGAATAGTTCATAACACTTCCTCCTCCTGAAATATGCCAGGTCACAAGCTACAAAAATCCTTAAAAATGGACTCTAAAACAGACTGAGGAACAAGTGAAATAAGACTTGAGCCTCAGTCTTAAAGCAGGGGGGAAAGGGGGCAGACTAACTCTGTGTGTGTGTATGTCCCTAAAGTTCAGCCACCAAACTAAAATAGCTATTCGCACAGCTCTTTTACATGTCTTATGGGCAAAGGCCTAGAACCATATTTGTTTGTGCTCCTTAAACAGATAAAAACAATTCCTTTTTTTATTGGCTCTGAAAACAAGACAATCACTAGGACACGATGGGAAACTTGGTCGTCACACCAGACGGCAAAGCTAACATGTTTAACGATTTCTTTGCTTCCGTCTTCCTAAGTAGGGACCAAAACAGCCACCTCCCTGCTGGGCCCCCCTCGGGCCC
>NW_017728931.1:33549417-33573074 GCF_001723895.1 Crocodylus porosus
TCTTGCTGGGGTCATTTGACCCCAGTATTCTTTCCTGCCATGGCAGGGGGTCGGACTAGATGATCTGCTCGGGTCCCTTCCGACCCTAGAAACTATGAAACTACTAGGAATGGAATAGCAAAATTGGGTTCTGGGCTTCTTGAATTGGTCTCTCTGGAGCCATGTTCCAGGGCATAGCATACTGTTTGCCTGCATGCGTGGAGTAACTGCCTTCTCACAAGTGAAGGCTATCAGGTGAGCATTTGGGGTGAGGGCTGGACTCTGCTATTTCTTGGCCTGACTCTTCCGTGTAAGCTTCCTGTATTGCCACTTATTACTGACAGTGGTCTTCCCTTAGTGTAGAGTTGCCTAGCTATCTTATTTTAACCAGGCCAAGCCAAGAAAGTTATTGGTATTACAGGAAGCCTCATTTTTAATATAAGGGATTTGTGCAGGTAGAAGACCAAAGGGGTAGTCAAGTGCTCTCTAGTGTGGACTGCCATAAGTCTTCTGATGTCATGCTAGTGCAGTTAATAGTGTAGGAGAAATGGTTCTTACTCAGTTTTACCAATACTATTCCATCTGAACAAGATAATAGTTAAAAGCTATTCTACTACCAAGGTTTCCCTTTTCCAAGGAAAGGAGTTGATGTCTAGTTATTGCCTTAAGTTTTAAACAGGGCTGGGGGAAGGGCTCTGGGAAGCTGCTGTGCCAGGAACACCAGCTGGAAGAGAAGTTCGCTTGTTGAGAGGGGCACAGTGTCTGTCCTGTTCATACAGAGGGATGGTAAGCATAGAATCAAATGAGTAGAGCCCACTTGTTTGTTCACATGATCTCTTCTTTCTGTAGGACTTGTTGAATGAAGCCAAGCAGAGACTTGCCAAGGTGGTAAAGGATACTGCTAGGTACCAAACTCTACTAGATGGACTAGTTCTACAGGTAAAATACTCCAACCACAGCAAAAAAGCTGTCTCTTCAGTCCTACCTCAAGCATGAATGCACTCTGGGAGTACTGCTGCAGTATAGAGATCACTAGAACATGTGTTTTCAATTTATTCCCACTAGACCTGGAAGTCAAACTTCAGCTTTATGCAAGGCCCTGTTGTCTGAGGTGTGCCATCTAGGTTCTTGAGAAGTTTCATATGAATGTGAGAGATGGTTGTCACAAACTCACAGAAACAGTAACTGGCTTCTTAAACTGTCATTGCTTCAGGATAGATGAAAAGTAAACACAAAGGAGTATGTACTTAAGCTTTCACTACATATATTTGGGATGAGCTCTTGAAATGCATGCTTGTTAAAAGCTTTTTTTCCCAACTGAATAGTTCATGATCCTGTCTGTTTGCATTTCAAATTCTAGATAGTGAGCCAAGACTTGTGTGACTATAGCTTTGTATAAACTTAAGTGACATAGTACATCTAACTAGATCTGCTTCACTACCTCCATAACCAGGCTTCAGGCATTGGATGTTACTTTGGTCAAAATATTTACCTTTTTTTCAGAAATATAGCAGCTACAAACACCAAGGTTTTAATGGAAGCTTACTACTTTAACTGTGCTAGCTGCTATGCTAATACAAGAGCCTGAAACAGGCGCTACCTTTTTGCCAAGAATTCTGTTTTTATTTGTATGCTCCCGAGCTTAAAATAGCAAAGACTCTCCAGCACAGTCAGTTGCCTTTCCAGCCTTTTTATTAGCTTTCTATTCATTCCCCTCCTTTGCTGAGCTCAGACTTGCCAAATAAGGTTGCATTATAACACTGACATAGCACAATTCAGTAATACAGGTAGCTTTTAGCCCTGTTTATTGCTGTGTGTTTGCATGCAATAATAAACCTGCAAAGTGGGGTACATTTTGCCTAGAGTCACAAATTCAGGGCATTCTAATCTCTCACTTGTCTGCATCTTTCTATAGAACTTCAGTAGAGCTGGAGATCACTGGACAGATTTAGAATTGTTGCAGACCTTAAGAAAAAGCTGTGCAGGGTATTTACATAGATGCAGCTTGCCTGGTCCAGCTGGAAATACTAACGTCCCTCAACCTGCCTCTCTTCTTCCATCCTTCAGTGCCCATCTTGGCCAGCTCTAACAGCATTTTATTTACAAATTTGGACTGTCCAGCTTGTACACAGTACAGTCTATAAGTTCTTACTGGTTTCACATTATTGATCATAATAAGTTCTATCTTGGGATGACTGGTAAGAGGGCTTGTAGCCAGTGGACAGTTTGATAGTCAGTCAGTGAGATGGGAAGCTTCTGCCATTTCTTGGACTTTAAACTAATTTCTCGTTGCATTGTGGCTAATGAGTTATAGTGGTGCTAGAAGTTTCCTTCATCTCTATTTTAACATAATTGTTGTTTTGCACAGGGATTCTTTCAGCTGCTTGAGCCTAAGGTGTTTGTTCGTTGCCGGAAACAGGATCTCCCTTTGGTAAAGGTAAGACTAGAATGGGAAACAGTGTCTCCATAGTTAAAAGCATGGAACTCATACTTGAAACCTGGCAGGCAAAGTCCTAGTGCAATAAAGCAACTTGCTACCAGATTAAAATAAATAGATAGAAGTGTTGCAGTTACCTGATCGTTGGTATTGTACACTTTTCAGTTCAGGAAATGTCTTTTGTTTAGAAAGTGCCTTGGGCCTTCTTCCAGTATAAGGAATGATGACAGGAGTTAAATGGCTTTTAAAAGTAAGTCTCTTCCAGAACAGGGTGAGACAAATGAACAAGTCCATGAGTTCTGGCTCTTCCCCTTTTCTTAATATGAATTTGATGGTAGTCACACGCACCCATGTCTGAGCAAATAATTCAGTTCACCCCAAGCTCTCTGACCTTAACTAAGGATCTATTTCTGTTCTAGACTGCTGTACAGAAGAGTATTCCTGCCTACAAAACTGCTGCAAAAAAAGACATTGATGTTCATGTTGACCAGGAAACGTTCCTACCAGAGGAAATGTAAGGAATTTGGCAGACATTGGTGCTGGATGGTAATCTAATGCAGTTCTCTAATGAGCTGTTAGTTGTTGAGGGAGTGTGAATAAGCAACTCTTCTGGAAAAATGAAAGTAGTACCCTCAAAGCATATCTGTTGCTGTTTAGTGATAGCTGGCACCAGAGAATCTGCATGTAACTAATTCTTACCAGGCTTAATTATTATAACCAAGTAATGATGTTAATAAGCAAGCAGACATGCTTGCAACCTTCCTAAACTAAACACAGACTTTGGGGCAGATTGTCTGCAGTCAACAGCAGGTAGAAACATGGCATAACTTTTACAGTCCTTGAGTGGAGTCTGAGGTTCAAGATAAAGCAAAAAAAAGAGTCCTAAGGGCTGATGCAAGTTATAACTTTCTTGTTACATAGTAAACACCTGAATAAACATCTCAAAATAAGATTTAGTGATAGAAACATAAGAGTAAGAAGAACTAACTGGATTATACTCCAGTCTCTGTAATTGTCTAATACACAGTTGGATGCAAAGTCCAAAAAAATCCATAAAATATTTACTCTGGCCTCCCCACACATCACAAGCCTCAAAGTGTCTGCTGAATTCTTTTGTGTTGTTTATTTGTTTTGTTATACACACAGTATAAATGGTGTAAGAAATGTCATTCTCTTAAGAATATTTGTAGGCTGCTCTCTCTCCTCCCAAGATCTGAAAATTGTGAGACATTTATTGTATGCTGTGAAAAGACTCAATGCCTCAAAGTGCAACTTCTTTGTTGCTCAGATCCCTACTGGCCAGAGCATTATTAGGGCTAGTGTTGCTGTCTAAATAGCAAGAGCAATGCAATTCAGACTAAAGTTTGCTTAAAAATGAATAGTGGGCAGCACCATTGGTTCGTTGTCTTCTTGACGTGCATTCAAGCATGTATTTAGCTCTGCCAAGTTATGATACGTAATATTGAATCGTTTCTCTCTCTAGCGCTGGAGGTGTTGAAATCTATAACAGCAATGGGAAAATCAAGGTTTCCAATACTCTGGAAAGTCGGCTGGATCTCATAGCCCAGCAGGTAACTTTGGGGAAAGAGAAGTTGAGGTTGGGAAGTATCTATTCACCCAGCTCCCTTTTTGTGCCTTCATCATCTTCCCAACATTGGACTAGCCAAGTCTTGCTGTTAGCATCCTTGAATTTCATCAAAGTCCAAATCTTCAAAGTAAGATTTGTGGCAGTCTCGTGTTTTAGGTAGATGACAAGCAAAGACTCGTAAATTCAGCTGTCCTGACTTGTGGGAGCTTATTTATGCCACTATGTAGTGCCTACATGAAGTCTTTTGCATGGGGAATATAGACTTCCCTAGTCAAAATGTCTAAATCTAACCTAGATATAGATTAGTCCACCCTAAACCCAGAACAATTTTTTCAGTACAGAAATTATCTGAGATAAATAGTAGATTTAGCCCAGTCTGTTCCCTAGGGAAAAATGAATCCTTCTGGCCATGGTCATTGCAATATTCATTCAGGACTGCCAGTCTGGCTATTGCCTAAATAGCAGCAGCTCTCTGTTACTTTTTGGAGTTACCTGGTCCCTCTGCTTAGGATCTTGACTACGCTGACACAAATCTTGTGTTCAGTCATGTCGGCAACATGGAGCTGTTTGGAATTTTCCTGAGCTATTTTTGTTCTTGGCATATCACCCACCGGTTCCTATAATCAAGCAACTAGGTGCTCAGTTATTTTACTGCTCCTTAAAGCAGACAGTATATGTGAAGCATCTTCTAACACTCTTGTGCTTGTTCTTGTGCTCTCTCAACAGATGATGCCAGAAATCCGAGTGGCACTCTTTGGTGCCAATGCCAACAGGAAGTTTTTGGACTAAACCTCTTTGAGGAAATGTGGAATCTGTTCCACTGCCATACTGAAGAGATGCAAATGTGTCTGCTAACTTTAATCTTGAAATGTACCTATTCAGTGCTCTGTGTCATCCAGTTTATGTTCTTCAGTGGAATAACTTTTGCATACCTGCTGTGCTTAGCCTGACTCAATTTTGTGGTGATTTATGTATTGATCAAAATGAGGGGATGACCACCTCATCTGGAAGTGACACTAGAGAATGGAGACTGTTGGGCTTTTGGCTCTGTTCTGTGCTGCTTTGGCTATAAGACTAGTGGTCCAGTTAGGCCAACTCATTCTGTTGGCCACTTGTGTTTTCATGTTACCTAGTCTTTGACCATACAATATGCCCATGGGAGCTCTCTTTCCAATTAAGGCCTTCAGTGTTGTGCAGGGAGCATGCATTCCTCCCCAGGGTCAATAGTCTGACTTGTGTTACTTGGTCAGGGCCAGAGTTTCCTGTTCTGTATATGTGATTTAAAAAAAAGAAGCCTGAGCCTGTACTAAAATTAAAATAAAAAGGTGCGTGTCTACAGAGACCTTTTGTAATCAGTCTACGGTGCTGCTATCGAAGTGTAACTGTGATGAAGGGTGGGGCGTAGTTGTTTTATCTACTGTTCAGGCAAGTGCATCGTACTCTTCAGCACAAGTACTAGTTCTAGAGAACAGTAATACAGAGAAAAGTGACCCTCCCTGAACAGTTGTGGTACTTATATAAGTCAAAAGCTGCAAACCACACTAATAGGATCCTCATTCTCCAGATGTTTGCTAGCACTAAGCAAAGTAGTTCATTCCTATCAGAGCTGAATTGAAGGCTGCTTCCCATTTGAGCTGGTTCCTGTGTGGAAGGAATGATCCCAGCCAACCTTTTGGTTATTATAGTATTTTTGTAAACAGTAACATCACCCACTATTTCAATAGCAGAACTAGCTTTGTGGCATACTTTAATAAATGACAACTATAAAGATGCATATGAACAATAGTGGATAGACTATACTATTAGCTTGCAAACTAATGTATCTGTACTTGACAACCTGAAAGTCACAGTGGGGCTTGGATGGAGTAGAGAACTGAACTCCCTAGCAACTAAGTAAATGTACTTTCCTGGGAAAGCACAGAGATAATGCACAGAAAGCTGCTAGCACATTGATGCAGCTGGATTTAAGTGATATGTGTATAAACATAAGATCCGCTCCACTTCAGGGCTGTTCTCTAGGATTGTTTGAGGTTTGTGTTGAACCTGGAGGCACTCTTCAGTTCTCAGCTGACTTGTATGATTTGCAGTGTCCTGTCCTGTACATACAGTATGCCTTGTTCCTTGTATTCAACTGTTTGCCAGTCTAAACTTGCTGTTATACAGAGTTCATCCATTGATGTACTCTGTATTACAAGTGGTTCCCTTTTCTCTTAAATCCTAGTTGCACAGCAGGCAACAGAAGTTTAATTGTGGGAGTGAATAGTGTTAACTTAAAAATACTCTTAAATAAGAGAATCCAGGGTGATCTTCATTCTTCCAACAAGGAGGAACAAACTAGCAGCAAAATGTCTCTATCTTCTGTTACTAAGCATATAACTAGAGGCAGTTAGTGGGGGGAAGAATGGTCAGTAGATGTGACCCTGCCCTAAAAGGTAACAGACAGTTTTTCAGTCACTGAAGAGCTGCACCTATTCTGAGCAAACTCTCTTGCAAACATTATGTAGCCTAAATTTACAGCCACACAGTAATCGCTCTCTGAGAGCTTCATAGATGCTGTTTCTTAATCTGCACATAATACTATAATGATACAAGACAATTCTGAAGTTCCTGAAAATACACCTGAACAATAGTGCCAGTACTGTACCTTAACACCTGGCACCATTCCCCATTTTATTCCTCCAAGACTCCTACATTTATAAAGCCAGTTTAAATTTATTGATGCTTGAGGGAGCCTGTTCCTGTCACTCTTAGGTGTAGTGTGCTTCACGTTGTGCAATGAAGAAATGGGTGGTAGGCTGCAGCAGCACTATTTTATAAAAACACTGTCCTGCAACACTCAGTTTCTGAGTATGCTACAAGCTATTCTCCTTCTTTGTAAAGACTACACAAGTGACTTACAGCCTTACTTCTCTGAAATGGCAGGTCTAATGTTCCTAAAAGTGCCAAGTTCTGACACACTTGTAGCTGGCCCATTTGTGTAGTGAGGGTGCAGTGTGTTTGCCTCCATGTTTTGCTTTAGCATAGCTGTTTGGTTTATTAGCTTTTGTGCTTATCTAAGCATTAAATCTAGTTGCTTTTGACCTTCAGTAACTGCTGCCACCTCCCTCCTAATCTCATTGTAAATGTTCTAAATTTTTGGCTGCAATATATTAGCTTCCAGCTTCATTGCACAAACCAGAATCTATAGCTTACATCCAGATCCTGCAGGGGATGAACAAAACTTCTAGCTTTGTTGTAACTCACTGACCCTTCTGTTTAGACACTGCTTGCTAGAACAAGTTAGTTTGAGCTTTTTCTTACTGCTCAGTGAGTCAGCTGGATCTGCCTCCTGCATTCTTGAAACACTCAACCGGCTTTTACCTTCTCTGCAAAAGCAGGGTAAGAAACAGCAAGTTTAGACTGGCAAACAGTTGAATACAAGGAACAAGGCATACTGTATGTACAGGACAGGACACTGCAAATCATACAAGTCAGCTGAGAACTGAAGAGTGCCTCCAGGTTCAACACAAACCTCAAACAATCCTAGAGAACAGCCCTGAAGTGGAGCGGATCTTATGTTTATACACATATCACTTAAATCCAGCTGCATGTTATCTTAAAAGGACTAGCATTTTTCAGAGAAGATAATGAAGGAGACAAAATAGTCCTTTCCCTTTTATAAATGTGCAGTGATCAGCTGTAGCACATGGAAACAAAAGGGTACAAGAAAATAAAGCCATAATGGCAAATAGCCCATGTCCACCGTTGTCTGTTGCCAGGGAAAGCAGAAGGTTGTGTCAAAGTCACAGCATGGATCACAATATGGTCCTGTCCATTTCTGGTCATTCTGATTCTGGAGAGATAGGGAAGTAAACTTGTGGGATCTTCAGCCTGGTCCTGCTTAGCAGAAGCCAGTGCTACTGGAAATATCCTAAAATATATTCTCCAATACCAATGAAATAGACCCCTTGGGCAATGCCAAAGAGGGGAGCTATAACCATGGCCCGGCAGATTGCCCCCTTCATGAAGGCAGCAGGACCCTCATGCATCCAGATTTTCCTGTATATTAAAAAAAAAAAAGGAAAATTATGTGGCTGAACAAGCAGCTCTATGTGTTTTATACAACTAGTTAAAAGTAGTAAGGGGAGAGAATTTACTCTTGGGCCCCATCCACATAAGCATGGATGTTTGGTTCTCCAGGAACAAGTAGCAGCAGCACACCTTGCACTACTGCTACTTGTCTCTGGGAAGTGCCCATGCCACATGCACAGTTGTGCGTGACAAACTACCCCGGATGGGGTAAGGGAGGCTGGGGCCAGCACGGCTGGCCCCAGCAGCCTTTCCTGGGGGCTTTCTGGGGCTGCAGCAGTGGCGATTCTGCTGCTTGGAGCCTGGCCAGCAGCCTCAGTGCAGTTCTGGGAGGCCCTGCTCTGCTTTTGAGTGTTGCATGCTGCCCGGGCGTGCCTTTTTTTTCCATGGGTTTTTTTGACCCTTGGATATCCACGTTATCCTAGGATCAAAAAAACCTGCAGAAAAGCACGCAAGGGCAGTTCTCCCTTGTGGCGTGGAAAACATCTGAATGTGCAGTATGCGGGACTGCAGATGTGTTTGCAGCGTCACATACTGCATGGCTGTGCTCGTCTGGACACAGCTGCATGTTTAAGGGTAAGAAGAGGAAGGTCCCATTCTCATTAAGATTTCACATTGAAAAATCCCAAAATATATGCAAGTGCCGCTTTCTATGGATTGTGCAACAGTTGCACAAGCTGGGAAGGTCTTTGGGAAATGGTTTCAGCACTTTCCTCCTACTGAGCACTTCATCTGAACAAGTTGTAAACCACTGGATTAACATCACTCCCCAGTGGACTGTCTGAAGTACTTGGCTTGTGAGACGTGTTAGTTCTGTTGCAGACTAACTCAACATGAGGCATATCAAGGACACTATGGAAAAATCATTCTTTTATCAGCTGCTCCATGCTGGAGGAGTAGTCAAAGGGAAGTTCTGATTCATTCTAGGACTAAACTGTTCCATCAGAAGTCCTCAGGGAATTTTGCAAAACTGAAAGAGATGGAGTATCTGCTAAACCCCCACACCGTGAACTAACCAAGAGCAGTGGGCACAGAATTATGATACATTAGACAGGCAGAGGGGGAGTCTTCTGGCTTACCAGGCACAGTCAATGATTCCATTGTACGTGTCCTCTCCCAGGCCTTTCTGCAGGGTTTGAATTCGGGTTTTTAGAACTAAAATGGGCAGAGTGTAGAAGATACATTTCAGGTTTCCAACACCCCACTACAGCATCATCCTATGATCTAACTTCTGTGGGCTTTTATAAAACAAATGGGGAAATAAGATAACCACAACACCCTGTCTGTTCTTCCTGCACTGATTCACTTCGTGACCTAAGACAAACCACTTCGCTTTTTGGACCCTCCATTTTCCAATCTACAAAACAAAGACCATGGTATTTGTCCACCTCTGTCCAAGCATACAGATTCCATAGTGAGGGAGGTAACAACAAACTCTAAGGTAGACTCTTCATAAATCCTTGCCAAAGTCCTAATATGTCAGGATAGGACTAAAAAATGTTCCAACACATCTGAGACACTACCCTTTTTTCAGATCTGGAGCATTAATAAATGACCCATTGAAGAGGTGATGAGAATGGGAAACAGAGGAGATACTAAAGCAGGGGTCCAGCCATGGAGGAAGCTGCACTGTGGAAGAGAGAATTTCCAGGGAATAGAGAACAAAATTGTGATTCTGTGTAGCTGGCATGGAGAAGCTGAATGCCAGCGTTCTAACAAGTCACAACACGACTCAAAAATGTCATCACGCATCTGAGTCACTGCCCCTTTTTTAGATTCTGGTTTTCACAATGGAGAGATCTGAAAGTTAAGCAGAGACGCACATGCTGCATGAGTGATGCCTGGAGGTGCTTGTGAATTTCAATGCGAGAGAACCACTAGAAGAAATAACTAGGAAGTGACTGGAAGAATAGAGACTTCAAACTGCTCAGTAAGCTAGTGAGGTTTGCATGAGGCTGTACCCTCTGCAGGGAATCTCTGATCTGTCACTGTTTCAGATGGAGGGTGAATGCTATTCATCATGCAAACTGAGAAGCAAGCTGGCTGATTCTCCTTCCCTTATCAGAGCTGGTTGCAAGCCAAATACAACCGCATGTATGGCAACAAGCATGTTGTGTGTAACTTGTTGCATATGCTAACAAGAATGTTTTGTTTAAAGGATAGCGAGCGATGTGACCTCCAAGGACAGCACCTGTAGCTGTCGGGTGTGGAAGCTGCCAGGATTCTGAGCTGTGCATATATAGCACAACACAAGCCTTCAGGGAGTTCCAGAGTTCAGCACCCATCTGTCGCAGCCAGCTGTTCTAAGAGGCCGCCAGCAAAGAGCTGATGGTCAGAGGTAGCCTATCTTTGGTCATTGCTATGGTACTGCCACTGTGCCACCAGCACCACCTACTCTCAGAGCTTCTGCACCGATATGTCACAATGGACTGGACCAACAGATTTTGGGAACGCATCTGAGAATGAGCAGCAGAAACTGGCTAAGTCTGGGGACATGATATAAGAGTAACCAAACTCCCTAGATCAGGGGTGGGCAACATGGTACATCTGGCCAGACTCCCTTTCTCAGCAGCCCCTGCCCTTGTCTCTTCAGCTGGTTTCCATGGAAACCCCAGCAGCAGTGGGGCCGTGACATCGTGGGGCCAGGGTTTCCATGGAGACTGGCCCCAGCAGCACTGGCAGGGTATGTGACTAGATAGGAAGCTGCCCTGGGGCCAGGACTGGGATTTTGCAGTGGTGACACCGTGGTCCAGAACCATGACAGAACCACAATCTGCTGCCTGCATGCCTCTGCTTGGGCAGCAGATCTCAGTTCTGCCCCAGCTCTGGACCATGCTGTTACCACTACAAGATCCCAGGCCCAGAGCAGCTTCCCACCCAGCCGCATGCCCTGCCAGTGCTGCTGAGGCCAGTTCCATAGAAACCCCGGCCCCATGCAGTCATGGCCCCACTGCTGCTGGGGTCTAAACCAACCACAGCAATACAGGCAGGGGATGCTGGGAAATGGAGTTTGCCATGGGCCCAATCTGGCCCACGGGCCAGATTTTGTCCACCCCTACCATCTCCATCTCGTTCTTCTCCTGACACCTGGCCATACCTTCACACAATACTTACCGTCCAGGGGCGTCACTGTCACAGCAGCCACAGAACCTGCTACACAGCCAGACACAAAGGAATGGAAGAAGGATGCCTTCTCTCCAGTGTGCTGCTCCCCATGTGTGTTGATGTTGGCAAAGAGAGGGAAATAGATAACGGAAAAAGGCATATCTCTGTTGGCAAGAAGGGGAAAAATTAGTTAAAATCTAACATAGACTAATACCACACTCTTCACTGACAGCTAGTGTCTGATGAGAGAAGGTAAACACAGCTCTTCTTTATCTTAGCCCTGCAGGTGCTTGTACAACATAGGTCACCATTACTACCTAAAATGGAGAAGAATTCTGGATCCAGTGGTTTTCCTATTGCAATGTAGGACTAAATGAGGCAGGGCAACTCTTCAGGAGGTCAAAAACCTTCTGTCCAATGTGAATGTGGATCTATCCAGGGCAGATGTGTCCAAGATATGGATCTATCCAGGGCTGGATCTGGTCTGCGGAGCTGTCATGTGGCCTGCTGGAAATTTGGTGGTGGGACAATCAGTAGTAGCATTAATTGCAATGGCTCCTGGAACTTCAGCAACCACCACTTGTCACATCACTAAATTTCCAAGCTAAGGAGGGTCCCAGGTCAGATCTGGAGCATGGATCCATGTCACCCCGCTCGTGGGTTTACCTGCAGGCTGAAAATCTGTCAGCAAAACAAGCCACAGCAATTGATACTAGGCCTCTTGCCCCACTGCCAAATTTCTGGCCCTGCTGGCAGCTGCACAGACCAGATGACACAGCTCTATAGGCCAGATCTCACAGACAGATGGGCTCCATGCTACTTATCCAGCCACCCATCTGTCTTTGCATGTCAGACAGCCTCTTTCCCTTCTCCTCACCTGAGCAGGGTGGCTCCCAAGCCCTTGTACAGGCCTGCTAGTCCCTGGATCTGCAGCAGCTCCTTGGCAATCACAGTGGCAGAGGGGCGCCTGAATGCTGAGGTGGGCTCAGTGGTGGAGGCACTGACTGGTGGTGGGTGGGAGGAGGCTGTCATTGGCCCATCTGCTCCCAAAATCTTTTGCTGGTGAACAGCTAAAAAACAAAGGGAAAGAATTAGATTGGCCCCTGAACTGGGAGGCGTGAGACCCCTTGTATTTTGTGGAGCTCCCCCAACCCCAGCAATCTGTGCCTGGCTTCCCTGGGACCCACTACTACACTGGTAACCTCTTCACTGGCAACCAGCTCAATAGCAATCACTGCCCTGTTAGACCATACCATACATTAGATCTTGAACACTCACGTGCAGCACAGAGCTGAAAGTTCAAAGTATAGCCTGTCATTCTCCCTATGAAATTTCCTCTGTTTTTCAGTTCAAATTATACTTTCAAATCAATTTTATCATTGCTGAGAGAGTCTGGGGGTGCCGGAACTGTAAGTTATCCTCACCATCATTCCCTCTGATAGAAAGGCTGGGACAGGAGTCCCTGGGGGCTCCCCTGAAGCAAGACCTGAGATGATGGGGCTGCAGAAGTCTCCTCTGAAGCACCGTGAGAGATGTATTCTAAAGGCTGCTGCAACACCAGGGAGATCTCTAGAAGCAGGCAGCAAAGGGATCCAGTGCATAAAGCAAAGCAAGAACCCAAGCAAGCTCCACTCCCACTGCCCCAGCCCAAAACAGGGCCTCACCCAGCCGTCCCACATCCTGGAGCTGAATTTTCAGCATCTCCATTGGGGAGGTGACCACCACTTGGCAGGTCCCAGCTCCACAGCCAGCCAGCATCTCCCTGGACAGTGTTAGGTTCTTTCTGCAGGGAACAGTAAAGATACAAAAGGAGTGCATGGCAGGCACACACAGACTGAAGCAATTAATGGGGAGTACACAACCTTCTCATGTTACTCCTTGTTACTCTCAGGCCATCTCTGCATGGATGGTTTCTTACAGGTTCACACAGACATAGCCTTCTTACAAGAAATAGGTTAGACAGAGTAGTTCACACATCCACTCAAAGGAGAACAGCAGGATAGACATCTACAACATTTTCTAAACATGCTCCCAGCACAAAGAATATATCCACATACCCATTCATCCACAAACACATCAATCATTCTAACACTTGTCTACAAAGGCCTTAGCTGTAAGGAGATACATATACAATCTCCCACACCCCCAAAACAACACAAAACAACCAGCAAACCTGACCATGTTCTTGATTTTGCAATAATGTACCTAGAGAGCAAACTCTTTCCTGACCTCAGCTGGTGATCAAGTTAAGTCTTGAAGCGTGAGATTTTACATTTATGCTTCTTATTCTAGTTACTGTACTACTAAATACCGGGTCTCAGATGTTTCAGAGAAAGGCAAAAGATTCCCATAACATTCCTGGACACATTCCCCCTAAGCACCACACAATATAACCACCAAACATGCACACATAACACATACTGTATATATTGTATGCATACCCACATGACTACACACATGCACAACTACACATTCACACAATGATAAGGATCTACATAAACACAAAATTAAACATGCCTGTTCAAATAACTTCATACGAATACCTCCACACCTCCCTCCTCCCCCATTCCTACCCATAATTAACTGACTTTTTACATGCGTAAAGCTGAATTTAGAGAGTGACGTTTCCTCCATACCCATCCTGTGAGAGCAGCTGTCGGAAGAAGTCATTAGCAGCCAGCTTGATGGCTTTCTCTGGAGTGACTAGCATCAGGTTCACAGCAGCTCCTAGGTAAGGATAGGGAACGGGAAAGAGTTAATTCTGTCACATTCTAATCTATTAAAATCCCTTGAATTAGGCCAAGTGAGAAGTAAAGGGAAATTATCCTGTGCACTCTACTCTGGAGGCCTCAGCTAGTAACAGGTCAAAAGGGCAGAAGAGGAAGAGCATTTCAAAGAGACAGCAATGGAAACAGAGCCAGGCCTTGGGGGCAAGACAGCCTGAAGGTAAGGGCTGGGAATGCCTGGGAGCCTGTGTGCTGACAGACAGCAGTGCTGGCAGACTAATGCCTGTGGAGCAGTAGTAGTTCCACATGGCGCTTCATGTTGATCCTTGGGATGAAATGGTTTGAACATCAAGCAGTGGGATGTTGGCAATATTATGAAGGGGCAGCTGGGACCAGCCTGCAGGCCAGTGTCTCCAAGGAGACACAAAGGGCCCTGTAACTTTTGGGGCAGGAGAGGATCTCCGTAGACAAAGACTGTGGAAGGTCTCCTACACCCTCAGTTCTGCTAGAGTTTAGGGATGGGCAACAACCCAAGAAGTCAGTGTCCATCTACTCCAACACAGTACCTACAGAAATGAACCAAGCCAGAGAAAGGAGTCCCCAGCACCACAGTGCTGTTTCTAGGGGAAAAAATTCCTTCCTGGGTCCTTCTATCCTAGCATAACTACGTCTGCTCTTCTTATTAGCATAAATATGTTGTCCTGAGCATGAATTTATATAGTTGTCTCACTAATACCCTGCAGCAGGGAGTTCCGCATGTTACATGTATATTGGGTAGAAAGGCACAGGGTGTGTGCTTTTATCCATTTTCAATAGTTAGTCTTTTGGTTTCTTATAAGAGGAAGTACAAAAAAAATGGAGCAACAGCTGACCTTTCTGTTCCTTATCTAATATTTCTCTATTATATTGCCTTGCTTCTGATAATTTCCATTGCTTTTCTCCAAATCATTTCCTTTCTTTTGGGTCCAGCATTTTCCTTTTCATTAGCTGTCAGCCCTGCTTACCAAATTAAAGCAATGTTTTTGTGTGGGGCTGGAATTAAAGGATGCCTTTATTACTGAGGGGCAGGGGAGAGGCATTCAACTGGAAGTTTGCTCTTCTGCAGTGAGGCTGAGACAGGCTAGAACTATGCATTGGAAAGTTGCTCCTTAAATTCCCTACAGAAACTACCTCGGTATATGCCGAAGAATCCCTCTGAGCGCAGAGTCTTCACCAGGCAATCCCGCCTAGAACCAGAGAGAGACAGAGACAGGGTGAGCTACCCCAAGACCATTCTTTGGTTCACTACCAACAGCTCTGTTACCTTAAATACAGCTGCAGTTTATTGCCTCTGTAAGCAGCCTTGAAAGGGCAACGTGGTCCTGCACTTAGTGGATATGCCAGCCAGCCTCCTCCAAGTGCAGTGGTACCTGGATATATACAAACATCTTATTATGTTACAACATGGCTGCACTTTCTACATAGGGCATGGACAGAAGTGCCACTTGAGGGAGAGAGCCATTCCATGTATAACACAGCGGTGGCTGGCAGTGTTTTAACAGAACAGGGACGCTTTAGAACACAGCCTGGTTATACAAAAAGATAATGGCATACCTGTGGCCAGGAGGCAGCTACTCTGTCCCCAGGCGGTGGCCCCTTCTTCAAGTCAAAAACTTTTGCTTAGAAATATAAGGCTCAAGTTATAAACAATGATCGCTCCAGGTGGCAGCTGACTACACCAATGCTACCCGTAGCACAGCAGCCACTGCTCCCCCACGCACAGGAACTGGCCAGTTGTGCCTCTGGTAGTAGGGCATTCTTTGCTTTAGATTGAAAAGTATTGGTGCAGTGCCTTGGGACATCCCCTAGGTACATTTCATAACCATCTCTAGTGGAGAACCACTCCTCTACTGCACAGCTTAGCTAGCCAGGCTCCCAAGGAAAAAACCGTGGAGCAACTTTCTTACAGGAAAACTGGGCAAGAAACCTCTATTAGCAGCAACTAATTTAACCAGTCCTGACCCTTGAGTATTTCTCTTGTCCTGCAGCAGAGGAGGGCTTTGATTTTTAAGGCTAGAGGTGGGGTGGGAGGGTTTCATTTTGTTTTAAGTAGGGAGAGAAAATGCCATTCAGTGGAAGTCACCCTGACCTGAAGGAAAAGGTTCTCAAATCTCACAGCCAGCTAGTGGTCACATAGCCCTTCACTTCCAAGCACTTACAAGCATTTTTTAAGCTTAAATAATCATTACTGTTGTTTCCCTGCACCCTCTAGTGATCAGAGCCCGTAAGACAAGTGCCTGCTCTTTCCAGGAGTCTTTCTCCATACACCCAGAAGCCCTGGGAACTTAAGATATTTTAGCTCTGGAGACAAAAAATAGCATTGACCATGGAGGCTCCTCAAGGCTGAGGAATTAATAAGGGCAACAGCTGAGGAAATAATATTCCACTCAAGCCACCCTCAAGATTTTTGAGGGGCAGTTCCAGATTCACTCATTAGCACCTCCCCTTGGAGGTGGCGGGGAGGTGGTCTGTGAGCACATACATGCCAGTGTAGACTCCTTCTCTCTGCTGGTTCTGAAGACGGGTTTTCGCCAAATCAATTGGGAAGACGCAGGTCACCCCCACCAGCCCAGCCACTCCTCCATTGATCAACTTTGCTGGAAGACTGAAAGGAAAAGAAAAATGAAACACAGTAGGCAATACAGAGCGGGGCAACTCTCTGCCACAAAACAATAGCTGTTTCTCCTATTGCACCCCAGTCTCTCCTGGCTGACAGCTCAGGAGGGACAAATGCCATGCAAAGGGAGCTTAAGTCCTAAGACAATCGGGCAGCTTCTACCATCTGCAGCACCCATCACCAATTACTCAACTTCGATGCCTCTCCTCAGCACCAAAGTTTAGCACCTCAAATACCCCCACCCTCAGTGAAAAGAGCTAAATGTTGTTCTCAGATGTGTAGATCTGGGAAGGTCTCGCTTAATTCTGAATGTCAATTTAAAAACAGAACACCATAACACTTTATGTACACACACACAATTTTATTCAGAAAAATCTGATTTTGGCTATTGGGCTCTCTTCTACTTAAATAGTGAAGTAATAGGCCCCATCCTTTGAGCTCAGCCCTCTCCAGATTATTTCACTAATTAAGCTACTACACACAGGAGGGAGTGAAGAGGAGCTAGCAATGGAAATTTCAACTGCATAAAGAAAACCTGAGCAGGAGGGGAAAGGGGTGTTTGCTGAATAGCCACCAGGAAATTTTTGAAGGATGGTCCAGTGGGTCAAGACCCAGAAGACTTAGGTTTAAATTGTTGGTTTGCAACAGGTTTCCTGCACGGCCTTGGGTTAGTCACTTAGTCTCTCTGGGCACATCTACACATGCACTTTAATGCACACTAGCCGATTTTAATGTGTGTTAAAGCATCACTAAATAAACATGCCTTGTAGTTAATGCACATTAAAATAAGCCAATGTGCATCAAAGCATCACTAAAAACCATGGGTGCCTATATACAAGCACGAAGGCTGCTCTGATGCATTGTAATTACAGCACGTGAGAACAGACTCAGTGAACTGAATCTGGTTGAGCATGGTAATTATCACACTCCAGCCACCTCTGTGTTTCATGCATCAACATCCCCGTGCTTCAAAATGCCAGTGGGGGACTTTATCTAAAGCTTGTTGAACAAACTTTAGATAAAAGCCCCACCACGGCCATTTTGAAGCACAGGGACACTAATATATGAGATGTTCCAGGCGCTTTAATTAAAGCAGTTCTTGAAGCCACTTTAATTAAACCATACCCCTCCTCCACCTCTGAGCCTGTGTACAGACACCCTATGCTTTTTAGTTAATGAGCATTAAGATTGGCTAATAGGCATTTTACCCCACAATGGAGATACTAGATTTAATGCACATTAACTAACGTGTGTTAATGCATGTGCAGACATACCCTCTGTGCCTGGAAAAAGTAAAAACAGCATGTCCCTCAATTGCTGGAGTGTTGTGAAGAAAAATCCCTTGAAGGCTGTGATGTACTAATGGGATCCAAGTACCAGTAAGTACCTTAGGAGCATAGACAGTGAAGCAGAGAGAGATGGAAAGCTGACTCAGGGGTGTCTTTGATCATTTTGAGGAGTGCTGTTCAAGTAAGCCTCCAAGGTAGCTCTGAAAAAATCTTAGCCATGGGGTTATGAGAAAATGCATCTTTACACACAGATCCTCATTGTAGCTGTGCAAGTGCTTCAAGTCTGTGAGCTTGGTGACTTTTTCCCTAGCAATGCCTGTATAATATCTCATGTACACTGTGCTCTGTGCCAAGGGCAGACAAAGAAGTTTGTACTTTCAGTCCTCAGTTCCTCCCAACTGCAGGATCCCAGAGGGTCAAGGACTTTGGGGAAGAAGGGAAGGCAGGCAGGACATGAAATGTGCCTATGGAAAATACATTAAAAAAACCTCTTGTTCCTGGTGACTTTTCTTTCTCTTTTCAAGCGCTTTACCCATTCCACTGTGGGAGACTCCAAGGCAGTGGACAGATCACTTGGACGCGGATCACAGGATCCTGCATGAACACTGACTAAAAGACTGCATTACCAAATGCAGTGACTACTCTGGAAGTGAAACATTGTTTGGTGCAGGGGCACCTGGAATTAGTACCCCTTGGTGATGTCAAGTACAGAAACATACCATAGGGAAACCACAGACTTTGCTTGGGCCCTGGAGAAATTCAGGAGATATAGAGGAAGTCACATCAATGGTCAAGAGAGACACCAGACTGAAGTGAAAAAAAACACTAAAACTTAGTTTGGCTGGATATAGACACAGGCCAGGGGAGTTTCCAGTCTCACTAGAAAAAAAGTGATGGAAGAGGGGGGGAAAAAATCCTATCAAAGAGTTCAAAGATCAAAGAATCAAGAGAAAGAATAAAAAGAAGTCAGGTTTAGAAAATGGGTATAGGTCAAGCATGTGGTCTGGGTCAAAGAGCAGGAGCCAAGGCAGTTGAGAGGAACTGATGAGCAGGAAACACTTACCATCCTTTATGCCCTTGGACACTGCTGGAGGTAGTGGGGGCAGTCCTCTAAGTGTGAGCACTTGAGATGCATGCAACCTCACAGCAGAAGGTGGATATTAAAGAGAGTGAATATGTTCTTGAAGGTCAGCTCTGTACAACAAGAGAAGTTGTACAAGGTCTTGCCCTTTTTAGGGGACTCTGTTCTTTCAGGTCTCATTCCCAGGGCATGGGAACAAGGACATTGACAGCTGCTTTCCCATGTCCTAGGTAGCAGACACAGAAGAGTCTTGCAGCTGCCCTGACTACTGATGACCATCTTCTCTCTTACAGCTTCTTTTCTCCTAATTATCCTACTGGCTGGCTGTTTGACAAATACCTTTGTTTGACAAGTACACCCACTCCATTCAGCAGCATGTGCTCAAACATGATAGAAGGGACACTAAGGCCCTGGTTTTACCACACCTTGATCTAAGCCTAACCTGAGCTTGAACCTCAGGTCTAATGCAGAGTCCCCAGGGTGGGCTGGGAAAGTTGCTAAACAACAGACTTAACCTGTAGTCTGCTTGGCTGGCAACTCCCTCTCAGACTGGTTAACTGAGCACATCAGCCCATACGCTGTAAAAGCTCAGTGTGTGTGTATGCCTCCCACATCTCCATCTACAAACTCATTGGAGTGGCACTGCCCAGCACACTCATGGGACAGCTCAGGCAGGGCTCAAACATACTGAATGGGTGATGATACCCCAATGGTGGTGCAGTTGTTGGAACAACAGCAGTAGGACTAAGATGCCTGTTGGTGCTCTTAGGACCTTTCTGGATGAATTAAAGCTGAACTCTTTGTAAATGCACAGAAGTCACCTGGGTTTTCCTGCACTCCATCATCCAAAGCGATGTGAAGAGCAGGCCCACTAGCTCCCAGCTGCTGCAACCGACATCCAGGAGGCAGTTTCACAAGAGGCCACAATTACTCACTGAAGGGTAAGAAACAATGGGAGTGACACTGACCTGATCTTCTTCTCGCTTCCCATTGTCCCCTGGGGACCTTGTTCCTTGGCTGCTGCTGACACAGGGAGATTCTTTCTCCGCAGAGACAGAGACGAGCTTCGCTTTGAAAGGGGCTGCTTTGTTCAGCTGGGAAACAGAACACCAGATCTTACAGCAGCACTTATCATGTGCTTCAGCACCTAAGGGCATATCGCACATACTGCAGCTCTGGTAATTACACCCAGGGCCAAGTAATACATCAATCAATAGGAGCACAATTCATCATGCACTTTGTATTGCCTCCCCTGCACTCCGTCCATTAGCTCTTCACCCAAGGGACCAAAGTCTAACTTCCCAAGACTCTGGGCAGCCTCAAATAGCCACTATTTTCTTTTCCTAATCAGTTCACCACAGAAACATTTCCTTTCCTCCTGCTGTGAAATTCACCCTATTACCCAAATTACCCCTGCCATGGGGCAAGGTTCCCTTCTGCACCATTCTCATGCTCTGGGCCAGGGGCTGAATTCCCAAGAGGGGCAAGTGATTCATAACCAAGTCAGCCTTGTTCTTCCAGTTGCTATGACAGCTTTCTCTGTGGGTCCTGACTACTCCCCGAGTTCCTGGAACAGCTTGTGGTAGCTCTTTGAGCTGGTGTCATCCTAGCAACAGGATTCTTAAGGAATCCCTGAACAGATGGCACAGAAGTACCCGTCATAGGGCTCCTGTCTCTGCTGAGAGGCAAGACAGCGAGGATCCCTGCGGTACAAAGCCACGACTAAGAGCCCCTGAGCTTCCCTCCCATCCCTCCTACTTCACCCACAAGTGAACCTTGCAGTTGCTGTGAAGGAAGAGGGAAGGGGCTGGAAGACAGACAAAGAAAGCAGTGACAGCCACAAAACCCTCGATAGGATGCAGGGCAAGAAAGGTAGATGGGTTTAGAAGAGGGGATGCAGTGAGCAGAATTTCAGCTCTCCACAGATTGCCCCCTTGGGACACCCAGCACGTGGGCATTGTCTCCTCATGTGCTAATACCCAAGGAGTAGTAGCAGGCCCAGAGGTGTGAGCAGATGGAATAGGCAATGCGACTCTAATGGTGAGAGTCCAGCTGTTCAGTGGCTATGTACACTTGTTTTTTCTTTTTCAATGAGCAGGAAACACATCAGCACTTGTAAATAGTATTTTTTTAAATGACCACAGCAGGGCAAATCTAGTTAGGCCCCATGCCAGCTTTCACCTCCCCTGTCTCTGCCCTTCAGGCCTGCCTCGCAGCTCCCCCTGCTGGCCCAGTCCTGACCTCCCGCAGCTCTGCCAAGGAACTTCATTTTTGACCTGAGACAGCAGCTGGACCGAGGGGCAGAAGGCACCGAGAGGAGTGGAGCGTTAAACACAGATCTCTAGTGCAAACAGTATATTTGGAAACCTGTGGGCTCTAGAGGGCCCCCAGGCAACCACCCCCATCCAGAATGGGGCAGCTTACTGCTGCACTTCGAGGCTGTTTAGACAAGAGAAAGGTTTGGGATTCAGACTCTAGATTCATTGTAAACTTATGAGCACTAAGCAACGGGGCACACTGCTGACTGCTGCCAGCACAGGACCCAACAATGCCATCTCCTTTTAAGTCCTTCCTGTCACATCAATAAATGACCCAGGGCACAGGCTGAAGAGGAGGCATAGTATCAGCTGGCACTGCCCCATTTGAACTGAGACACATACACTGTTTGGTCAAAGTCGACGAGTTTTGGTGACAGAGAAGCCCTAAGACTGGCAGAACTGATATCAATACTTGGGGTACAGGGTTACCCTAAAAACAGCTGGAACCTGCAGCCATTTTACCCGTTTTTGTCATCATAAAGTGTAGTTATACGAAGCATGGGATGACGTGAAGTGAAAAGAGATCATGCCCAACCTTACACAGTCCCTGCTGACATCCAGTCCCACGACTGAACTATTAAAAAAAATCTACATTTACTTAACCCCCCCCCCCAAAAAAAAACACAACAAAAACAAGAGATTTACACAAAAATAAGGTTTTTTTTACTTGCTGTCCAATGTTATGTTTAAGGTTCATTTTTTTAGCTTTTCTTCATAGCCACAAAGGACACAAACATACATTTTTTAAATGACAGATGAAATGGCAGGCAAGAACTTGCCTCTAGCATCTAAAATTTGAAGAAAAGCACCAAGTACCACAAGACTTCTTATCAAATAGTGCGAGCTGGCAAAGTCACGACAAGCTAGCTGCTGATCTTTTTTCTCCATTATCACCCCCAGTAGTCAATGCATATTCCCCCTCTCCCATGCCTCCTTACTGAGCAGAGCACTTTGTGGAAGCATGGTTTCTAAACTGCACTTTGATCCGAGTGTGACAGTGGACAAAGCAAGGTGTGGGATGCAGCAAACGCTTTCAACAAGACAATTCACTCATGACATTACTGAAGGACCTAGAGCTAGGCTGCAACGAACTCTTGGAAAGTTCAGATCCAGGCTTGTATTTTGCAGCTTCGGTCCAGCTTTATTTGAAACCCAACTTCCAAGTGTCTGCCCAGTCAAACATCACAGAAGCTCTACAAACCCAAGCAGCAAAATGAGTTGAGAGAGATTTCAGCCCAGCTTCTCAAGCATCTCCAATCTGGAACTTGCGCTGAAAAGTGTATGCGTTTGCATGCAACTGCAAGTGTATGCACACTGGGCTGAAGTGGGGCTGGAGAGAAAAAAAGACTTACCTCTATTTCTAAACTATCACGTCCCTCCCTTCTCCTTGTTTTTTTTCTCCTCTTCCAAACCCAAATAATATCTAACTCACAGCTAGAATGGATTCCTCTAGCAAACAAACCCCATCATTCCCAGCTTAAAGGCACAGTTCACAAAATCCCATTGCTTTTAAGGAGCATTAAAATGTTTTCCCCTGTTGTTTCACTTTGTTATTCCTTTCTTTTGGCTAAAAAGGTAGTTGCTCCTTGTCCCTCCCACCCAGAGCTTTCTATCTGGGTGGAGACAGAGGTAACAACTGCCTCACCCACAAAAAATGCCTGTTGTTTTTAACCTCAAGCTAAAACAGGTTTTTAGACACACACGGGTTGGATTTCCTTTTCTCCTGTATCACTGAGCCCCACCTTCCCAAAGGCTGGCTAGCTGCAATCATTCAGTTAATAAAGCTGTGTAAGTCAGTGATGCAAAAGACCCTTTTGGTCAACCAGGCATGCCCCTGCCATTGCAGAATTGATTCCTAAATGTGGTCCTCTGGGGATGCCTTCAGACTAGGTTTAACTGTCCAAACCAATAGAGCTTCCACCCCTTCCCTTAGGAAATTATTGCATTACTCTCACCTTCAGGAAACATTTATTGATATTCAGACTTTTTTTTGTTTTTTTGCTCCCTCAGTTGCATCTCATTTCTCCTAGTATTCCCTTTTGTTCCAAAATAAACAATTTCCTCTCAGTCCTCAGTGTCTAAGTTCTTCATATATTTGCAGACATAAGTCTTTCCTCTTCCCTATGGAATTATTTTATCAGTCTTGTCACAGAAACTTCTTGACCAAGAGGCACATGTGAAAGAATCACATCCCCCAGGACATCACCTCCCAGTTTGGTCAGGTGGATGGATGGGGGTTATGCTTCCCTGGGTAAGTTACACTCATGTTAGAAATGGAATATTGTTAGAAATGGAGTATTGTTAGAAATGCACAGCTTGCATCTTGCACCTGATAAGCAAGAAACACTGCCAAGGACTTTTTTCCTTGCCCAGCCTTGCCACAGCTTTTCTTATACTAAATCGCAGACTC
>NW_017728931.1:33573085-33601712 GCF_001723895.1 Crocodylus porosus
GGGTTCAGAGTAATCTGAGTTTTTGACTCTGCTCTGACCCTATTTGCAAATACACCTTTTGTGCCATCTAATGCGTGTGTGTCTGTGATTTTGGTGGCCTCCAGAGAAACGAACCGCTTTAAGCATCACTCAAATGCAGGTATATCTCATCCATTTTCCCAGGCACACTTAAGGTAAGGAAAGTGTCTGTGACGCATCTCCCCTGGGAATCTTAAAATGAAGGCAGGTAGCTGTGCAACATGTTTCCCCAAGTGCAAATCCTGGTTCTCATCTCATTTCCTTGCTACTTTAATGAAGCATCAATGATCTTGAGTCACATACATCTGCATTTAAGGAGTCACTATTAAGATTTATCTCATAACAGAGCTTAGGAGTGCCCTCACCTGCCTCATTGCTCTATGTCCTCACAACTCTTTAAATACTAGGTACTAAATCCTTGATTTGTGCTTGGCCCTGGAAGGGAACATTAAAGTAAATAGCATGGTAGGAGTCTCTAACTTCCCCCAGAAATGACAAGAATCCCAACAACAGAGAAGGTGTCACTGAATATTTGCCAAAAGGAAATGTAGCTCATCTGTGATATATTCAGATGGTTTTTGCTGCCAAGGAGAAAGTAGCAGAGCTGGGCTTCAGGTCCAAACAAAACAAGCAGCTATATGTCATCCTGCATTGACTCCATATGTCACATCCCAGTTTTCCTTGCTGGAAGGAGAAGAGAAAGGCAAGCTCCTTTATTGGTTTTCTCCCCTGGGGCACAAAAGCTTAGGGTCTTCAGAATTCCTAAAATTGCCCAGTGACAAATGCAACCAGCTCTTAGGTAGGCGCTTTTCCTATGCATCATGAGACTCATCCATCCTTCCCATCCTCAGTAGCTCTAGTCCCCAAATACTCTCTTCTCTCAACAAGCACTTGCTTTGGCTGTGAAAAAGGGACAAGGCTTAAGTGGAACTGCCTGGCTTGCTCACTGCTCCAGCAGGTTGTTGCTCAAAGAGCGACCAGAAATCTGTAAAATCTCAGCCAGTGGATAACCTGGGCCTTGGGGGACAGACCAAAGAAAATGAGATTCTTTATAACCTCTTTGCACTGGGGCACGGTGGAAGGTTTACAGGAATAAATGCCCCTTTTGTTCAATACTGAATCCACAAAAATGCCAAAGGGGAGGGGGAAAGGCAGCTGTCTCTGAGTGCACATACTACAGCACAGGGCCTAATACTGGTTGCTCTGCTACATAATAACTATGCAGTGCCTCAGAGATGTAAAACCTGGGTCTGTGCCCTGAGTGGTGATGCTGGTGGCAAGGGCTGGGCTGGCTGAGGTGGTTGGTGTGGCAGCTGCCATTCTTGTGACCCTTTAAGTGGGTGCTTGGGGCATCAGCCCACTACTGCAGCCCCTGCCTGTTTTTCTGAGGGATATGAACATTTTGGCCCCAGTGTAGTCTGTAAGGCCAGCTGCACCTTGGCTGTAACTGTGCTATAAATTCTAATGAAGCAGTTACACGAGGGATGAATCTGACCTCCCCCCCCCCCTCCATAAAAAAGCATCTATTGTAAAGTCCACCTGAATTTTTCTAAATCCCTCTCCTGGGTTCATTTTGGTTTAGCTGGAGGAAGCCCCCCCAACTATCCGTCAAAGAGGAGCCATGGATTTGATGGATTGCAGTTCTCCCTGCCTCTGCCATGGTCAAAACAAAAGGTCAAAGCCCAAGGAAACTGCAAACAACTTTTGCCCACTAGCCCTGGCAGAATTAGCATTCATTTGTGACAAGAGTTAACTTTTTACGATCCCTAGATGCTGGCAGCCTCTTATGGAAAGAAATGTGGAGTTAAAAAAAAAGTGCAGGCAAGGAACATGTGGTTTCCTGGTGCTGCTGGGGCAGGAGGGGGCAGCTGCACCCAAGCAGAAAGGAAATGCTGCTGCCAAGACCTGGAGAGACTCCAAGCCAGAAGGCTCTATCCCATAACAAACTCCTCCAGCTGCCTCTTCCCATGCCCACCCTTTCCTAAGAAGCCTATTCCAACACTTCCCCCATGGCCTCTTGTTCTTTACAAGAGGCTTCAGAGAAAAAGCACAGAGCTGCCAAAACTGGCAAGGGACTTCCCCCATCTGGGAGCCGATTTTCAGGCTGTTTTTACGGTACAGTAAAAGCTTCCAATTTGCACTAATGCTTGGGAGGACCAAATGTGCTCAGCAAGCAAAGCAAATCTAGCTTTTGTTCTATTATTTTGCCAGGTGCTATTTGCTGTTGGTATTTTTATGCAGCATCCTTCACCATGATTTAGTAAATGCTTTTTTTTTTTTTGTCAAAACATTACACTGTGCTCTAATGGATTAAACTCATGTCAAGGAGTCAGGACCCCCGGGTTCTGTTCCGGACTACAATGGATAGGGTGTAGGACTTAAGATAAGTTGCTTCACTTCTCAGTTCCTAGGCTAAGTCTATCTGCATAATGCTAATGATGCTTTTTAGAGCAGGTTAAAATGAAGAATTTCCATTGCAGAAGAAAGTCCAGTGTTTGAAATGTTTTTTTTTTCCCTTGAAGTAGGAAGAAAAAGCCAAAATATTGAAATTTTTTGTGGAATGAGAAGTTAAAAATCAATTCCAAAATTTCACAACCAAAGAACCTTCTCATGCGACTGGACTGAAGCTGTTAATTTTAACTTGTTTTGAAGTAAATTGTGTCATTCTGAGCTGCCACGTACCTCAGTCCCTCTCCTCTAAGATGGACTGTATCTCCTATGATGCACATGTTCCAATTCAGAGGGGAATTAGCACAGCATCATGAGATTTAATTAGTCCTGCCAAGAAGGGGGTACCAAGAACGCTCATTGCAGCTTCCGTGAGACACTGCACAAGATCAGGGTAACATAAAACTTACCCAAAATGAAACACTGATTTGTTTCAACAACCGATTGTTTTAATTTGGGTCTGTCTGACTTGAGAACATTTTGTTTAGATTTTCCTTATGAAAAAAAAATGAAGATAGGGGATTGTTGTTCTTCAGCAGAAAATTAAATCTTCTGCAGGAAAACTTAATGAAAGTATAATGTTCTGAAGGGCTTTTGTTATGCACACCAAGGAGAGCTGAGAAATTCTATGCTGCAGTGTTCAAATCTAGTCTCCCAAAAACTCAGGCAGATGTTTCAGTAAGAGACATTTCACCACCACAGTGATTTCAGAAATGAGTTTGTAGTGTGGAAGTGTCTCTTCCATTACAAGTAGTCGTACTCCTTCCCATCTCAAAGATCTTGCAGTCCAATTCTTAACATAATACAAAAAGAAATTAAGCAAGAGGAGGGAGGAACTGAGGGAGGAAGCACAGAGGTTACTGCAGCAAGACTGCATGGGAAGTCAGCAAGGACTGGTGTAGAGCATGATGAAGCAAATGTATGCATGTACAGGTAACAAGTCTACTGACTCCAATTTTGTAGGTGTGTCTGTAGAAGTGGATGCTGAGTGACCTGAATTGGGGGGGGGAGGGGTGTTCATGGCCTCATGGGTCAGTTTTGGGACATATGGTTCCATGCCCAGAGGGCACGTAAGAAAGTTAATGATGGGGCAAGGAAGAAGGGGACTTCTATTGGGCACTGGAATAAAACAAAAAACAAAACAACCCTGGGCCCTTTTTTATTCAAGTTAACATTAAGCAGACAACTGGACTGAAACAGATGGGCAATAAATTGGTGCAGCAGGGCTCCTGATCCTCATTTCCAGGCAGAAAGGCTCTAGGGATAAATGTTGAGTCCAAAGGATTAAAAAAGGCTCTGCTTGCAGTTCCCTGTGTGGGATGGGGTCTGCCCAATGGAAAAACAAGAGCAAAGCATGAGAGTGGCAGGCAGCAAAACTAGGAAAAAGCAGAATTGGAGGATGTGGCCTAGGCTGATGCACCTCATTACAACCACATGACAGCAGCTTGTTGAGATTAGAACAGATGAGCTTTGTCTCCATGTCTGCTGCCTCTTGAGCTTTCTCAGTCACTATTGCCCCTTTTCAGTGACTGGTTTCAATTAGTGTCAATTCAGTTCAGAGCTGGTTTAGCCTGAGGATTGAACTCTTCCTCCCGCCTCCCACTCCTCCACCGCTACCAATCCCCTCTGACCCAGATGCTTCCTGGAATTGAGGGAGCAGCAGAATTCTTTCCCTCCAAAATTGAACAATTCCCCATTCCCCAGCTCTGAACTCTGGCCTCTGCATGGATGGATGTGGAAAGTGGGAGGTGGTAGTGATATGTGACAAAATGACCCTTTGTTCTCCACTCAGGAGCTAAGGGACTGCATCTCTGTTGCTGCCCATGGGTGGATCTAGGATTTTGAAAAGGGGAGTGCAGAGCATCATTTCATATAACATAACACATTCTTCTCCAGTTAAAGAGAAACCAGAAGCTTTAATAGTATGGTAGGAAACTATGGTTATATTATTCACTTTAAGACTGAAGCAAAAAACAAATATAAACTTTAGTGGAACATCCCTTGATTTGCTATATTAAATATAACAAAAAACAAACAAGTCAAATAACGAAGCAAATAAAATTAAATGTACCTCTTATTTGGATTCAGAAAACAAAATCTAGCTTTCTTGAGTATCTTGACAACGTGTCCAACATTTCATTAGCAGTGATCTCCACATCTGAGTTAATGGTCAACATTGCCAGTCCATTGAGATGCTCTTCACTTATTGAACAAAGCCAACTTTTAAGTCTCTGACACAGATTTTTTGTGGTATGCTTATTGGAGCAGCTGTAGAGTTGGGAGAGCTGTTGGATAAAGGTGACTTAAGAAAGGGCACTTGATGCCTAGAAGTTTGTCCAACAGCTCTCCCAACTCTACAGCTGCTCCAATAAACATATCACAAAAATGCTTGCCTGGAGAACAGTAAATACTACAATCTATAGGGTACAACACTGCAGAAATGTAGTAAAGAATGTGCAGGCATGGTGTGGGCCATCTTGAAGTGCTACCTTCAAAGGCAAGCCTGGGCTTTCGCTACTGTTCTTCATGTAGCTGCATGGGCTTGGTGCAGGTAGCCCAGCTGGCTATGCACACGGAAGAGCTGCACTGTGAAGAGCATGGCTCAGGACCCCAGGCTGCTTAACCCATTTCCTGCTGGCTTCCGAGTGGGCAGTTTGCTCTTCCACGGCAGCAGCTGCGCTGGAAGGTGGGAGGCTGGAGCAAGAGGGGACAGGAACTTCATCAGGAGTCCTGGCTCCCCCAAGCCCAGCCCAATCACTTACCCCAGTCCCTCCTGGCTTCAGTACCAACAGTTCACTGACTAGAGCAACAGCTGGACTGGACATGTGGTGGGGAGCGAGGAAAGAGGGATGGGACTTTCCCCAGGAGCAGCATGTGCCCTGAACTCTCGGAGCCCTGCCATAGTTCCTACCGCTTACCCTATTCCTCTCTCTCTGACTGCTCCTCCCCCACCTCCCTTCTACCAGCTCGTGGCTCCCCCTCCAAGGCACTAGGTATTGTCAGGCTTCCTCAATGCAGATGAGTTAAGCAGCAATTAAGAGGGGTGCATCCACTTCACCGCACCCCCCCCTCTGTATCCACTCCTATTCACATCCACCTCCTCAGAGGAACAGATTTCATCCTACAGCCTTAGACACTATGATGTACTGAGACTCCAATGGAGGAGCACGTTGTCAGCTCATTGCTCCTACCTTGCGTCACAAAGAGGTGGCCAAATGGCAACAGCAGCAACTGGAAAGGGAGTTCTGACACTCATCGATGCTTTGTCCACCCTTGCTGTAAAACTATTGTTTATCACGTTATCCTTTGCTTCATTATTTGGGGTTCTCTGAATGTCCTGTCAGCAAAAGGCACACGCTTCTGTGGGTTTAAGTGCAAGGTGCCAGCACATGAGATAACTAAGGTGGTGAATAATAATATAGTGAGTTGTCACTAACTTATATTATCAAGTAAAAAGTTCTTTCAGTCAATAGATGCAATATGCACTTATACTAGGAGCAGAGATAGTGTGGGACACTTGGAAGATAGGTTTTTATTGCCAGAAAACAAAAAATTGGCTGAATTGTTCTAAAATTTGATTTTTCCATCTTGAAAGTGCAGCCAATAACAACAGCTACATGATGCTAATTCACTATTTGGAAGGTTCTGCAGACCGTCAGGAGAAGAAATGCTCTCAAGAATATTCTTGCGGAGCGTGTCGTTTGATGAATAACTGCAGAGCCGACTTTGATACCGACTGTTTTGCTTTCATTTCTATTCAGAGAAAGGAGGGTCTGGAAAGAGAGAGTGTGGGTCTCCCATTGCACTACTTAGGCTTAAAACTGACTGGAGCAAAAAAAAGATGAGAGTAACAGTTGAGAGACTGGTCCTATAGTGGCTTGTGGTAGACAGCTGAGGCCATTTAAATTTCCAGACCCAGAGAATTCTTATGCAGACAGCTGCATTAGGAAGAGGAAATCCCAAGAAGGTGGCCAACGAGTTTTGGTAGGTGCTCTCTATAAATGATCTACGTGACATTTTCACGTGTTAGGATTTTCAGGATTACAGCTCAAAATGCCTTTGTACGAGAAGCACCTCTGTCAACTCCACAAATGCACAGGAAACCATTCAGGAGGCAACAAAACACACACACGCAGAGCAAGGGTGGTTGCTATTTTAAGAATGTACTTTATACAAAATAACCAGTTTATATGGAAATAAATCTACAGACCGCCAAGGATCAAGCTTTTAAAAAAGTTCTTAAAAAAATTACCCAAACACACAGTATTAAACTAACTATTGAGGTAACTGTCGCTCTCGGGGAACAAAGGTAATCAGCAGACCAAGACAAAATATACACAATATAAAAATAAATAGCATTCCCCTTTCCAGTATTGACCAGGAAAGTTCACACAGCTTTGCAGCAGCAGGAGAAAAGGATCCCTGACACTGTGCTCCATGGGCAGGGGAAACTATGACCAGGGCTACCAGGAGCAATGGAGAAGGCAGCAGAGTGAGGTACCTGAGCCCCAGCCGGGGTGGGGGAGGGACATGTGGGAAGTTAGGGAAGGAATTCATCAGAAGCCATTCTTACATTGGATGCTTTTAAGATATCAAATGCAACCTCTACAAAGAAATGCTGAGCTTTTCCTGCACAGTCAGTTTGTTGCAGCACAGACAGTTGACCAGGTCCGTTTCAAACTGAATTTAGAGCAAGCAAGGCCAGGCCTGCAAACAAGTCCTGCACTCCTGCCAATGCTGCAGCGTGCAGCCCGGTGCACATCAGATCCCCCGAAGCATGTGGAGTTGGTACAGAGTTATTTTCACAGCTTGGTGTTGGAGGTCTCTGCTGCAGCAGTAACTCACAGTCCCGTTGCCCAGAAGCAGTTACAACTGCTCTTACACTGCCTCCCCACCCGCTCCCCAAAATAAAATAAAACAGCCTTTCCCAGAAAGAGAAAAGCCCCATGCTTTACCCTCTGACTCAGACAGACAAACTACATTCTTTACAAACTTACAATAATACACAATCCCCAACATGTCCCAAAAACCCAATTTTGAAAGGAGAGGAGCAAGGGCTTCCTAACCTCCCCTCAATGCAAAGTCAAACTGTAGCAGGCAGGCCTCAGTTCCTGGACAAGCCAACACATAATATGCACCTAACTGTAGCTGGAGGCCGAGGGTTAGAAAGAACAATGTGTTTCAGCAGCAGACAGGGGTCCCCCTTCCACCACATGCTTCTGTCTAGAGCTAGTCTACAGAAAATGCCTGGCCTTGCCAACCTCCTTGCTTTCCTTCCCTTCTCACTGCAGGCCAGTAAACAGGACTCGGCTGCTTAGACAAAAGCAGTGCTTACTGTGACAGCAGAGACAGCACACCAATGCCTTCATACAGCAGGGTATTTGTCAGCAACAGACAAGAGGAGCCCAGATTGTGGTCAGTGGAGTCCTACAGTGCACCTAACCTCATGGTTAACCTCTCCCTCTAACAGAAGGGAAAGGACAAAGCTGCCTCACCGTGTATCCTTTTATTGCTGATGAACTCAGGTAGCTACATGAATCAATCTATCAAGTAAGAAGGAGGTACAAGCACAGTAGGTGAGCACAATACATTTTAAACCTAAGCTGTCATCAAGGCAGGAGGAAGAAAGAGGGGAAAAAGAAATGTCAAGCACTGAAGTTTGGGAATCCAAGTTCTAGTCACTGAAATAAACCAGTCTGGGGACAAAGAACAAACAATTCCCCTTCAGGAGCAGTTCCTCAGGGCTATGCAGGAAGGGCATTTGTTTGCTTCCAAAGGCAGCTTAATTTCAGTGAGATGAGCAATGCTGAGTTCAGGCCAGCTGTGCGTGTGTATGTGTGTACACACAGGGCACCTGTACATGAGTGCAGAGGCTGCTCTGACACTGGAATCCCAGCACGTCAGAGCAGACTCAATGAATCAAGTCTGCTGGAGCATGGTAATTACCGTGCTCCAGCAGCCTCCTTCGTCTTGTGTATCAGCATCTCTGTGCTTAAAAATGGCAGCGGGGTGCTTGAACTAAAGCTTGTTTGATGCGGCATAATTAGAGTGGCACTCAGAGCTGCTCTAATTAAAGAGCTGCACCCCCCAGCCCTTGGAGCACGTGTAAAAGTGCATGTGTAAAGGGGGCAGCTCCCGTATTTCTTGGATCGGCCCCCCACTCTCATTAGTCATAAGAGCCCAACTCTGAGCATTTCACAGTGACCAGTCCAGAGCTGCAGTGAAGTCTGCAGAGTGAAAGAGGCTTGAAATAAAGGAGTGGGAAAAGGGAAAATGCTGATGCACAACAGGGGAAAGCCACAGAGCTTAGATTCAAAAGGGCAGGGAGGTATCTGGCAATTGCCAAGGAAGGCCACCCCTCCTACTTAGGTCAACCTACTCAGTCCATTCAAATATGTTAGGCAGCTCTCCTCAATTCATTGATATTATTTATAGCCAGAGGCAATCATTAGGATTATCTAGCCTGACTGCTTGCACAAGGGCCAAAGGATCTCAACAACCATCACTGTCATGAAGAAGATTCATCTCCACGTTTACCCATTTCTTGGGTGTTTCAGCAATAAAGGGCAGGATTTTAGATGGTTCTCTCTTTCCTTTGATAGGGATCCAGTCCCAATTTATACTCAGCACTGAATAATGGTGATGTGCCAAATGCACACCCCCTTCAAGCAATGGAACCAACTCTTACTTGCTCTCCCTACACACACGGCTTTCTCCCCTTGACCTCTGTGATGAGCTCCATCTGTATCAAAAGAGGGAAGAACTTCCCCAGTGGAAGTACAGAAAACTGGTAGGTGACATGAATCAGTGCACTGTTGGCCATATTGTCTACAACATCCCACCACTTCTTCACTACAGCAAGCAAGAACCAGTAGCTAAGGGAAGGAGTGCTGCCAGAAGGTTACAACTTGGAATGCATCCTGATTCCCAAGTCAAAACGCATGTTGAGCTGACTCCCCATGCACAGGGGACTGAATTAATCCAGTTCTCCTCTCTCTCAGTCAAAGACACTTGGGAAAGAGAAGTTTTTTCTGGGTTGTTTTTTTTTAATTCTCCTTCCAAATGGTGGGATGGAAGGGAGGTGGGGAGCAAAGAGTGAAGAGAGAACAACAGCATTCTAGCTAGGATCATTATGTGCCAGTTAAAAATACTTTCCTTCCGCATGGCCGGCAGGGGACCTGCAAAACTGGAATGTGTTTTACCCCATCTGTATGTTAAACAGATCCAGATGGGGAAAGGCTGAAGGTCAGTGAGAGACAGAGCCTTCTTGGTTACAATTAGGACAAGATTTTAAAAGCCTGTCACATGACCTGCAGCTGCACCACCACTTTTCATAACCTGCCTTAATATCAGCCTTACAGAGAGACTACAGTGTTCGCACACCTGCTCCTGTTCAAACCCTCATGCCATGCACAAAGCCAAACAAAAATCCTACAACAGCTAGCCCTCTACACTAGTGGGCTCCAGTAAAAACTTTTGCAGGATGACGTCACCATGAAAACAGATCCAGCTGCACTGCTGCTATGGGACAACAGAAACCACTAGCACCAACACCACTGCTCATACTATTGTTCATTCTGAGGGACCCTTAGGATAATAGGGACTGCTGATTTACCAGTAAGCATGACTTTGTTCAGCACGATCCCCCTTCTCACTTCCACATGTCCCCCACACCAGCCAGAAACACTGCTACACAATGCAGGGAAGGCAACCCCCAGCAAATCTCCACCCTTCTACCTTGAAACTCAGGACATAGCAATAAAGAGACACAGCTGACTGAGAATAGCAGAAGATAAAATACAACAGGCTATTGCTTGATTATAGCCTTTTTTAATAGAGCAGTGAATGAAGACAAGCTGGAGGGGAACTAGTTTTCACAAAAATGGACCCCCCCACACACAACACTTTCCTTTGCTAGGGCTGTGATTAGCTTTCTGTTAAACCATCAGTTTTGATACCTCTCCAAGCCTCCAATCCTGATTTTCCAAACTGTACTACCCATAAAGCTCCTGTTAAGAGGACTGTGTCTGAATTTGTGTCTGAATTTGTCAGGTGTGACTGTTGAACAAGAAAATCAGGAAGGTCTACTTTTGCAGAAAGTCTCTTTACATCTTTTACATCACCAAGCTTGGCCTAGAAACTCTTAAGTTTGTAGAAGGGACTGGTGCTTTTAAGTATTTTGGGGTGGTCTGACAATTTGAAATTAATACAGTAAAAGCTCTGTTATCCAGCATCCCCCAGGAATGGGGGATGCCAGATAACAAAATATGACAGTTAATTGAGAGGCCCAAGCAGGCATCTTTGCCTGTTTGGGCTGCTGCTCCTCCTGCTGCATCCAGGGTATCGCCACCCCTCCTGTGGCATTGCTGCCCCTTCGTGGACCCTACAGGACAGGGAGGCGGGCCGCACGCAGGCTGCTTTGTCCCAGCCCATGGGGCCTCGGAGAAACCAGAAGTGCCACAGTGGGCACTTCCGGTTTCACTTTACCTTACAAGCCGGCATGCCGGTTACTAAAGTATGCCGGCTTGTAAGGTGCCTGTTAACAGAGCTTTTTCTGTAGTTATGTTATCACTGACTCCACAAAGAGTTCATGGATTCCAAACTGCATTGGATGTAGCTTAATCAGTGTGCAGCCAAAGACAGCAGACTTCAGAACAGTCTTATTTGAATTGCCAGGGCACATAAAGTTTAAGGTGCTAACAAATGCAGGAGTTCCACCAAGATCTGTGCACTGGAGTTCACATAAATGACAGCAAGTCTATGGAGATGGTAAACATTACATACTTTCCACAGGAACAAAAAAACCCAAAATCCCTGGGACACTATATACAGCTGTGCTGAGGGCCACTTAAAATAAAAAAGCAAGGCGTACTTTTTGCAAAGGTGACATACAACCTCATGATCAAGAAGTCCAAGTTACATAGGCCAAAATGCATTTTGACCCAATGCAAAGGAAAGAGGTTTCACAGAGTGGCTTGTGAATGCAAAACATTTTCCAAGAGTCTGTCTGCACAATATTTGTTCTAAACATTATGTGGCCTTGTTTTTGCACCAAATCTAGAATTATAGCAAAACATTCTCAGAATGCTTTCACATGTGATTGGCTTAACATGCTTTCTAAATAAGAATCGACTGCTTGCTTATTTATATTACATTAGTACTTGGGGTTCCAAAGAGCGAGCATGGGGGCCCATTGGATTTTTGCTAAAAAGTTAACTGTAACACTGCAGTGATTAGAAGTCAGATGCTTGAGAGAAGACTGTTTTAATGAGAAGTTGCATTTCTTCTACTTCTGATACCGTGCCTACAAATCACTTCTGTCTACCACTGGTTGGGAAAACAGGAATCTTTGGGTACTGTCTGGCTAACTTAATAAGCGGGGTTTTAATTTAAGTTGTATCGAAGATGGTGGACAAAACCTTCTTGCCACTGGTCATTTAAGTCAGAAGAAAGAGAACAAAGAGAAGACAACTAATGCTAGGGAAGGACTAAAAGAGCTAAGGAGTAGGAAGAAGACGTGCAAGAGGAAAACAAGGTCAAAATGCAAATGCATGTACACAAATGCATGTATGCAAATGCAAGCAGTATAAGGAATGGAGTTGCTCAATTAACTTCTTTGCCTTAGTTTTTCACAAAAAGCTGCAACCAAGCAGCTCACAAAAAGAATAAAGACAAAGAAAAGGAAAGGCCACGCAGCATGGTAATTAAAGAGAGCATTAGAGAATTTTTGTTTAATTTGAATTTAAGTTGGCAGGCCTGATGAAATTCATCTCAGGGTCCTGAAGGAACTGGCAGAAGGGATCTTAGATCCACTGGTAATATTACCATACTTACTTGCATACCACACATACCCTTTTTCCCTACAATCAACCCTCCAGAACTGGGATGCATGTCTTGAGCAAGGAAAATATATATTTTTTTTGCTGGAATAGAAGCAAGAAAAAACAGAAACAAGCAGACACTACTGCAAGATGGTTGCTATGCTGCTTCTTTCTCTGCCAGCTTCAAGGAAAGAGGGGGCAGAATTCACCTTTCAAGGACAGAGCTATAGTATTAACCCTCTCACAGACACAGCGTTTGTGGTCAGTATCCCCTGCAGTTAGCATTCAGTCTCAAAGCGATTTTTTTTTCATTCTGCCTTCCCAAAACAAGATGTGCATCTGATTTGAAGGCACTAGGGATATGAGAAAATAAGGTCTTAACAATGGTGGAGGAGACAGGAGAGGTTTCAGAGGCCTGGAAAAGGGCTAACATAGTGCCCATCTTTAACAAGAGGAAAAAGGAAGATCTGGAGAGTTATAGACTGGTCAGCTTGGAAGTTCAATACCCAAGAAGCTACCAGAGCAAACTATAAAAATAGTCAATTTGTAAATACCTGGAAGAGGAAAAGCTGATCACTAGCAGCCAGCATGGATTTGCTGTGAGCAAACTGTGCCAAACCAACTTAGAGGCTTTTGAAAAAGTCTCATTCAACGTAAGTCAACTGCATATTGCAGGCTAGACAAAATTACTATAAGAGGGATACATAATTGGCTTAATACCTGCAAACAGAGGGTATTAAAATGGATCAAATCTCAGAACGGCAGGGGATTTCATTTGAGTTTCCCAGGAGTCTGTCCCCAGTCTGTTAATTAATTACCTAGCTAGAAGAGAGCACTTTCTAATCAAGTCTGTGGATGACAAAACTGAGAAGGATTGCAGACATTCTGGAGGACAGGAGTAGAATTCAAAATGATTTTGATAGATTGGAGAGCTGGACTAGAGAGAAGAGAATAAAGTTCACTGCAGAAAAATGTAGGGCGCAACATTAGTTGGAAGAATAAATCAAATGCACAAATACAGGGTGAAAGAAAACTGGATGAGCAGTAGGATTGCTGAAAAGGATCTGAGGACTTCAGTGGATCACAAATTTAAAATCAGTCAGCAATGTAATGCAGTTGCAAAAAAGGCAAATGCAGTTTGCAGTTTCATCAAAAGAAGCATTAGGTTTAAGATACCAGAGGTAATAGTACCACTCTAGTGCACTGATTAGATCTCATTTAGAGTACAGTTCTGGACTCCATATTTTAAGAAGGATGTGGATAAATTAGAGAGGGTCCAGATGCAGGTAACAAAAATGATAATGGAGTTAAGGCAGCAAGCCACAGGAGGAAAGGGTGAGCCAGGCATATTATTCTCAGAGAAAAGGAGACTTAAGGGGGAGATTATTGCAGTTTTCATACATTTGAAAGGCTGCCATAAAGAAGAGGTGGAACAACTGTTCTTCCTTACTGCAGACGGTAGGACAAAGCAATGGCTTTAATTAGCAGCAGAAGTAGATTTTGACTAAATCTCTTGATAAACTTCCTTATTATTAGGACAGTAAAGCAGTGGAACACATTGCTCAGGAAAGTTGTGAAATCTCTTTCACTGGAGGACTTCAAGAGGGGACTGAATAAGCATTAGACAGAGATGATTTAGGATGTGCATATCTGCAGTTGTAGGGGGAAACACCAGATGACCTGCAGGGTCCCTTCCGTCCCTGTGATTCCCATTCTGCTCATTGCATGCCCTGTACGGCAGGGAGTGAGTAAATTACAAACAGGGCACACAGCACCTAGTGAGATGAAGTCCTGATACTTTACTGGGATTCCACAGTGCTGTAATAAAATTAACATATATTTACAACATGCTTGATAATCAGAAATGAAGACTCCACAAACAGCTTTCTCTTTCTAACCTGGTACATCCTGCTTCTATATCCTAATCATGGTTCCTTTATATACATTTCTAACATAAATCATGGGCCATCACAACTGTAGCCAATGCTTTGATTCTATATAAACTACACATCCTACTGGAGCCACTTACCCAACCAGAAATCTTCCTAGAATGAATCAACTACAAAATCCTGCCTCTTGTCCATACGTAGATCACATTTGTTCCTTCCCCCCCCCCCCACCATATCTCCACTAGGTCAAGAGATGACAGTATTTTCATCTCACACTTAATGCACATGGTATTCAGAACACCTGCCACTACCTTCCATTAGATGACCCTCTCCAAAGCAGCACTGTTTTTGTTAGCAGACTGACACCAGACCATCGTTATACACTGTGATCACCCCTAGGACCCAGTTTTCATTGCTGCAGGCCCACAGAGGTCTTCAGTGCATTCTTCATAGCTTCCAAACTTTCCTGATCCACAAAGAATGACAGAGAGCTTATAGTAATTTGAGAAGTATTTTAAACATTTGGGATAACTGCCAACCTAGTGAAGGGCATACTCTGGTAGGACAGGAGTTGTTTGTAGAACATGAATTCAGTTTCCAGAGTTTCAAAGAATACTTTGCCATGGAGTTCCCTGGTTTTTAAATGTTCTCTTTCCATCTAAAATAAGCTGAAAGGTATTTTCTGAGCAGAAGCAATTGATATATTAAAAGCGTTTCCTAGATTTATAATCTGGAAATTTGAATATATCTGTATTTTTAATAAATATTTGTCACTGTTTCAGTATCTCTAGTCAGTGAATGGGACCAAGAATGTTCTGAATTGGAAGATACTACTTGACTCCCATTCATTCTGGTGAGGAGCAATATATTTTGTGTTCCAGCCAACATCACACTACCAGGAATAGCTGCTGCCTGTTTGCAGAATATAATTTTAAAAAAGAACAATTAAGACCAACTTGGTCAAATCAGTGTTCTGCGTAATTAGATCTGTGAAAGAACTTTCACAGAAGCTATAATTTATTTGTTAACAGGTCTAGGTTTGGGCATGAACTAAATAATCTGAATGTTGTTATAATAGTGAACAGACACCACTCACATTAACACGGAGAAAAGATAACTGTGCGCTATAAATATGCTTTCTACTCACTGCTTCTGTGACTCTAGTGGGAATAAAATTACAGCAATCTGCATCTGGGTAAGAAAGAGTACACCAAAATTAAGGGGTGTAATTACACTCTTGTTATGCCTGTGGGCACAGGGCTTAGAAAATGCTTGTAACCCCAGTCTGTACTATGAACAGTAAAAAGCAACAGAACAGAAAGGATGAATAGTAAGCATAGTATTAAAATGTTAGTCTTTCCTCATCTTCATAGTTAAAAGAATGCTTTTTTTTTTTTTTAAGATGAGGGTTTTTGTTACTCACCAGAGCTCTGAACAGATCTAGTAATGCCACAGGGGCTAGGCAAAAATACTTCATACTCAGAGGATGCATTTCAGAGACTCTGGTATTGATGTGGAATAGACTGCTGATGGACGCTCAAGGTATGCTAACCCAGGAAATGGAGGGGCAATTGCAATCTACCCAGCATAGCTATAGCATAGAAGATGCAATGGTACCAGCTATGTGCTAACAAGCAAAGTGGTTACACACGCTGATTGTTAGAACACGCTCAAGCCTGTGCTATTACATCTTCATTGCTATCATTACTCCTTCTCACTGCACAGACATACCCTCAACTCTAACCAGCACCACACCCTGTTATCAATACCAGAGATCTACATAGTTTCAGCAGTATACCTCAGTCTTGGTATACAACACCACCTTCTTTTTAGCCCCTAATGCCAATCTGTCTCTAAGATTAGCATCTCTGCCTGCTTGATAGCTTCCTATGAAATGGACAAAAATCTCTCTAAAGGCATAGGTGAAAATCCACCCAACTCATTTAACTTTTAAATTAAAGCTACATTTAAATCCAAGTCTCTGTCAGGAAAATCTACTGCACTAACCTAAGGCAGTCTTGCTCTTCTCCCGAATGCCACACTTAATGATTTTATCTAGAAAAAAAAATTCCAACTCACCCTCATCTACTAACTTGCAAATGTCAAAGTTGGGGACTCAGTTGGAAAAATTCTTTGCAAAGATCAGATGGACCCTTCTCTTAAAGCAGTTTCATGCTCCTATCCCACACACAAGCTGGAGTTGTCAGGAATTACGAGAAACTATTCATCTGTTGCTGCTTTGCTGGTATCAGGAGGCAAGAACAGCAAAATTGCTCTGAGAGAAAACTGGGAACATTTCTATTCCTCTCTGTTCTGAGAGGTGTTACATGCTAGCACCGTATTTGCTCCAACAAAGTTAACTTTATGATGCTACTCCATGACCTCATCTCTAAACTGCACTGCTTCAACTGAAGCACAGAGCACCATCTGCAATTTTCTGAGACATGAATAACTGGGATGGCAATTGTCAGGCAAGGTTGCTAGTCTGGTCTAGGGGGCAATGCCATGAGATCTGTCCTGGTTTCAATTCCTGGTCCTGGTTTCCTTGTTCCCCATAATAGCAGGAGCTGGAAGTGCACTCAACCTGTGGATGAGATAGTGGAGTGCCATGTTTTGCTCCTGAGAAATCCCTGCGATCAATTCAAGAGTAGTGTCTCAGCCTCAGAGTACTGGAAGGAGGGTGGGGAAGATTAAAAAAATTACAAACAGTTCCATCATCTTCCCCCCACTGCCCTAGCCTGAAAGATTTCAGTGTGACATGATTGTAAACAGTTAAGAATCACCCCAGTGCTATGCCCACTACAAATTGGGCCCCACCCCCTCCCCCCATTATGTACAATACATTCACCAACAACAAAAATTTATTTAAAAAGGCAACAGGTAAATTCTGTAAACTGGATGCAGCTCCAAACACACACATTAATACTACAAGTAAATTCCATCATCATCATCCTCTTCCACCCTGAAAAAATATACCTGAGTTTAGCAGTTCATGAAAATTTCAATCCCCATACCTCCCTACCCAAACCCTTCAAACCCTGAACAAGAGACAGTCCTCAGTCTTGAAAAGCCACCAGTTTGAGATGCTTCCTCTGCTGTTGAGATCACTCATTCAGTTGGCCACGGACCCACGACTACTCCATGTTTAAAAACACAAAAGCCGCCATGGCATCATGTTCCACGTGACTCTGGAAGCTATGTGCTGCTATGGGTTGCGGAGTCCAACCCTTTTCCCCTTGTCCAAATCACATGTGGCTTTCATTTTCTCAGGGCTCTTCCCTCTGTGGACTAGCTCTGGAAAAGGGGGAAAAAAATTAATGTTTACTGGGGGTGTGGGGAGGGTACGAAGAAAAAGCTCCCTCATTTACATAACACAACTACTTCAAAATCTCACGACAGGAGAGTTGGTCCCAGGTGTAATCTGCAATCAGGGATCCAGTTATGATTACTAGGATCCCCTTATGTCATATGTCATTTCACCCCTCCTACCCTGCCAATACTTAATGGATTTCCTTACCTCCCCCCATTCTAAACCCACTTTCAAATATTTTACTTTTTAATCAGGGAAGAGAAAAATTCTCATCTGAACTTCTTTCTTTGGTGGCTCTTACTTGATCCAGAGGCAATGCTGATGGTTTCTGTGGTGGCAGCTCCTCCCGGGACATAGCTGCTATAGGTACCTTCAGGAAGGGGGCTTGGGGCTGATGTATTTGCATTCTGTAGCCAGAAAGAGAATGGAAGGAGTTTTAGCACACAGACATCGAAAATAACTCATCATCTTTCCACATCCAGATTATTTACATATGTAAGAAAGTACTTCAGTTACATTAAATTTGGCCCAACCTCCCACTGGACTCCACCACTTCAACTAGTGAGGACTTTGCTACACATTACAGTTAGAGGACATGTTAACTGCCCTTAAAGGGCACCTATACATGTGCCCAATACCTGCTCCAGTGTATGCTAATTAGCACATCAGAGCAGACTCAATTAACTGATTCTGCAGGAGGACACTAAGTAGCACACTCCAGCAGCCTTGGCATCTGGTGTACTCAGCATTCAACAAGCTTTAAAGTGCCCCTGCCACCATTTTGAAGTGCAGGGACGCTGAATACATGAGACATGGTGGGCACTATACTTAAAGCTCTAATTGAAGCACCCCTCCACCCTACCCTGGAGCACATGTAAAGATGCTCAAAATGATTGTATTAACTGCACTTAAGTAATACACGTTCAGTTATCAGCAGACTGCTCCAAGAAAATAATATGAGCACAGCTTGCTGGCTGTTGGTTTCTGCCCTGAAATCACACTGAAATCTTGAACCAGCTCCAGTACAGTCCCAGGGCTGGGATCAACAATCAACTCCAGTGCTGTGCAAGGGCTGGGACTGACAAGCAGTTGAGCAGCGCTAGGATAGTTTGGAGATTAGCAGTTAAGGGACTCCATCAGTGATAATGACAGCAGAGAAGTGGCTTAACTGCTCATTTCCAAATTAATGTTTTTCTTTATATGGATGATTTATTGTTAGAAAGAGCAGGAGTTGTACTTATTCACCAGACTTTGTCTCTCAGCACTTTTCAGCACCACGTTTCCAGTTTCTCCTGCTATGTCTTTTCATCCCACTCCACAGGCATTTATCTAATTTTTTGCTTGAGAGCCACCTCATTCCAAGACCAACAGGCAGTTTCATGCTAGTGTCACTCAGACTTTTTCTTTGACCCCGAGACCATATTTCTTGCAATTCTCACCTCAATGGTCATGCCCCCCTGCACTGTTAAACTGGCTCCTACCCTTCTAATGCAGTAGACTCGCTATGCCAAGACTGTTTTAAGTAGCAGGTAGTTGTTATTTATATTGTACAACCACCAAAGCCCTGAGGTAAGTGGGGAAGCGGGAGACCTGGAGAAAGAGCAAGCAGGAAGGGGCAATAGGGGAGGTGCAGTCATACTGCCTGAGAAATTAGGGTAATCAACTAGTTACTTCAGGTGCCCATACATAAATACAAGGAGCCTGGGAAACAAGCAGGAAGAATGAGACATCCTTGCACAGTCGTGGAACTATGAAGTGACTGGAATAAGAGAGACTTGGTGGGAGCTTGCATGACTGAAGCACTATCATGGATGGCTACAAACTGTTCAGGAAGGACAGGCAGGGGAGAAGAGGAGGAGATGCACTCTGTGTAAAAGAGCTGTATGTTTGCTCAGAGCTGTAGTATGAAGTTGGAAATAGGCCTGTTGAGAGTCTCTGGGTTAGGGTCAGAGGGGAGAGCAACAAGGGTGATGTCACGGTAGATGTCTACTATTGACCACCAGATCAGGAGGAAATGGTGAATGAGGCTTTTGTCCAACAGCTAATGGAAGTTTCCCTGATCACAGGCCCTGGTTCTCATGGGGGACTTTAATCACCCTGACATCTGCTGGGAGGACAATACAGCAGTGTACAGCAATCCAGGAAGTTTTTGCAGAGTGTTGGAGACAACTTCCTGGTGCAAGTGCTAGACCAGCCAATTAGGGACAGTGCTCTTGACCTGCTACTCACAAACAGGGAAGAATTGGTGGGGAGTGTAGTAGTGGATGGCAACTTGGGCAGCAGTGACTATGAGATGAGCGAACTCAGGATCCTGAGGAAAGGAAGGATGGAAAGCAGCAGAGTAAAGACCCTGGACTTCAGAAAAGCAGACTTTGACTCACTCAGGGAACTCATGGGCAGGATCCCCTGGGAAATCAGACTTGCGGGGAGAGGAGTCCAAGAGAGCTGGCTATACTTCAAAGAAACCTTATTGAGAGTACATGAATAAACCATCCCAATGTGCAGGAAGACTAGCAAGTATGGCAGAAGACCAGCTTGGCTTAGCAGGGAACTCTTCAGTAAACTGAAGCAGAAAAAGGAAGCTTGTAAGAAGTGGAAACCTGGACAAATAACTAGGAAAGAATATAGGAGCATTGGCCAGGCATGCAGGGATGAAGTCAAAAAAGGCCAAAGCGCAATCCAAGTTGCAGCTAGCAAGGGAAGTGAAGGGTAACAAGAAGGGTTTCTACAAGCATCTTGGTAGGAAGAAGAGGATCAGGGAAACTGTAGGTCCCTTACTGAATGGGGGAGGAAACCTTGTGGCAGAGGATGCAGAAAAGGCTGACGTGCTCAATGCCTTTTTTGCTTCAGTCTTCACAGGCAAGGTCAGCTCCCAGACTATTGCACTGGGCAGCACAGTTTGGGGATGTGAGCAGCCCTCAGTGCTGAAAGAACAGATTAGGGACTACTTAGGAAAGCTGGATGTGTACAAGTCTATGGGGCCAGATGGGATGCACCGGAGGGTGCTGAGGGATTTGGCTAAAGTGACTGCAGAGCCACTGGCCATCATCTTTGAAAACTCATGGCGATCAGGAGAGGTCCTAGATGGTTGGAAAAGGGCAAACATAGTGCCCATATTTAAGGAAGGGAAGAAGGAGGATCCAGGGAACTACAGACTCAGTCAGCTTCACCTCAGCCCCTGGAAAAATCAGCAGATCCTCAAGGAATCTATTTCTAAGCACTTGGAGAAGAAAAAGGTGATTAGGAAGTCAGCACGGATTCACCAGGGACAAGTCATGCCTGACCAACCTGATTGCCTTCTATGACAAGGTAACTGGCTCTATGGAGGCAGGGAGACTGGTAGATATGGGGGTACCTTGATTTTAGCAAGGCTTTTGATGTGCTACCACAGCATTCTCGCAAGCAAGCTAATGAAGTATGGGCTGGATGAATGGAGTGTAAGGTGGATAAAAACCTGGCTGGACCATCAGGCTCAGAGAGTAGCAATCAATGGGACAATGTCTAGTTGGCAGCCAGTATCAAGTGGAGTGCCCCAGGGCTCAGTCCTGAAGTAGCAGATAGCAGGGCCATGCAAAGCTTCAATTGCCGATTCGATTTGGAGGACATTCGGCCCAATTCAGCAGCCGAATCTCTGAATCTGAATCCAACTGGGAGACAAATTAAAAGGTCTGAATCAATCTGGAAAAGATTTAGAGATTTGGGCAGTCCCCACCTGCTGCCACTGGGAGCTGGACCTGGGCTCCATGCCAGTAAGTAGGGGTCGGGGAGGGGGATGGATTATGGGGGGACCCCACCAGGCCCCATCACCTGACTGTCCCCTGACCCCTGCCTGCTCTCCCAGTCCCAATGGGCTTTTCTTTGTTTTTTTTTTTTTTTTTAAGTGCCAGGACACTGAGGCCGGGCAAGGCAGCCATTGACAGGGCTGGAAAAGCAGGTAGGGGATGAGGCTGGTTTGATTTGGAGATGCGGTCGAATCTCTGAATCAGATTCAGCCAAATTGATTCGGGACAGTGATTTGACTCACCGAATCAAATCACTGTTCCCTGAATCGAATGAATCCGAATAGAATACTAGCCGCTTTGCACAGGGCTAGGATTCAGGAGTGACTTAGACAACTTGGACGGGGGGGTAAAAAGCACTCTGTTCATATTTGCTGATGACACTAAGATGTGGGGGGATGTGGGCACGCTAGAAGGAAGGAATAGGCTACAATCGGACCTAGACAGGTTACAGGGGTGGGCGGACGAGAACAGGATGGGATTCAACGTTGACAAGTGCAAGGTGCTGCACCTGGGGAGGAACAACCAGCACCATACCTACGGGCTGGGGGACTCCCTTCTCGTCAGTGCAGAGGCAGAAAAGGATCTTGGAGTCATCATTGATGCCAAGATGAACATGGGCCAGCAGTGTGGGGATGCAGTCAGGGAGGCCAACCGTACCCTGTCATGCATCCACAGATCATCTCAAGCAGGTCCAAGGAGGTGATCCTCCCCCTCTGTGCGGCACTGGTCAGGCCACAGTTAGAGTACTGTGTCCAGTTCTGGGCGCTGCACTTCAGGAGGGATGTGGACAACATGGAGAGGGTCCAGAGGAGGGCCACTCGGATGATCAGGGGGCAGCAGGGCAGGCCCTACGAGGACAGGCTACGGGACCTGAACCTGTTCAACCTCCACAAGAGAAGGCTGAGGGGAGATCTAGTGGCCTGTTACAAACTAGTCAGAGAGGATCAGCAGGCACTGGGGAAGTCCGTGTTCCCCCGAGCACTGCCAGGAGCGATTAGAAATAATGGTCACAAGCTGGCAGAGGGTAGATTCAGACTAGATATCAGGAGGCGCTACTTCACTGTCAGGGCGGCTAGGGTCTGGAACCAACCTCCAAGCAAAGTGGTGCTGGCTCCTACCCTGGGGGTCTTTAAGACAAGACTAACAATCACCTTGCTGGGGTCGTTTGACCCAAGTACTCTTTCCTTCCATGGCAGGGGGTCGGACTTGATGATCTGCTCAGGTCTCTTCTGACCCTGCTAACTATGAAACTGGAGGATAGGGCCAAAAGAAATCTTCAGCGAGGACAAGTGGGAAGTCCTGCACTTAGGACAGAGCAATCCGACGCACTGAGACAGGCTGGGGGCTCACTGGCTGGGCATCAGCTCTGCAGAAAAGGACCTGGGGGTTACAGTGGACAATAAGCTGCATATAAGCCAGCAGTGGGCCCTTGTTGCCAAGAAGACTAACGACGTATACTGGGCTGCATTGGTAGGTGTGTTGCCAGTAGGTCAAGGGAAGTGATTCTTCCCCTCTATTCAGCACTGGTGAGGCCACATCTGGAGTACTGTGTCCAGTTTTGGCCCTCCCACTACAGAAAGGATATGGACAAATTGGAGAGAGTCCAATGGAGGGCAACAAAAAAGATAAGGGGGCTGGGAGACATGACTTGAGGAAAGTCTGAGGGAACTGGGCTTATTTAGTCTAGAGAAGAGAAGACTGAAAGGGCTAATAGCAGCCTTCAACTATCTGAAGGAGGGTTTGAAAGAGGATGGAGGCTAGATTGTTCTCATTGGTGGCAGATGACAGAACAAGGAACAATTGTCTCAAGTTGCAGCAAGGGAAGTTTAAGTTAGATATTAGGAAGAATTTTCTCACTAGGAGGGTAGTAAAATACTAGAACAGGTTACCCAGAGAGGTGGTGGAAGCTCCATCCTTGAATGTTTTCAAAACCCAGCTAGACAAAGATTTGGCTGGGATGATATATTTGGAGATTGCCCTGCTCTGAGCAGGGGGTTGGACTAGATCACCTCCTGAAGATCCTTCCAACCCTTTTTATGATTCTATGGTACTCTCTGCACAGGGAAATAACTGGTTCTTAATTCCTTCACTAATATACTTCTCAGCAAGAGCACAAAGGTCGATTCATTTTGGATATATGAGGAAATAAAAAGGAGACTTTCCCTTGATGGAAATTAAGGGTGGCAATGCAGAGGGGAGGAAAGGGAGCAAATCTGAAAGAAACATGGAGTTTACAACAACAGGAAGTTAGCTGCAACTTTATATTATAGGCTGCTACTACTTCTTCTCCATCATGAGACTGCATAACTCTGAGCCTCTCAACACCCACTGAGAAGACATGTAGAGGTGGTTAACCTAAGCAGGTCTTCCTCATTATTATTACTGTATGCTTTAAAAAGCTACCATTAAATTCCCCCCAAATTTTTCAAACATATCAGACCAAGCCTGACCATTTGTTTTTCCTTTTAAACAGAGATTACAAATGTGATTTTTTTCCCTGGAACTAGTGATCATGCATCACAATCCCCTTTTTGTCCCTCATTCTTATGGAAAATATCTTACCCCGGTGGTCTATACATGTCCTGGGGTGGTCCCCCCATGCCACTTCCACTACCTCTCTGTTCCATCAGTAAGGCCTGAAAGTGACCCATGTTCTCTTCCCGGCAGCGATACAGGGGTCCCTCCTGAGATAGGCCATTGGCCTGGCCAGTGGCAGGATGATGAGATAGGTGAGCATTTACTGGTGGTCCATAGGCCCTGGATTGGAAATGACTGGCTGGATGCCGAGATGCATACGGAGACCCAGACTGTAGCATCACCCCATGGGGAGGGAAAGCAGATGGACCAAATCCAATCCCAGAACTCAGAGGTGGAGGGGGAGCCCCATACAGAAACTCCCCTGCTGCCATTGAGCTCTGTCTCTTGGTGGCTGCATTGTGGTTGTCCAAATCAAGAAACTCTTTGGGACTCTCTGGCCTTTCCTGGGAGTCTTCTGACTTCTCATCTTCTGGCCCTGGATCCTGCCCATCACTTGGAGGAACCTCTTTGGCGCTTGCCATGTCCATTCGGTTTGGGGAGACCAGGGCAGTGCTCAATGCCTCAGAGCCATCTAGACTATCCATGTTCCCTCTGTCAGAGAAGGCAGGCCTGGGCAGAGCTGGATGGCTAGGTGGATGCCCACTAGGACTGGCCTGGGGATGGAGAGGTCTCTGCCAGTCTGAGTAGCCTTGTGGGCAAGTATAGTAAGGAGGGCGCTGGTAGTGGTGGTACGAAGGTGGAGGTTGTGGCTGATAAGGGTACGGCATTCCCTGATGGTGGCGATACCGGGGAAAGACACCAGGGTGGGTGTTACTAGGCTGAAAGCCCCGAGTTGGAAAGTGTTGTGGATGGGATACAGAGGTGGGATGCTTTCCCCCCATCACAGGGTTGAACCCTTGGAGTCCTGGATTGATATGGTAACGTGCTGCTGAATTTGGATACTCCAAGCCTGGCATGTAGAGTGAAGGAAACTGATTTGTAGCCCCACCCACAGAGCCTCCATCCACACCAGGAGTACTGGTGCCCTGTCCCATACAAGGCAGAGCTGCTTCTGGCAAAGTCTTCCCCCCACTGCAGAGGGGCTTCTCCAGGATGCTAACAGCCAGTCCTTTTCCCTCAGTGCCACTGGAGGACCCTTCACCGACAGCCCCATTCTCAGGCACAGGTCCTCTCTCAGAGGCTGTCACAATGTCCCTCGCACATCCCTGGCCTGCCGGGCTGCTGTAGGTGCTGTCTGCTGGCCAGGAACTCTTGCTCTGTGTTGCCTTCGGGTCAATTTTAGTTCCAGAGTTATCACCCTCCCCGTCTTGCATCAAGCTCCGTCTGGTACAGTCCATCTGCAGGGGGGGTTTGGAATGAGGTAGCAGTTTGGAGTACGTCCCTTCTGCAACACTGATGCAGTGGCCCTTCTCTTCCCCTCCAGGAGGGGGTGCTGCTGCAAAAGAAGTGGAAAGAAGAAAGAGAGAGAGGGGGTAAAAAGATCTCATCACTGTTTGACCTCACAACTTCAGAACTGTTTTCTCCCTCCTGCCACTCAGTCCCTTCTTTTGCAGCCCCAACACCACTTACACTGCGTGCTAAACCACAAAAGTATAGAGAGGTGGTTGTTTTGTTTTTGGTTTTTTTCCTCCCCCCCGTTATGAAATTTTGCTTATGTAGCTCCAAGGATACTTAAGTGTGTGTCTGTGATTCCAGCCAGGCAGCAAACCCCAGCTAGCAGCTCCGGGGCTACTCCATCCCACAGTCTCCCCCTTCCCCACTGCCAGCCCAGCCTGTAACATGCAAAAACTTAACCCTAAAGAAAAGGTGCTCTAAAGCAGAGGGCTGTCATCTGATACCTCATTAGAGGAGGGTTAATTTTTTTGTGGAATCAGCTATATCAGGGGAATACATCAAGGGCTTGGCAAACAACTGTTCACCAGGGCACCCTTGGGGAAAGCCAGGAGTAATGGCCACAAATTCATGGAAGACCATTTCAGGCTTAACAATAGGAAACACTTCTTCGCAGTCAGGGTGTCCAGACTGTGGAATAAGCTCCTTCCAGAGGTGGTGTAATTGCCTATCCTGGAAATCTTCAAGAGGAGACTGGACAGCCACCTTGCTGGGGTCAGCTGACCCCAGTCATCTTTCCTGTCTAGTGCAGGGGGCTGGACCTGACGATCTTCCGAGGTCCCTTACAATCTATGAATTTATAAAGGCACTCCACAGCCATGCACGTATCATGGCATGGCTGTAGAGAGCTTTCAGGGGCCCAATTGTACAAAAAATGTGTAAGATCCCAAAATGGCTTATTCCATGATACTGATTTCCACACTGGACACTGCAATATTTCTGAAGAAGCCAGACGATGTTGTGCTCTGGTGGAGTGAGCCTTAACATCTGGGGATGGGGGAAGTGGTGCACAACTGCTAACCTCATTGAGATGGACTGTGGTATCAAGCTGGATATTCCTGTAATGAAATGACTTGACCTTCTGAATGGCCAGGCTGGCTATCAACAAGCCAGGAGACCATTTGAATGGTTTCAGTTCCATCCCTGTAATACATTAAGGCTATAGAGACATCCAGACTGTGTAACTTCTTCTCTCCTAGAGCACAACAGGAATTGAGAAGTACAGAGGCAAACTGCTTTTAAATTAAATTCAACCACCTCCTCAGCATGGAACACAGCCTGAGGTTTCAACATTGCGTCGACTCTGCGTAAAGTTATTTCAGGATCTTCAACCATGACTGCCTGAAGTTCTTTCACTCTTCCAACCACAGACGGCCACCAGAAAAAGTTGATAGTGAGAGAACCTATCAATCATTCTGAAAAGAAAAAGTTTCAAAGGAAACACCAGGAGATACAGGAGAAACACGTCAAGGTCCCAAACATAAGTAAGTTCCATAGTCAGCAGACAAATGTGCAACAGCCCTGTGAGAAACAGTGATGCTGTCAGGTAAGACCACATACAATTGCACAGGAGGGTGAAGAGCCCAAATTCTGTCAAAATTAACTTTAACTAGAGCTGAACAGCAGCCCAGAATGACAGTGTGGTAAGAAAGTAAGGACCTTTTGTGTCTGAGCCTATGGTGGGTCCAGGTTGTGGTTGGACTGCTCTCACCAAGAATCTCCTCCATTTTGAGGACCGAGTCTTTCTTGTAATGGCTTTCTTGCTTCATGTCAGAAATGTCTAGACCTGTTAGGAAAGATTCTTTTACAGCTGCACTCTCATATTTGTGTGTTGTCCTTGGTGGCAAGCAAACCTGTCATGAGTCCTCCCTCAAAAATGATGGATTGGCTGTATGACCATTGGACCCACACAAAAATCATTCACAGCAGGTATCTGACTGATGGCTCCTCACTTCCCAGGAATTAGCAATAATCAAAAAAACTTCATCAGCAGTCATTTGGTGGCACCATGGCCGCTGGCTTAATAACTACCCAGCAGAGAGGTGATGGGCAGGTGCAGCCTTCTCATTTATCCATAGTGTTCCGTGTTTCCCATTTTTACCGATTTTCACCAATAAGTTTCCTTATTTTTTTATTGAAGTTCTTCATTTTTTTACTGATTTACACCTGTTTTTCAGTTCACTGAATTTTACCAGCTACAGTAAAAGCCCTGTTAGCTGGCATAAGTGGGGAATGGCTGGGAGATGCTGGTAAGCTAAAAGTGCCAGTTACTTGAGGCACAGGTTTCCTGTTGGACGCGGGGGAGAGGGGGGTGGCAGCAGCCACACACGGAGAAGGGATCGGTGGCCACGTGGGGGCCAGGGAAGGGTGGCTGGAGCCGCTGTCTGGGGGCATGGGACTCCTGGCTCTGACCCTGGGCAGGAGAGGCCGCAAGAACTGTTCCTGGGGCAGGTGGGTCCCAGCTGCACCCTGGTGGCTGCAGCTGCACCCCTGCCCCAGGTGCTGGGAGCTGGGAGCCTGCACGCAGCCAATCCGCACGGGCCTGCAGGGCTGGAGCCACTACCCGGGGGCATGGGGCTCCTGGCTCTGACCACAGGCAAGAGGCGCTGGTGCTGGGGTCAGGTTATCCCTCCCCCTCTGTGTCTGGTGCAGGCAGGTGGTGTTGGCTGCTCCTGGGGCTGCTGCAGCAGGAGGTGGGGTGAGTGGGTACAAGCGGAGACCCAGGGGGAGGGGGGGGGTCAGAGTGCAGCACAGCTGCAGGCAGCTGGCACCACCCACCCCTGGGGCCACTGCAGCAAGGGCTGGAGTGAGCGGGGACAAGCTGCACCAAAGCACATCTGTGCACTCTCTCTTTCATATGTAGTGTTCTGCATTCTCAATTTTCACCAATTTTCACCAACACATCCATCGGGGTGTGCATCAGGATCTGGGGGAACGTCTGTTCACCAGAGCGCCCCAAGGGATGACAAAGATCAACGGTCACAAACTCCTCCAAGACCATTTTAGGCTGGATATAAGGAAAAACTTCTTTGCTGTCCTAGCCACCATGGCCTGGAATAGGCTCCCTCCAGAGGTGGTGCAAGCACCTACTCTGGATTCCTTTAAGAAGCATTTGGACGCTTATCAGACATGTGTGAGGAATGGCCTTGGTGTTAAGTATGGTTAACAGGGATTTGAACTGAAAAACAGGTGGTGCTGGTAAGCTAAAAGTGCCACTGTGACAGTTACTTGAGGCACAGGTTTCCAGCCAGATAGGGAGGGGGTGGGCAGGTGGCAGCAGCAGCAGCTGCACGTGGAGTAGGGGGCAGGGGGTGGTGGTGGATGCACAGGGGCTGGGGGAGGGTGACTGGAGCCTGGCCTCACTCCCTGCAGTTGCACCCAGCCGCTCTGCACAGGCCTGTGGGGTAGAGCTGCTGCCTAGGGGCGTGG
>NW_017728931.1:33601812-33683763 GCF_001723895.1 Crocodylus porosus
CCCACTTCCCCTGCAAATGCCAGGGCAGCCCACCAGCTGCTGGAGCAGGGGGGAGGGGCACAAACGCAGCCAGGGAAGAAAGGCAGGGTGCAACACGATGTACTTCCTGTTGCTGATCCAGGGGCACACACCCCCCGGGAAGAGCCCCATCACAGGCCCCCTTGCCTGCAGCCCTCCCAGGGGGCACATAGCAGCAAGCACCCCACCCCGCACCCACCAACAGCTCTCCCTGCTTTGCTCCCTACTGCAGCCCTGGGAGTGGCCAATGGGCTGTGCTGCACCCCTCCCCCTGCCCCTTCCCTAGTCCCAGCCTTACTTCTTCCCTCCCTCACTGACAGTTTTTCCCTGATTTTGTTTCCTTTTCTTCCTTTTATCCTCATTTCATCCCATTTTTTATGTTTTAAAGATAAACCTCCCAAAAATCCTGTTTTTTTTGTTTTGTTTTGTTTTTTAAATAAAAACTGAGAATACAGAACACTACCCATATGGCACCAGATATCAACTTCCAAATCTATGAGCCAAATCTCTGTCTGGTATTATCATTCAATGTGCAGATTCCATCTGCCCTGTCTGGGCATTTGTAAAACTTTTCATTAAGTGCTATGCTGTTTGCTGTCACATTCACACAAGGAACTATCCAAGATGTTCATCTTGCAAAATGTTTTTCTGAAGTGTCCATATCCAGATCTCAGTCTGTTCAGCTTGACCCATGCTTCTTTGTCAAGACTGTGCCCAACAGGGGACTTGTATGGTGTTGGTATAAAATGTTGTGGGAACAGGCCTAATCTTTCCTAGTCAATGGCCCACTCTGTTGCTGCCCATAGGTTTGGTTCAGCATCCCCAATCTCTTCCAGAAGTTTGTGGGCTTCATGTATAAACGGTTTATGACTTTTAAGCTTCCTAAGCTTCCATCTGTTGGGGTCTTCAGTTAACAGCTGATGGAGCAGGTGATTTTTGTCATTTACTGCCTCTATTGCCAGTAATGATGTTAGGATCCATCTTCTTATATCACTTGATCTATGCCCAAGAAAACAGGGAGTATATCTGTGTGCATGTAGGTTGGACAGCCCATTATGAGTCTCAGTGCACTGTTAAGTACTGTGTTGAGCTCTTTTAGCATGACAAATATTGCACCATACAGAAACTCAATATTCTGCTGGGATATATAACCATTGCAAGTGTGGTGGTTCTGAGCCCTCTGAGAATAGCCAGCACATCATGCGGTGCCAAACATCTTAAAGCAGTTACCCATGCAGACTTTACTGATGATCTTCTGAATGTGGCGTCTACAGGTGAGGGAACAGTCCAATGCAACTCCTAGACAGACTGCGGTATGCTCTGGGGGAAGGATGTGGTTGCCTACTCCGATAGTCTGTGTTCTCTCGGCTAAATGATTGTCCATGTAGACAAATGATCTTATTAAATTTACTGACGCTCAACATCAAGTGCCGCTTGTGGAAATAGGCAGCTATGAGTTCCATGTCAGTACTCAGTATCTAGTTCTGTAATCTCAATTCCATGGGCTACTATGGCAACAGTCAGAGTACATACATCACTTAAATGCTGGAAAGGTAAACTCTGAGATACATGCATTGAAAAGTATCAGTGTTAGCACCCTTGAGGGACTCCATTCTTCAGAGTTCATACTCTACTTTCTTCTCCTTGGGTAGTAGTGAGAGTTTGGTTGAAGATCACATTAATGATGAAAGTACATAGCTTGCAGCAAGGTATCAGAGTGCAGTTTATATTTGAGGCTTTGGTGTCATACAGCATCAGATGGGTTGTAAGGTTGATAAAGGCTGTGCTTGCTTTCTGCCTCATTTCAAACCCGTTTTCTAGGTCAGATATAAGAAACATAACTTGGTCAATATACACTGCTTTTTCCAAAAGCCAGCTTGTTCTTTTGGGAGCTGGGAATCAGTGATGTTCTCTGTTCTATTCAGGATTATATATGCAATGAGTTTGTATGTAACAAAGAGTACTGATTTGGATTGGTAGCTCTTTGGATCCTATGGTGGTTTACTGGGTTTCAGGATGGCAATAACATTAGCTTTCCTCCATACTTTGGAAGTTTGTTATTTTCTAGACATTTATGCATGACTTTCTGAAGCCATCTTTAATATACTGAGGCCAATGTAGTCTCTATGTCCCAATGTTTCCATCAAACCTGCTGCTGATGGGATGGTGCCAGGTGCACAGCAGAGGAAGCAGACAGATGCCTCCACGATGTGCCCACTGTTGAGATAACAAATAGTAGGGTGCCCTCAGTTTCATTGGAGCTGGATGCTGTTATGACTTGTGATCACAGCACAGCCCTAGAAACTTTGGGACTGTTGGCCAGTTCATCTGTTTGACTGCTGGAGAGCTCCATCCCTTCAAACAACAGGTCCTCTGTGGTTCACTAAACCCCTTCTGGGATGCTGGATGCTCGAAGCCAGGCAAGCCCATCTCAAAGCAATGTCATCTACCCTATATATCATACCTGAAGACTATCTAGCCTTTATGTTTTCTCACTTCCTCCCTGCTTTAGATAGAAAGGAGGCCACACACTTCCATGTGAGAAAACAGCATTTCACAAACAGGGCCTGAGAGGTCACAATATGGAGTTGTGGTAAGGTGGAAGAATAAATCTTGCACTCCATATGAGAAGAATCCTTCACACCCCTGGATTTTTCTTGTACCTTTGCCACCTTGATTATCATGGGCACAGAGATGTGCAGAGCCCCTTTATGAAACCCACGAGTGGCAAAAATGGCTGAATTTTGCCAACATCCTTTTTGCTTGGCTGTACTTAGGGTTCTTGGCAAGTGTTTCAGGAAATCTGGCACAGGGTGTTTGTGTGAGAAGACACCAGCTGGGGACACTTTTTCTGCCTGCGGTTTGGCAGTTGCCATTTCATCTGGGTCAGAAGCAACTTTCACAGACTGCTCTAACAGAGGCAGTTTGAGACTAACATATCTGGACTTACAAGTCCCAGAGGAAAAAAAGCAACAAACTGCATTTCCATCCAAGACGTGATTCCCCTCAGGCACATGTAGCAGCAGCTGTGCCCATCTGCAAGAGGGATGAACCCAACACAGATTAGGGAGACTTTAAATCCCAGTGGTTTTGAGTCTGCCACTCTATGGCAGTTGTGCTAGGCACCAGACCTTGCAGCGCAGGGGCTTGTTAAATTCATCACTCTTCCTTACTTTGTGAAAGTCCAGCTGGATAGAATGTTTGCTTGCTTGTTTTTGTGGGTTTTTTGTTTTGTTTTTAAGATGAGAAGAATGAATTCTTCAACAACTTCACAATGAAGGCTGGATTAGCAAATGCTACAAATAGCTGGAGGTTGTCCAGGTTTCATTTTGCTGCCATCTTGCAGGGAACCAGAGACACAAGACATAGGTACAGCCCTGACAGTCTCTTGTTATTCAAAGGACACTGAAGGCATATGGAAAGTGGGATACTCACTAAACACACAGTCAAAGAACTATACTTCGTAATTTCTTTAAGTAACGGTCTTCGCATCTGATCTTGGCTGTTTGCCAGTTTGTAGGTCAGTGGCTTAATTGTGGCTGCCAGCCACCAACCCATTAATGTTCTCAATACTGTATATGAATCCTGTTTGAATACAATTAGAGTAGACTCTGGACAGAAAAGCCTTTTAAGTGATGCACTGGAAACACATGCCAATGCTGTGAAAATTCAGCATTCAGTTCAGCTCTCTGAAGAACCAACTTTCACATAAATTCTAAATAATCTCTGGAAATTTTGCATACTACATTTATACAGTGATAATGCCTAAAGCCGAAGTCAGGATCAATCTATGCTTTAATTAGGGGTGTCCAATAGAGATTTTTTGGGCCAATGCCAATGGCCAACACCAATCTGATTCCGATATGCAGCTGGGCAGCTTGGAGACCAGCATTGGGCTGGCAAGTCTGGTGTGGGGGAAGGGAAGGGGCATAGGGGGCAGATCCAGGTCCCTGCGGTGGGGGAGGGAGCGGGGCTGGGGCAGGCGCTACTCAGCCACAGCAGGGCAGATGTGGGACAGAGCTATGAGTGGTTTGTCTAAGGGGCACGGGGAGGGGGCACTCCCAGCGCTGCATGCACCCTAGGAGGTCATGGGGGTGGGGGGTATGCTCCTAGATCTGCACACGGGGTGGGGCAGGCTACTGCTGCGGGCCGGGGTCCGGGCGGTGCCGAGCTCTTCCTGGCAGGGGGGCTGGACCAGGTTGTGCTGGGTGTGAGCAGCAGCAGCACTGGGAGGGAGCTCTGGGGGGCTGCAGCCACCCCAAAATTTGCCATAGACCCTTCCTCCCACTGCTGCTGCCATGCACCCTGACCACAGCCTGGCCCAGACCCTCCCCACTAGGAAGAACCTAGTACCACCCTGGCCCAACAACTCTGCCAGGCAGCCCACAGCAACAGCCCTCCCTACCCCACCCTGCACACAGATCTGGGGGTACATGGCCCCCATGCATCCCAGGGTGTGCACAGTGGCGGGATGCCTCCCCTCTCCCCCACATGCCCCCCAGACAAGCAGCTGGCAGCTCCATCCCGTGCTTATCCCGCCCTGGCTGAGCAGTGCCTGCCCTATTCCCCCCTTCACTGCAGAAGCCTCCATCTGCGCCTCCCCCCTCCAGACTTACCCACCAATGCTGTTCTTCAAGCCATCAGGCTGCGCTCCTGACCACATGCATGCTGCAGCTGTGAGCGTGCACGGGGCCATTTATCGGCCACATCAGACAAAAAAGCCAATTTCCGATACTGTCAATTTTCCCTATATAGGTGCCAATCCAATATGGGACTGAATTATTGGTGCACTTCTAGTTTTATTAACTTGGTAATCTCAGATTTTATCCAAACTATGTATATATAACTATGCATGCAACATATGTCCCAGACTGGCCCCCACATGTACCGTGTGCAGCCCACACCAGGTGCATTGTGTGTGGGACTGGGTTCAGTGCGTGTTGTATTCAGTGCACCAGTCTGAGACCCACAGGAAGCACTGAGGGCTGAATGATAGGGCTCTGTTGGCCCCATCTCTGACACCCCTGAGAAACAGATATATATATACACAGATATGTATATCTAGATCTATACAGAAGTTATCTGGGTCCCATGCAAGCAGCATGCAGAGGCTAGAGCCAGTGCACACTGCACACAGTACATGGGGCCAGTCAGGGGTTTGTGCTGCATGTGGTACCCATTCCAGACTGACCCTGCAAGCTGGGTCAAGAGTCAGCCTGGATTGGGACCACAGATCAGCCCTGCATGCTGGGGCCAGTATACAGGGCTGGTCCATCACAGGCAGCATGTGCAGCATGCACTCCAGACTGGGCTCATTCACCAGGGAAAGCATGTGCCATGACAGGCTTCATGTGCTGCATGCCCCACATAGGGCCAGAGCTGATACTGCATGTAGTGTGGAGGACTGGAGCCAGCATGTGCACTGCAAGCAGCATGTGGGACCAGTCCAGGGCACATGCTGCATGTGGTACCCATGACCTTGCAGGCTGATTCAGACATGTGGAGCCATTCTGTGGGCTAGACTGATTCTATTGATTGGTCCCATGCCTCTCATCTGCCTCATGGGACTGGATGAGATGGACACCCCTGTCATATATAGATAAAAAAACCCAATATTTAACAGAGCACTGAGCTTGGTCTCAAAATGCTTTAAGAATAAATTGTTTGGGAGTTGGTTTTTAATTTTTGTATGGGACTACAGCACTGAGCTTATCACAGTGACATTGCTTTGCAAGCCCAACAGCACCTGCAGTACTAGATTCATGAATGCTGAGTCTAATGACATAAGAATAATCCTACTAGCTCTTTCAATTTCTTCTAGGTGACAAAGGTGGCTTGTCCTGAGAAAATCAGAGCAGTTTTTCCTTTAAGAAAACCTATTGATCAACAAGACAGGCAGTCTATCAAAAATGTGTGTGGCTGTGTAGTGGCCTGGGGGTCTCTGGGTGAGTGAGCAGAGGCCAGGCAAGGAGGTGTGGGAAACAGCCATGGTCAAGAAATGATAAATGACTCTGGCAGTGGCTGCGCACTGCACCAGGTCAACAAGCATGCATTCCCACTCCAATTACCTTGGTTGCTCTCCGGCTCTGCTGTCTGACTGGCATCCTGAGCATTTCCATTACCCAACACTGGCTTTGGGGGCTGCACATTGGCCGACGCCACGTGGGCCAGCTGTGGGAAAGGGCCAGGCAAGTGTGGGGGAGGAGGCTGACGAGGGTGGTAAGGCACACCCGGTGGGCACACCCGGGATGACAGCTGCTGCATAGCGATCATCTCTGGACTGTCCATCATGGAATCCCCACCCTGGCACCCTCTTTGAACCTGAGGGGGTCCCCCAAACACAGTGGCCGGTGACTGCTGCATCCTCTGGCTGGTGGCTTTACCAGGTGGCCTGATATATCCTGAGGGAGGAACCCCATGAGGTAGGAAATTTGATTGCTCAGTCCACTGGCTGGAAGGCAGAGGCGGCCTCATAGCCCGAGGATCTATCATATGACTAAGAGCACGGGGCTGCAGAGAAGGTCCTGGGCCCATGGGGGGCTTTTCATCTGGCCCCAGGGTGGTCTGGTTTGCTGCACTGTGGCTTCCATTCCACATAGCAGGATGTGCTCGATTCAGGTATTTATATGGTCTGTACATATGGCCAGGGGGGATTTCTGAGCTCTCTGGAGGTCTCATGGGAGGTCCATTGTGCCTTGGAGGGATAAAGCCTTGCTGAAACTGTGCTGGGGGGTACATGGCATCAGGGGGTGGGCCACTCATTTGCCCAAGCTGCAGGGATCCAGGACGTGATCCCAGCGCGGAGATGTGTGTTGGTCCTGCACACACCTGCTTCTCAGGTGCAGGCAGTCTGTGTCCTCTGTGTTCATTCAGTCCAACTGGAGGCTGGGAAGGAAAGAAAGTAACCAGGTTTAGTAAAAGCTACCTCCCCTCTGGGCACACGAAAGCTACAAGAGGCACAAAAAGTAGAGATGAAAGGATCAATGAATCATGGCAATGGGTTATCTCTTCTGCTGAGAGATGATGCCATTTTCCCATGGAACCAATGAATGTAATGAGATGGAAACCACAACTACAAAAATTGTATACCATGAACAACAGGGAACGTCACAGTTCTTAGTGCTCTAGATCCACTCTATCAATGTATGCAATTCAAAAGTTGCATGCAGAAAATTCAGATTCCTTTTTTTTTGTTTGTTTGGTTGATTTTTCCTTTATTTACCTGCATAGCACAGTGCTGGTGCTGCTGAACTGGATCTCCAGGATGGGGTTCTGGTACTCGGGGTGATCCATATAGCTTAGCTGGATCTGATCCTCTCAGAGGGCCAAATGTTCCTGGCACTGCTGGCCGCTAGAGGGAAAACAGAAACTTTTATGAGACTGTAGAAGAGCAAGACTGCAGCTGTGGATGGGTGTTCTGCCCATACAGATCCAACAGGCACTCAGATTATAAAATAAATTTGACCCTTTATTCTGAGGAGATCTGTTGACAGCCTGGCTCTACCACCAGAAAGTTCTCATACATTCCAGCCACAAATCCCACAAAATAGACCTTGATATATTTATCAACCCTCCAACTATCTAAAAGCAAATGGAAAGATCAGAAAGGCAAATTGGCTAGGGGTCCAGGGGATCATCTAGCCTGTGACAGAGGCTGTAGTAACTGAGAAGGTAAAGTGTTCAGGGACCCCTCTTAGACTGCTTGATGGCTTCATGCTTCATTACAGCCTCTGGAGCTAGTGTTCCAACAAACAAATCTCACATTAACTTTATCTGGCTTCTATGTCAAAAATCAAAGAGTCATGAGCAGCAACACATTCATCTAGATTTCAGTAAAATATCTGACTGTGCTACATGAGATCAGCAGAGGAATTGTAGGGCAACAAGATGGCAACAGATGTAGTTGAAATGGGAGCATCAGGCTGAATGGTAACTACTACTAGATTTCTTTCCAGGTCAGCCACAGGACTCATTTAAAGTTAAATACCATATTTTCTCATATGCACACCATTTCTGCAGAAGAAATTCCAGCTACTGGAAACTGTACTGTGCCTTATATGCAAGAAATATGGTAAGAGCAGTTTCTGCCGCTTACTGGGCAAAAGTGAAAGTAAAGTCTGCATGAACTCACAAGGAGCAGAATAATGAATAGGTTCAGCTCTCTAGCTGTTGCTACTCAGTTACTTATTACAAGGAAAGATCTTTTTTCCTGCACCCTGCCTTTCAAAAACACAGTGCATATTTTATTCTGAGGCATGCTGTATACAAAAAAATATGGCATTTACTTTATTGACCTATGCAAAAAAGTAAGAATGTCCTGATGAAATTTGTTGATGACACCAAGTTAGGAGCTATCATTAACACAAGGAAGGACATGGGTCCTCATCATGCAGCAAGGATTTTACTTGGTCTTGGGGGAACAAAATTCTATTCTCTTGTCCTTCCCCACATTAACTTGTTAGTTCTCATAAATAACAGGCAACCCTTACCATCTGACCAGGATGTGGCACTTGGTTGGGCATTCCGCCATATTGCAGAGGACGAGGGAAGCCTCGACCATTGGAAGGGCCCACTTCTTGAGGGGGCTGTGTTGTGTTACCACTTGGGTCCTCTGCAGAGGAAGAAGAGGACGAAGATGAGGAAGAAGCAGAAATGCGGGAAGTAGCTCGGTATGGCGGTGGTTTCCCTCCATTCTCCAAGCGTTGCTGTCTCCTTCCTGGTCCATCATGGTCTCTTGATCGGGTCCAAACATTGCCAGCACTGGAGCGCCCTGTCCGACGGCTCCTCTTCTCTCGCTTCCCATCCTCTCTGATCCAAAACTCCTCATCTGTGTCCCCATCCTCACCAGGGAAGTGCTTCATCATTGCTCGGTGAAAACATCTTTCCAAGTTGTAAGCCATTTTGGTGTATTCTGCATTCAAAAGAAGAGTGGTAGAGAAACATTTTCATGGAGAGAGATAAAGGGGTGGGACAAGACTGACCCTATTCCAAATGGCTCCAATTTCTCATGTTTCTACAAAATATTTTCCTCAGAGAAGCTCTCTGGAAAAATAAGAAGGACGAGCTTTGTTTTCAATGAGGCAGCCTGGATTAGTTTCAACAGACTTTGGAACCAGCCAAATAACAGGCAACCCTTACCATCTGACCAGGATGTGGCACTTGGTTGGGCATTCCGCCATACTGCAGAGGACGAGGGAAGCCTCTGTTCAGACTTGTTCAGTAGTAGGATTGGATACCTTCAAGAAACACCTAGGTCAGGGGTTGGCAACCCCCAGCATGCGTGCCAAGCATGGCACATGAGGCCATTTTGCTCAGCACACCATGGCCAGCCCCAGCTCTGGGTAGCTGCTGCCAGAAACAGAGCCTGGGCTGCTCCCAGCAGGGCTTGCAGCATCTCAGCTGCCTGCTGGGAACAGCTACCCAGAGCCAGGGCCAGCTGCAGCTGGGAAGCTGTGAAGAGCTGTGCTGTGGTATGGAGCCCCGGTTTCAGCTCTGTACTGGTGAGTGCATGTGCACCTTGAAGCAGGCAGTAGGAGAGGTGTGAGGCACCGCAACCCCGGTCTCTCCCCTGCTCCCGGCACAGAGCTGGTGACTGGGCTCCGGAGCCTGGTGCAGCTGTTTGTAGACAGACTGGGCTCTGGGCAGCTGCAGCAAGCAGGCTGGAAACAGCTTCACAGCTCTGGCATCAGCTTCATGCTGGCAGCAACTGTGTGTACACCTCAGAGTGGACAGCAGGGCAGCGCAGACTGCCCCGAGGTGCGCGCACAGTTGCTGCCAGCGTGGAGCTCCCGGAGCTGTGGAGTCCGGCACAGCTATTTGCAGCCTGCCTGCTGCTTGCTGCAGCCAGGCTCCAGAGCCCAGTCATCAGCTCTGTGCCAGGAGCTGGGGAGAGACCAGAGTTGTGCTGCCTCATGCCCCTTCCCCACTGCCTGCTCCAAGGCGCAGGTAGGGGGTACAGAGCTGATGCCAGGGCTCCGGAACAGCTATTTGGAGCCCCCTGGCTGCAGCCGGCCCTGGCTCTGGGTAGCTGCTGACAGCCACAGAGCTTGGGGTGGGGGGCAGGGGTATAAGTAGGGCATCCTGCCATGTACCTCCTGCCTTCGTTTTCTTTTTCTGGCATGCTGGCACTCCAGCACCTTCCAAGGTAGGCATTGTGGTGTTTTTCAGCACTCCGGCCATAAAATATTGCCTACACCTGACCTAGGTATTACCAAGTAGTACTAGTGACACAGTTATGCTCCGAGTTATCATTTAACTTTATCATTAAACCAATGTCCAAGGACAGCCTTAATAGGGACTGCATAGCTGAATATGTGAACTATCAAACCCAGCTTTAAACAGAGGCCCTGAACAGTCAGTTAGGTGAAAGTGTTGAGAGAAAAAAGGGTTAACCTCCACATTCCAAATAAATTGGTGCCAAACAAATTATTTTATTTCCCTCCAGACAGAAGTCCCACCCATAATTGAATTTGATTCTATTTACAACTATTCATGGACTGCTCCAAGTTGCTGCACTGCACTCTCAGAACATGGGAAGGGTGATGAAAAGTTTTTTCTATGGGCAGTTTCTAAACATCCTCTTGACTTACGGGCACCGGAGGTGCATCATGAGCATCAGTCAACCTACATGTCTTATTTCTATAAAATATTCTGCTCACAAAAAATTCTTGATCTTCAGTGAAGTCAATAGAGAGACATGTGGAAGTGTCTGTGAAAACTGCATTCTGATTCTTTCCTCTTTACCACCTCAACATTTTTTTTTGCAGGACACTGCCACTGAAAATAGATCTTTTTCTCAGTCCCTGAGCACAGGATTCCCTTAGCTGGAACCCACCTCTGAGGAATCTAAGTTCCTCCTGCCCTTCAGGGAATTTTCCTGTCCAGCCCACAGATACAGGTATGAGTGAGACAATGTGTAACACTGCCGTAGTACAAACCTGCATGTTTCTCACCACCTATACACCTGGTTTCAACTGCCACACAGGGGAGTCCTGATTCTAATCAGGGTCTCCCTAGTAACTGGCCCATGTAGCAAGAGGCAAAAGACGACAACAAGAACACCATTTCCTCCAAAAGGCTACATGTACTGGATATTCCTTATTTAGTTTTACAGCAGGGCTGTCCAACTGGCAGCCCACGAGCCTCATACAGCCCGCGGCCCATAGGCTACTGCCCGGCCACTATTCTCACTGCTCAGGTCCAGTTTCTCATTCCTCCCAGCTAAGGTCTCTGGGTCCCCACTCCCTCTGCAGTCTCTCCTCTGGCTTCTGTTTCCCATCCAGCCTGCTTCTGAGGATGGCATGGTGGGAGGGAGCTCAGGAAATAGACCTGGTTGCCCGTGCAGCCAGGAAGGCAGAGGGACTGTCTTTGTGACTATGGAGGTAGACCCTAGAAGGCCTGCCCCTGTGGTGTGTGGCTTGTACTACATGAGGCCCAGGGGTGTTATGGCTCATGGGGCACCTGGTCCTCTACCAACCAGAGGTTGGACAATTCTGCTTTACAAAGCAAAGCAAACTCCTGCCCTCCATAAAATTCCCTGCTACTCAACCATGGCATGGAAGACACAAGCACAAAAGGAAACATGCCTACAAAGACATCTCTTCTCTTTGTAATTGACTCTCCAAGTAACCAGAGAACCCAATGATTCATGCAACATTCTAGGCCCAAATACTTAAGCACATGAAGAACTTTACACATGTGAGCAGACGCCCTTTAATCAGTTAATGCATATATTTAAAGTATACAATTCATGCATTTAAGTACCCTGTTGAATCAGGCCTTAGTATCTAGGAACACCTATTTTTTATTCCAGCCTCCAGAAAGTACCTGAAGGAAGAGTTTTGGAGTCTTGTACAAGCCAGCTAATGGCAAAGAGGGAGACGCCTGTGGCTGTACTGACCAACTGCTGACAAGACAGAACAAATCTTCTCTCACTGCTCTTACCACTGCCTTCTCCATTGTACTTGAGGCAATTCCTGAACATGGTCTTCATGTCACCCACAAACTCTTCCTTGGTGCAGTACTGACCTCCATTCAACTTCTTCTCCATGCTGGAGATGTCCATGGGAGCCTGCAACACACCAAGTTCAGTCAAAACAAGCACTAGTAAGGTCCCAAAGACAGTCTCACTACACCCTGTATTATTGCTATAGGGCAACTTCCTACTGGATTTTAAGGCCAGAGAGGACCACTAGACTCATGTAGCCTGAACTTCTGCATAACAGAGAAAACAGATCTTCAGACAACTGATCCAATGCATGGATGTCTATTAATCCAGTCACCAAAGAACAAAATGGAAGATCTGACCCACCAGGCTGGACTACACAGCCTACCTTAATGATTTGGTAGTAGTTTGGAGCATATGATTCATCGACTGGTTCTAAAAAGGGCCAAGAGTCCTTGTGAGCCTTTACCACATCCAGAACTGGCAGCAACAAAAGGAACAAAAGGAAGACAAGCCATTACACAACCTCAGTAGATATTAGCTTATTTAAAATCTAACAAAGCAAAAGGTTGGGATAGAAGACTAACCTTTGTACATGGCAGTGAATTCATCATCCAATTCAAAGCTGCAAACAGGAAGCAAAAATGTGAAGCTCAAGGAATGCACATGCTTTTCTTCCTCACTTTTCCTCCACCCCAGAGGCAGGGCTGCCACATTAATGGGCACACCTTCAGAGAGATGCCCTCTTGCCTGCACCACAAAATCTGCTGTTCATTCCAACCCCACTCCTGTCTGTTCTATTACCCGAAACACATTCTCTCACACTCCCTCTTTGTACATGTGTTCAAATGATCTAAAATAATTCTCCCAGGTTTATCTTCCTGGTAGAAAAAGTTACCCACAGGCACCTGATCAGATAATCAAATGGTGAGCCCTTGAGGAGCAGAGAGCTTGCAGTGCTGCCACTGCATTCAGGGGTTTCCTCCTGTGCATGCATCTCAATATGCTCTGCAAACTCCTTCAGTCTACCCAGAGACAGATAGCAACAATGCACAGGGCAGCCCTGATAGGCTACCTCAGAGCAGTGTCTAGGTCAGCCCATGTCTCCCTGCAGCACAACAGGGGGATTGTGAAGGGGATGTGTTTTGCTCTCTGCATGGCTGAAGCAACAGAGTCCAAACACAGTTTCCCTGTGTGTAGGAAGGAGGATGGCTGGGGGGTAAATGGGGGTGGGGAGGGCACATAGGAGAAAAGCACCATAGGATGCTGGAGAACTGCTGTGGCTTCTCTCAGAAAAGAACATGTACAGACATTTGCTCTCCTAGGAGAAACTCTCCTGGGGGTGATTTAACACTGGTTGTTCCTGGTTTATTCTTCTCATGGAGCCATCACTTTTGTTCTGTACACTTATAATTTCGCCTGGAAAAGCAGCAACTCTGGACATGAATATCTGTACATGGCCTCCCTCTCACTAGCCATATTCCTCCTGCATATATATTCGCTATGTGGGTATGGGTGTACATATGTGCTGCATACCCAACAGCTGGTGATACTCACAGATCCTTGGTCCTCCTTTCATCCCTAGTAGGGGAACTGGGATCCAAGTGGGAAAGTTCTGGGGGAAGCTCCTTCCCCTGGGCCAGCAGCCAAGCCCGCTCTTCTCGAAGCTTCCTCCGCCTGGCTCGTTCTGCAGAGGGAGGGCAGAGACACAATGTAGCTTAAGCTTCTTACCTCTCACCAATAATATCATGCAAGTAAGCTAGGCAGGCTGTTCACCTACCCTGTGCAGCTGGGAGCATGTTGAACCTACAAAGATGGTGGGAAGGTGTTGACTTGTTCAAGGGCTTCACTCAATGTGATCACCCTCCTAGAAGCAGTAGTAGCAAGCAAATGCAAAGGAATTAAGGTTACAAAAGCACCACTGCCTGTCTTTTCTCATCTCTCATCACTGTAGTGCAATGGCTGGCAGTCTGTTTCCAAATTCCTACATAACTTGCTGGTCTATGCCTACTGACTGGCATATATCGAGGTTGGCAGGCGACTTTGTCAAGCAGCCAGAAGTAGTGCCATTACTTTCACCTGAAGGAAAGTTCTTAAGCTTTCCCTACAAACACTGAGGAAGACATAAGTCTCCGTTTTCCTTGAAATGAACAGACAGTCGCATCCCACATGGTGGGAATGGATTCCTTTCCTAGTTCCTTTTATTATATGAGAAGGCACCTTTGATGCTACTACTTTGATGACAGCTGTGAGAAAAATGCTAAGCTCTATGAAACATTTCAGGTGAGGGGAAAGTGACAGAGATTCCAGTTGGACACTTCCAACAGGAGCAGTCCTAATGTGGCTCCACGCATAACTGATACATCTCAGCAATTGTCTGAGGAGAAAATGGGTGCGTTATTCAGAAGTAGTTCCAGGGAAAGCATTTCCAATCCTGAATGAGTGACAGAACAAGAGATAGTCCCAGTTTACCCTCACAAAACTTTGGCTAGAACTACATTTCTAAAATTTGGGAAGGAGGGTAAGAGGACAACTTGATACAAAAGTCAAGAGATAAATTAAAGCTGGGTATAACAAGGATGGAAAGGATGCAAGAACCTTGGAATGCTTTTACTGCGACTGAGGAGACATGAAACAGAGGGCCCTTTTGTGAAATCTGACCAACTCATGTTTTCTTCAGAGTTTAATACCAGGCAGCTGAGTGGTGGCATTCAGATGTATATGCAATTCCTAAATGGGAGGAAGTTAAAGAGTTGCCTCCATGATATAACACACTACACAGACTTTGGCCCATGGGAAATGGATCCTCAACAAAGACTTACAGACCTTGAAATCATACTCTAAACTTAGAAACTATAAGGTTTTCTGGAGGCTTGGAAAGAAATTACAGACCAGTGATAGGGGAAGATACAGCTGATAAATACTCCTATGATGCAGCTTTTGTCTATTGTGACCTAGGATACCAACATTTGTTTTAGCAAACAGCCCAGTGTTGTACAGTTCTCAGGCTACAGAGAAACAACTCCTCAGAGAACCTACTGCATTAGTTAGAAACCAAGAAAGGTGGAGGATGCAGAAGAAATTAAATAGGAAAAGCTGAATCTTGTAGGCTGATCCAGAAGACCAGAAGAGGAACAAAAGGACTCAGACCTGAGTTGGCCTAGTTGGAAGTAAAAGGAAGAAGAATCCATCATCTGGCATCTTTTCAAACTTGCAATGCGGAAATTCCAACACAAAACCATATGTAGGTACAGGGCTATTACATATATTGATGAACTTGATTTCACACCTCAGAAGAGGGTCACTTACATGACTGGATGTCTCTATGATGAGCTGATGATAACTGAGCACTTAAGCCTTTTAACAGCAAATGGACACACCTAGCACTGATAGGAACAGACCAAATGGAGGTGTAGACTTTAGGAAGCTTTTTATAGTCTGTGGCATTTTGCACTGATGAACTGTTTGAAAATTTAGGAAAATCCTCGATTATCCTGCTAGAGTTCAGTTATGACTAATGGTCACTTTATCACTGCAGTTTAAATAATCTCTCATCTGTGAAGCTACAGATGAACGATCAATACACTGTCACACTTCTAAGCCACAAAGAACCCGGCTCACCTGACTCCAAAACTAGCTAGTGTCTGAACAGTTTTTTTCTATGATTTTCCAGTTGAATATTTGTGCAACATGATGCTACAGTAGCACCTGGGAAGATCACCTGACATGCCTAACTGCTGTCCTGGTAGAAATACAGAGGTTAACATAGACAATATACTAGGGCAACCAAGTTTCCTAAGCCTTGTAGCCACAAATCAAAAAAATGTGATACAGTTAGGAATCACAGGAAGTGCCAATGATTTGCGCCCAGCTCCTCATCTCAAGCAATAATGCGTCATTAAATTACTTCCTGCAAGAACCACATTTCAGCTGCCAGAGAGCTCCAGTTCTGCTTAAGAGCTACAGCCTGGCCACCCATTATATGTTCAGAGAAATACAAATGGACCCAGCCAGAGGTTACGTACCTGGGTTAAGCTTATCATCAGGCTAACTTATTATCAAGCTAACTAAGCAAAGGGCTTTTGAAGTTTCATTAGATAATACCAACATTTCATTCTCAATGCTTCTCCCACTGCAGAACACCTTACAAAAAGGTAAACAATAAAAAAAAATGGACTGCAACCTTCAGGTAGGCCTTTGTCACCCTGAACACCCTGAGTTTAAGGATCTGCTAAACATGTAAGTTACCACAGGGTAACAATGGTTTGAACTTACAACGCCTTAGCCACTCCATGGTAACAACCTGCATTTGTGCTCTTACTCCTTGACCCCAGTTAAGTGTGACGCAGCTTGCTCCTCAATGGAAACAGGTTAATCTCCTGTGCATTTAAAGTGGGATAAGAGTATGCACATGGAATAGCTGATGTGCTGTAAATTTCCACCTTAGTTTACCTTCCAGCAATTTGTTCATGGATCCAATTCCTTAGCAAGTCTGAACTGTGAAAAACAAATGATTTTATCCTTGGGTCACTTCCTGCCTTTGAAGAAAACTGTCTTATAGAAAATATTAGACCCAGTCTCACTGAAGATTGGTTTGGTAATAGAAGGGCTGTTGAGACAAAAAATATTACTTGGATGGTTGATGTTTCTATGGCCAAGTCTGTGTTAAAAAGATACAATTTTCAAATCAGTGTACACCAGTATAAAAAGGCTTTTTAAATCTAAGTAAATCTGTTTTAAAGTTGACTGGCAACAAGTTTAAACTGAACTTACACCATTCTTAAGTCAAAATAGGGATATCCACACAAAGGTTAGTGCCAATTTACCTGAATCAGTTAAAAATGGATTTAAACTAACAAGGTGGATTTCCTTGTATAGACAAAGCCTAACATCATTGGGTCATTCAGTGGTTCTATTTACCAAGCAACTCATGCAGCTGAAATAAAAGCAGTTTCAGAGAACCTCTGAACTTTTTCGATACATATTTACAACACCTCTGCCAGGTACAGATGTTATTATTATGCCAATTCAAGATGGAGAGCTATAGCAGAGAGATTATGCGATTTGCCAAGATAACACAGGATGTTTGTGGTGGAGCTAAAAACTGAGAGTCTGTGGTTAAAGCAATGGACTGTGATTAGACAGGCAACCAGAGGATTATGAAGACTAAGAATGTAAATGGATTTTCAAAAGGTTTGTGGGGTGGGAAGCAGAAACAGCTGTTCTTAGATGTCATCCAGCTTGTAACCAACCATCTGGTCAGCAGATTGTTTCTTCCTGGTAAGTCTGCATGGTTTTCATTTTTCTTTTTTTTTCTTCTGCTTACTTTGTTCACCAGCCCTTGTCCTGCACTGTTTGCCTCCAGAGCAAATTTCTGGGGATACTCTGGGTCTCCCTGAGACTGCAGCTGCAGTAACCAAGCCATTTATTGGGCTGATTGTGGGTCTGGCACGATCCTACAGCCCAGAAAAACTGCCTCCAACTTCAAGGTCACATCTGCTTCTGCTCCTTCAGCTCCCAAATACTGAGGTGGAAGAGTGACAGAAAGAAAGCAAGAATCACCTCTTTTCACTTGGGCGGGACGGTAACCAAACAAACTGAAACAGATTAATCACATGGCAAATACCATATTTGCTGAAATCCAAGACAAGATCCCCCCTGCCCCATTCAACACAAGGGGGAAAAGCCCTTGTCCTCAGTTTCAAGTGCAAGTGGAGGAGGGCAGTGGCTGCAGCTGCAACTTCAAACCCAGAGTTGAGATCACAGCTGTTGCCCCTGCTGCTTCCTCACCCCTGCCCCCCTCCCGCCTTTTCTTCCTGCCTAGGGCAGGGAGCGTGAAGCACGTACTGTCTCCAGCCCAACCTACTGATGCAGTGGTGGCAGCAGTTCTTGCCCCGGGACCAGAGCCAGGGCTGAAGCTACTACCACCGCAACACCTGCTACTACAATAACAGCAACAGTGTGGCTAGGTGAACTAGCAAGCAGAAAAGCACCTGAAGTTGCCATCTGCATAACCTAATTCTTCATCTGGCCCCCTCAGCACACATTGCCCCTCTGATGGCAACACCCTTTCCCCTTCTCCAGCAGAACTTATCCATCTTTCAGCATTTCTGCCTATGTGTTTTAGGTAAACTACAGCATATGCCACAAAGGCAATGAAAGGTCACCTGGGCTGATCAGATATGTAGGGACAGTAGAAGAACATGAAGCAACTGCAAAACAACTCTATATAGGAGGAGAAGGAAAGGATAGGGATGTTGAAGTGGATAACACAGAGGTGGTAAGAAGGCAGCACAGCTGAAAGAAATAGAAGAGGACAGCTACCAGACACTGAAGGAGAAGGAGAAGGAAGAGAAGTTAGTGGGCCGAACAGACCAGAGAGGATGACACCCCAATTCTAAGGTAAAGCATGCACTGGCTCCCTCTTGGATGTACATTAATGTTCCTGACACTAGAGAAGTGTAAATGGCAGGTCCCAATTCAGTTTACCAGCAAGACCCCCAAACATTTCCACTTTTGCTTCACCTATCAGTGATGCATACCTTCCACAGCTTTCACCTTCTCTTCCATCTCCCTCTTCCTCTCTTCTTTCAGCATCTGTTCCTGCTCCCTCTTCTGCACAGCTAGAAGGATTTGGCGCTCCTCCTCTTCCTCCCTGCGCTTCTGTTTCTCCATCCTACTGAGGACACTTGGAGTTGCCTGAGACAAAAAGATGCATGTGGAACTGTCATGGTCTCACACAAAGGGCAGCACTGGCTCATGTGTATCCAATCACAGGTAGATTTACTGTATAGGGTCCAAAAAGAGAACTACAACAAATGCCAGAAATATAATTTCCCATATATATATATTAGGGGAAAATTATATGGAAAATATGTCTGGCATTTGTTGTAATTATCTTTTGTATCATATGATACAAGCAATTCCCCTATATACAACCAATCAGCTCTCCATCTCTCACTCCTGCTTTATCCTCTCCTTATACCACTCTTGGAGCAGAGGGATTGTATGTGTTGATATCTGTCTTTCAGACTTGACCTAGGAGGGGAGCAGGATTTTTACAGAGACCTTGTATCTGGGTGACTGACAGCTGTCCTCTCCTTAACCATTCATGAAGCATAGAGGGATTGTCATACAACACAAAATCCCTCTGTGCTCCAAGAGTGCTATGAGGATAGAACAACTGTCAGTCACCCAGATACAAGGTCTTTATAAAAACCCTGCTCACCTTCTAGGTAGAGTCTGAACTGAAGGGTTGCTAAGGAATTTGGGCCTCTCAAAGATATGGAGTACTCTGGATTGGAAAGGGGCCTCGCATCGTTATCTTTGGTAGTTTTTTTCTGATTTACGAAAGATTTATTTGAATCAGATTTTTTTTGGTTTTGCCATACCCTTTGAACAGGTCCTGCCACCAAATATTCTCCTTGTGCAGTTTTTCATTGCCCCACTTCCTTCCCAAGCCATAGCTCTGACACAGTGTAATGTTGTATACATTTGATCTAGGAAGAATGACAATTCCACAGAGCAGGAATCACCTCCCTTTCTTCAGCCATGAAGTGCAATGCAGACATGCAGCACTACAGAAATAAAAGTTATTGGCTTTATGGCATTAGAGGCTGAATGTGTGGGTCTGTAACATTTCCATTTTACTTAGATTCTGCTTTAAAAAAGAGAAAAAGAAAAAAAAAAGATCCTCTGGACTTCTCACTGAAATTTTAATTTGATAATAATCCAGGTCCACAGGCTCACCACCTTAATTTTAAGGGTATAAATCAACTATCACTTGGGCATAAGGGATTTCCTGAGTATATGGGCATCTTGACCCATGCTCTGGGGCAGGGTGGAGCGGCCACTCTAATTAAAGTGCTTGCAGCATCTTGTGTATTCAGCATCCTGCGCTTCAACATGGCAATGAGGGAGCTTTAATTACTGCTCGTTCAAAGAGATTTAGTTAAAAACAACCTTTAGTTAAAGTGCCCCTGCCACCATTTTGAAGCACAGGGAAGCAGAATACAAGGATGCTGAGGCTGCTGGAGCTAATTAGCACATGGTGGAGCAGGCATCAGGTAGGTGCTGTAAGTGACCACCTGATGTCCGTCAGCTACCACTCAGACTGTCCACTTTTCTTACTCCATAATTAAATCCCTCAAAAAGGCCTTCACTCAAATCACCATTGTTGTACTACTCCGTGTGCCTAGAAATGGGATCTGAGGATGTACTGATAAATGGTTAAAAATGTTGCCTAATTTCACTGCATGTGTTGTAGACGGTCTTCATTCCTTCCCCCGCCCCAAGCCAAAATGCCATTTGACAATTTTCTGCAGCTGTGCTCCTTGGGAAAGCATCCTATACTATCCTTTAGCCCCACTTCCACCAGCAACAGTATGTTAGGAGGTTCACTGGCATTTCTGTTGGTAGGGAAAAGTAGTCCACTTAAGATATTTAGTCATGGCCCCAGGTTGCTTTTCAGCATCACCCATGTATCTTGCAGGGATAGTCAGAAAGGAAAAATAGAAATGCCAATCCTGCACTAGCCAGAGTGCAGTGAACCCTTTGGGCACTACCTTCCCCCACGGAATGGTCTCATTTATTTGAATCTGAATCCCCCCAGCATCACAGTACCCAATTAAACCTCTCAGACCCACCATCTGTATCCTAGGAATCACCACACAGAATCATAGCAATTAGAGAAGGAATTTACTCTTCTAGTCCCTCTCCCTGGCTGCTGCAGGATCCTTCCTATAGGGATTTTTAATCTTTGGCCAGTCTAAATACCACAAGGAACTAAAGCTCACATTGGTTCCCCAGAAAAACTATTCTACAGGCTTATCCTTGTTAGCCTATTTCTCTTCAAATTCACTCTATTTTCTTCCTCTTAATTTCATCCAGTTATTCCTAGTTATACTCTTTTGTACATTCTCTTCTTCCTCACATTCCAACATTTCTCTGCTTTCTTAGACGCTTAAAAAATCCAAATGTGTATAATCAGGTTAAAATATCAGTCAGACCTTCCAACTTTGCAGTTATTTTAGTTGGTTTTCTCAGACTTCTCTCCCATTGCTCTACAACCTATTTTTGGGATGCCCAGAATTGACTGCAGGTGTAGTTGTAAGAGTTTTACAGAGAGGGACTGCCACCTCCATACTCTGTGGCACAATGCCTTGGTTTACGCAGCTCACAACTGATCTTCTTAGCTACCACTTCAAATGGCAAATTTCTCCCTCATTTAATCTAAACTATCACCCAGGTCTCCTTTGCTTTGTTACCTGATCATAGGCTGAATTATACAAGTAACTGCATGTGAAAATTTAGATTTAGGAGCAATCCCACTAAAATCAACAGGTCTCCATAGGCAAGTCAAATATTTGCAGAGTTGAGACATTGTCATTGTTTCTTCATACATCTCCCAGTTCCTCACTGGTTTTCAAACTACCTGAAAAGTAATGGAATTAATAGGGGTGCACCGATACAGATTTTTTGGGGCTGATACTGATAGCTGATTTTTAAAGAGGCACATTGGCCAATACCAATCTGATTTCTGATACCAGCTTGGCAGCTTGAAGAGCTGCATACAGGTGGTTCAGGCCTCTACAGTGAGGGAAGAGAGGGGATGGGGCAAGCACTGCCCAGCCAGGGTGGGGTGGGTACGGGACAGAGCTGGGGCTAGTCTGGTGGGCATAGGTAGGGGCTCTCTAAGCTGTGCTCCTCACCGCCTACGTACTGCGCTGTGGCAGCACGCATGTACGGGCCATTTACTGGCCAAATTATCAGCCGTATCAGGCTGATTTCCAATACAGACAATTTTCTTTATATTGGTGCTGATCTGATATGCTGCAAACTCCTTTCCAGCCCTAGACTTTTTCCAATATAACCACTAGATAAACTTTCTACAACTCAAACCACAGTACTTCATTATTTTATACTGCAGAAGCACTCAAAACATTCTGGGTGTTGTTACAACACATAGGACATGGGAAGCCAAGATGAAGGGGGACTAGTCACCAAACGCAAGTATGTTACAAGTTTTACTTATGGTGTAACAGCCAGTTTTCTGATCCATCTCAAAATGTGTCCAAGCAAATGCGTGCAACACATTGAGCACTTTCCGCAGGCGCTAATATACTGAAGTGACCCTCCTTTGCCTCAGACTCGGCCATAAACATAGCAACTATTGGCTTTCACCTTTAACATTCTGGGAAGGCATGATCATAGTACCTAGAGGTTGCATGGTTTATAATGACCCTTCTCAGAGCCACCCCAGGTGCACTCAAGTATCCTTCTGCCATATCTATGTAATATATCCACACAATATTCAGACAACAGCAAGAGCCTTATGCCATTACATACGAATGCAGGGCTTAGAGATCACGCAAGACAGTTTTAAACAAAACTAAGGAGTGCCTAACAAACCTGGCACCATTCTGGTAACAGAAAAAGACGATAAGACAAGGAAATCACCAACACAATACAGGGAGCACCAAAATTTTTAACATACATCCACAACACAACCAGATGCTTCTTGTGGCTCTTGTAGTGCAGCCAGGTTTGAACAGAAAAAAGGGGCGAACAACCTTAGTTATAGGATGGAGATGTTAAGATGCTCTGGACACAAAGTGGCAAGATTTTCAGTGTGGCCGAGCACACAACATTCCACAAAAGAATCAGTGGAAGCTGAAGATGAGCCCAGATGTCACTGCCACCCTAGCAGCATAGAATCACAGAAAATTTGGTTTGGAAGGCACCTCAGGAAGTCATCTAGTCCAACCCCCTGCCCAAAGAAGGACCATACCCAGTTAGATCATCCTTGTCTAGCTGGGTCTTACAAACCTCCAAGGATGGAGATTTCACAACCTCTCTGGGTAGCGTGTTCCAATGGTTTACTACCCTCCTTGCGAGTGTTATTTCCTAACCTAAGGGTGGGGAGCAGGGGAACAGTGATACGCGGGTGCTCTGTCCCTGCCTGTTCTGTTGTCCCGCACTGCCAAACTACAGCCACTGCTGCTGCCTCTCACTCCCAACCCACTGACTCCAACCCTGACAGTGGCCCTCATTCCCAAACCGCAGTACCCTGCCCCCCTGGACCTTGATGGTACCCCTCACACTTGACCTGTACCACCACCCCCACCCCTGCTGGTGCTCCTCACTCCTGACCTGCAGCCCCTTGGCCCCCTGCCCTGCCAGTGCTCCTCACTCCTGACCCACAGTCCCCTGCCACCCCAGCTGTCCCTGTACTGACTGGGCTGGAAGGCAGTGGCTGATTCATGCAGGCTGTAGCAGAGTGTGTCCAGCCTCAGCGTGGGCTGGAAGGAAGGAGGAAGGGAGGCTTGTGGCACACCCCCACCATGGGACAGGGCTGCCATACTGTTCCAAGCAGCCTAGCCATGGCCTCCCTCCCCTTCTTCCCCCACTCCTCCCAGGCCACTCAGCCCCTGAGAGCATAGACACTGGCCCCTGTGCTATGGGCCCAGCCACAGAGTTCCCCGTTGCCTTCAGAGTACCCCCCCACCCCTTCCCCCCACTGGAGGGCCAGGCAATCCCCTGCCCCCTGTGCCCTGTTGCAACCCCAGGCCCCATCCCTCTGCCCTGACCAAATGCCTGGGATTTTGCTTTGGTCAACTGGTAGGAGCAGGGGGAGGGTGATCGGAGGCAGCAGGGAGCACCACATGGGTCTGCGCGCATCTCTACAACTGCAGGTAGGTAACATCTGTACTCCCTATTGCCTCCAATTGCCTTCCCCCTGTTCCTGCCAATGGAGCAAAGCAAAATCCTGGACATTTGGTCAGATTTCAAAAATCCACCCATATGGAGATCAGAGGGCTCAAAGAGAGAACGTCTCAGAAAACCTGGACTTATGGTAATCCTGGCACAAGAAAACCTTACTTTCTGTAACAGTTGGTAACTTCACTCACATAAAACAATCCCCGATTTCTGTTGTTTTAATGCAACTACCTCCTTCCTTCCAGCAGAGAGCACTGCAGGACACAGCATCACTGTCTTCTGTGCACTCAGCCCTAAAGGGCTGAGCTTCTGCCTTTGTGTGGCTTCTAAGAGGGCTGTCTCAATACACTCAATGCCGAAATTCAGTAACATGGAGCACTGGTTGTTCTGGCCTACCCCCAACTTGTGCACAGCTTATGCCCCTTCCCCTCAGCCCCTGAATGCTCCCTGTGAGGATTTCCGTTGTTTCTCCTTAATGAGGGTGCTACTCAGAAGGCTTTTAATGAGGAGCTAATCTGAACCACCTGTTGCAAAATCCCCTGAAGGATTAGAAGCCTACCATGCAGTTAGGTCTCAGATTTATGCAGTATCCAGACCTCAGGGCTAAAAGGAAAGGGTCACTCCAACATTAGGAATACATAATGTCACTGCAGAGGAATGGGGTCTTGTGCCCAAATCTTGGCAATGAAGACTGCTCCCTACCTCCAACAAACTGGCTCTCCTGAGTCCCAAGCGATTTCAGTGTCATGGTGAACAGCTAACATGAATGTCCAGAGACTCTCTGCTCAGTCATTCCTGGCACCCCCAAATCTAGAGCGCAGTAAGTAGCACGGGGAGGGCCCTAAGCTCACTGGAACCACTTCAATGGCCCACAGGCATCAGTTAACAGCAGTGGACCTGCGCAGCTGGGTTACTGATCAGTCAGGCACCACTGTGTTTCTCAGTTTGCACACACTGGGGATTTTTGCTGCTTGTGTATAAACATGTGTCATCTCTCTCCTCAAATGGCAAACTGCTTTGCAGCACAAGAGAATAATCACTGACCATGAATGGCATCCCATTCTTGTCTCCACAGACTCCTAGCTATGACACAAAGGATGGCTCTTCCACACTTTTACTCAACTTTTCTAGGTTTTTTCTTTATTTTAACCCATGGGAATTGCACTTTCTGCTCTCCCTTCATACTGCAGGTGGCAGATGTCTAGGACTAGAAGAGACCTGTTATTTAAAATATAAATTCTTACTAACATAATTATTTATAGCAGTTCTCTGATATGAATCAAGTTTTCTAATTTTCATATGATGAAGTTCCCCACATTGAGAAAACACACCCATGTGCAGCTGCATGTGAATTAGAGAAGGATGTCTTTTCTGTGATCCAGGCTGCAATGCCTCTCTGCTTGCAGCCCATGAATGTACTAGGTTCCTTTGCTACTGTACAACACTGCTTATTCTGGTTTAATTAGATGGCTACTATCAAGCTCTCTTCCAACATTAATACTTTCTAATTATTCCTTCAGAACTGAATAGGTATGTTTTAGGTTATTTTCCTGAAAGGTATTCATGTACATTTCTATGCCACCACCTCCTCCTTTCCCCACCCTACTCCCACATACCCTGTACTCATTTTCAGATTTCCTCTCACCTCCTGATGGATTGGTTTGATGGGCTGGTGGTCAGACATCCACCTGGGAGAAAACTCTGTCCGCTGAAGACGCTTTTCCTGAAACAGGGATGAAGATGGAAGAAAGAAGGGAGGAAGAGAGAAAGACATGTACTAGGGTACACTGATGATGTGGAGAACTTTTAGATTAGAAGTAACCATGAAGCCATTATTCAATTAATAAATGGACAGCATCCACACAGACTGGCTGCAGAACTGATTTTACAGAGGCAAAAAGTGTCAGGAACTTGACTCCAAATTTGTCCCATCCTAAAGTAGTTATATCTACATCTAGCCACCACTCCATCAGTGAAAGTCCCATGCCCCAAAGATGAGGCTGAAATTCCCCGTAAGCAGGTCCCTACAGAGTGTCTCGGGATCTTGTACTCCTCAAATTGCAGGCAGTCTTCTCTAGTCCTGAGGGTGTTTGATGGCTAGTTCGATTTAGCACCCCCAGCCAGCAAATGGCACCATGCAGAGATAAAACAGGCTGCCCCCCCACCACTCAGCCTGCTCTCACACTCACTTTCTGGGCAATCATGTTGCAGATCTCAGGAAGGAAATCCTCACTCAGGAGTTTGTAGAGCTGCCGTTCTCTTAGGGAGGTCCGCTCTCTGAAGCTCTCTGTGACTCGTCTCCATTCCTCTTCTGTCTGACACAGCAGCCACCATGTCCCACGGCCTGGGCCCTGGGATCCTTCAATGAACACAGAGAGACACTATTTTTGGTAACAGTTACTACTGGCAATTTTTCTCCTATCCATACTTTATTTTCCATGACTTGGGAAATGCAAGATATTAATAGAGTACATCCTTCACTATTAGATCATGGCCAGGAGCACAGCACTGTAGTGCCTGTAAAAGGAAGAGCTGCATTGCACTGGCTTCATTCAAAGCTCTTGCTTTTTAGATCTGCTCCACTTTAAAATATTTAAATATTCTCTGAAAGAGTGGGGCGGGGAAGGCGGAGGAGTAAGCATCCTACCCCAGCAGTTACAACCCTACCCAGGATGTAAATCTACTGTTTTCCAAAAAAACCCAACCCAAACAAAAAACCCCCTTAGGTCACTAAATACATTGTGGGTTAGAGGTGCTCAGGCATGCACACTGCTATACCACTGCACTGATACCAGGAGACCATGTCTAAAGTTGAAGCCATATAAATTAGTAGTGAATGTTATTCTGCTAAGCTCACAACACTATTTCTGTAGTTTCAGGTTTGGAAGTTTTCTTGAATTCAGAGTGTAGGGAGGTAGCAGTCCAAGAGAGGGAATCTGAACTCTAGAGAAGGAAGAAAAGAGGAGTGGAAAAGACAAAGCCAAAGCTGCCACCATTGCAACAGGTCTAACATAAGCAGTATTCAGGCCAAAGGAGTCTCACATTTGAGAACTGAGGTTTCTGCCCAGCCACTTTGGAGAAAACTACACTGGCACGTCCCTCTTCCACATACTTCATTATTTTTTGAGGGTCAGAGGTATAGGGATCTGAACTCTGAATATCCCTAGTTCATGGTTTATACAGTATTTAGAAGTATAAATTTAGAGTAAACTCCTGAACAGAGACAGGAGAGAAGGAAGGAAGGATTAGAAAGGCCATTTATTGTCCACCCACTGCTAAGTATGCTCATGGCTTTTTCCCTTTGGTATCATCACAAGCAGGATGCATGTCAAAATGTCCCATATTCCACTCATTTCTGGAAAAATAACTTAGTGGTTCTACACAGCCATTGACCTTATTGGAATAGAGGAGGCCCCCACCACCTTTTTCCACTCTCAGGCCTCTCTCACAATAAGCCAGTCATGAGTCTTTCCTCATCCTAAAATAGTCCAATACTACACAGGAAGCATTTAGCTGCTCAGGCTCCTGGGAATAAGCAAACTTGTTACTTTGATTCCTCATTCCAAATACAAATCAGAACCAACTGAGCAAAAGAAACAGGGCACCACTTCTAGAGAGCCTCTCCTCCTGTGGGAAGCTCATCCCTCTAAGCTTTGGGTGTGTGAGAAACTGCACGAGCAATCTATATGATGTCCTTACCATTTCTCATCTGTGTCTCATGCATGAGAAAGTTCTCTTCTGCCTTCTCCCTGAAAGGAGGAAGGAAACATGTAGTGAGGAAATATGAAACATACTCCCAAACACTTCAGCAGCTGACATGGAGCCCCTTCTGGGGAAGAATGCAGCAGAAGTTCCAGGAATACCACCATCACACAACGGCATGAAATTTTTGTAAAGAATTGAGGTTAAAAGTCTGCCTTGAGGCAAGACTGCCTTGAGGTGGCCACTCTACCACCATGGCTGGAGCATTCCAGCTGAAGAAGGGAGGATTCAACCAATGGCACACAAGAAAGTGACATGATTAGCATCATGTTTGGCCTCCCTTAACTCTTTCATAGATTTCATAGACATTAGGGCTGGAAGGGACCTTGGGAGATCATCGAGTCCAGCCCCTTGCCCAAAGGGCAGGAAGTCAGCTGGGGTCATAGGAATGAATGGCTCTCAGTTGGGTCAGAAACTTAGGTCCTAGTCTGAAGTCTTGAATTCAGACCTTTGGATTAGTGGAAAGATGCTTTACCTACTCTGCCCCTGTGTCCCACTTCAAATGGACAGGGCTAGCATGTGCTAGCAACAGTGAGCCCTTTTACATCATGCTGAGGAACTGAGTCAGTGTATGATCAGGAGGAAGAATCACATCCACTGTTTCATTTGTCTCGCACAACTTTCAGCAGCTGCTGCATTGTCCATGGAGCCTCAGACAAGTACCAACCAAGCCCAGGTGTTTAGCAAGAGTAATGCATAGAGGTCATAGCTGCAGAAGAAACTACTATTTGACTCCCAGCTGGAAAAATAATATTTGGGTACAGAAGACAGTTAGTACCACAGGAGGTCTTGAGGGTACAGCAGGATTGTTAATGCCAAGTAATGCTATGGAACTTTCTCCCTGAAGGAGCTGCATGCAACATTTCTATTCTAGGAAAGGCCTTGTCATACCTCAATAAATTCTCCTCCAGCAGTTTTTTTCGCTTTGGGGGCCGCCCCCGTCTCTTGCCAGTTTTCCCTGGAATATTTGGGGTGTTCGTCTGTCCCCCACCTCCCCTGGAACACAATCAGAGATTATGAAATATCTCCTGGGGAAGGGAACAGTGGCAAGTAAGGGACATGGAGAGAACAGAATAGTGTGGAGATATCAAAAGAGCTGCAATAAGCCCAGCTAGCAGCCAGGAATTAAGTACAGTAGCCAAAGAGTGGGAGGGATGGAGAGAGACGGCACTCTCCACTTCCTGGGGACACTAAATTATGAATAGTCAGTGACTTGTAATTGCTACTGAACACCAGGGGCAGACAGCTCAGAAGCAGGCAGCGAGAGTGGCTGAGGAATCCCCCTGCCCTTCTGGCAGGCTTTTGCAATGCCACAAAGGCTGTGCTTGGCTCCAGCTGCCCTGCAGCATGAATTCAGTTAATGGTGTACTTGGCAATCTCCCCCATGCCCTGTACAAACACCAGCTGCTGTCACTCCTTCCGTGACAGCTACAGTCAAGCAGATTCTGTGCAACTCGCATTTGCTGTTGCGCAAAGTATTCCTCTCTGCTCGCCCTGCTTTCTCTTCCTCATTTACCAGGGCTTTGTGGAAAGTATGAGTTAGAAGCTGTTACCTGTCCAAAGCCAGCTCTCCATTAGGTTTCGCCTGCGCTGGCTCCTCTTTGTACATGCGAGTGCCATAGAAATACCAGTAGAGGGCGCCATTGCTATCCTCACCCAGCGGTTCGACCCGGAGGCTGTCTGCATCCAAACCCTGTGTTCATCCAGGGGGGGAGACAGTGACAAGTTGAAAAGCAGCCACATTAAATCGCTCATAACAGGACAAATCCCCCCCTTACAAACACCTGCAAGGCCCCCTCTCCTTTTGCTCTGTGAAAGATTCAGATGATGTGTTTTTCCAATGCTCTCTCTAGGCTTAACTATTTCATTTTTGCTGCTCAAAACAGCAAAGGCCTAATTCACGCTGTGCCCGACTCCAGCCAGCTTGGAAGGCATTGTGCAAACTGCTCCTCCCCCTGATCTCCCAATGCAGTTCAATGCCATCCTGCAGCAGGCTTACCCCAGGCCCCAGCACTATGCCCTAGCACCTACAGCACTGCCACAACAGTTGGAACACCTCCAGATATTCAAGCTAGGATCTTTGTAGAAGTGGCCAATCAGGCCAGTTGGCACAGCAAGTATTGTGCTGTGAATACCTCTCATGAGACACCCTACAACTTGTTTTGATTGTGTGTAGTTTAATGACCCACATTTCCAGAGGTAGAACTCAAGAAAATGAAGTACCTGCATGACCACCAAGGACCTGTCCTTAAAAACATCTCTCTTTTTGGGTAGAAAAGAGAATATTACATCTCCAGAGCTGTAAATGTGCAGGCAATGGGAAACCTGCACTCCTCACCAAGGGGGTGGCTTAAACTGCTGAATTTAATGGGGGGGAAAAAAAAGAAAAGGGAGATCCACTCATGATACTTCAAAAGCCAGATTAGGTTGGGAGACAAAGATAAACAGAATATAAAGGAGCAACACTTCCAAGGCACATCTGAAATCCCCACGTCTCACTTGTTCCCAGAACAGAGACTAGACACAGTAGTTTTATAGTTTCATAGTTGGTAGGGTCGGAAGGGACCTGAGCAGATTATCAAGTCTGACCCCTTGCCTTGGCAGGAAAGAGTACTGGGGTCAAATGACCCCAGCAAGGTATACATCTAGCCTCCTCTTAAAGACCCCCAGGGCAGGAGCCAGCACTACTTCTCTTGGAAGTTGGTTCCAGATCCTAGCCACCCTGACCATGAAGTAGCACCTCCTGATGTCTAGTCTGAATCTACCCTCTGCCAGCTTGTGACCGTTATTTCTAGTCACTCCTGGTAGCGCTCGGAGGAACAGGGACTCCCCTAATGCCTGCTGGGCCCCCCTGACTAGTTTGTAACAGGTCACTAGATCCCCCCCCCTCAGCTTTTTGTGGAGGCTGAACAGGTTCAGGTTCTGTAGCCTCTCCTCGTAGGGCCTGCCCTGCTGCCCCGATCATGCGAGTGCCCCTCCTCTGGACCCTCTCCATGTTGTCCACATCCCTCCTGAAGTGCAGCGCCCTGAACTGGACACAGTACTCCAGCTGCGGCCTGACCTGTGCCACAGAGGGGGAGGATCACCTCCTTGCACCTGCTTGAGATGCACCTGTGGATGCATGACAAGGTGCGGTTGGCCTTCCTGACTGCATCCCCACACTGCCGGCCCACGTTCATCTTGGCATCAACAGTGATTCCAAGATCCTTTTCTGCCTCTGCACTGACGAGAAGGGAGTTCCCCATCCTGTAGGTATGGTGCTGGTTCTTCTTCCCCAGGTGCATCACCTTGCACTTGTCAGTATTGAAACCCATCCTGTTCTCATCCACTCACCCCTGTAACCTGTCTAGGTCTGATTGCAGCACTGTCCCCCAGTCTGGAAGCTAAAAGATGTAGAAAGAGCTGGAGTGAAGAAGGAAAGTCAGCACCATGAAAGCAAAATATTTCCTACCCTCTCTTCCTTCCCACTTAGGTTTCACAGCAATCCAGCCCAGGTCCCTGATAACTACTATACCCCCATAGTGTATAATGCCCAAAGCACCTTGAGGAGGTCAAAGACATCATCTGCATCAAGCCGATAGTCACAGAGACGATGCAGGATCTCCACGCGGGTGCGAAGTGGCAGCTCCTGGAAGGTGGATTCCCGTAGGGGGTTAGGTTTCCCTTCCTCTAACTCCCAGCGGTAGTTGATGATGTCCTCAAGGTAGCTGTGAAACGTCTGGGATCTATTCAAGAGAACAAATCCCACCCATAGTAGGTTAAGATGCAAAAGATGACCAAGAGGGTAAAGAAATAAACATGTCTGGACAAAGCTGAAGCCATGCCTTCCGCATAGCAAATGAAGGGATCAGTACAGCCTTAGCAAACTTAAAATGTGGCAGGAGGCAGGCTGACCAACCCTGGGAAATCTCTGTGAATATTTGAAGCAACACCATCCTGTCATAACCACAGGATAACTGGAGCGCCTAGGCTTTCTACCAATCTACCTGCTGGCAGCATTCTCACTGCAATACCACAGGCCTTATCAGCTGAAGCTGCTTTATCAGTCACCTTTCTTTCTATCCCCCTGCATAGCAACTCATTTCAGCGCCAACACTCACTTGTTATCACCAGGGATCCAGGTTTTCCATTTCCCACAGAAAAATGGAGTAAACCATGGATTTTACCTTTAACTGGAGGCAAATGCAGAGTTCTCGTTTTACCAGACAAACCTGCGGATTTTGCCGTTTTGCAACGGGCTCCCTGCAGGCTGGCATGGGAGGAAGGCAGTGAGACAGGGGGTGCCATGCGCATGGACAATCATTGCAGCCTGAGAGCAGTTCTAGCAGGTGCAGGGGGATAGCGGGGAGGAGGATTGAGGCCCCCCCCTAGGGAAGGAGGGAGCTGGGCAGGGCTGGGGCTGCTACCCAGCTGGGCAGTGCTTGGAGCCCGGGGCCGCAATGCATGGTTGCAGCGCCCCAGCGGCAAGCAGGACGGAGCCCACAGGTGGCTCATCCAGGGGAAGAGCTGAATCCCCACCAACATGTGCACTCCTGAGGGGCAGAGGGGACCTGCATCCCCCAGATCTGCATGTGGAACAGGTACAGGGTACAGGCATGGGCTCCCACCCTGCTTCCTTCCCCTGGGGCCTCCGCAGCCCAGCAGGCATGACCTGGTGCAGCAGGGAGCACTGGAGCAGCGCGGAAAAGCTGCTCACTCTGCACTGCCCTGGTGACACACCTCCTGTACACAGGGATGCAGTGAGGGCAGTGGTGCAGAGTTGCACCCCTCAAAGCAGCCATATGCACAGGAGGCACATTGCCAGGGCAGCAGGGAGCTTGCAGCTGCAAGCAGCTTCTCCACACAGCTTCATGTTTCCTCTGCTGCGCTGGGTCATGCTTGCCGGGCTAAGGAGGTCCGTTGATGGGAAGTGGGGCGGAAGTCCGCATCCACAGCTTGTGCCTGCCCCCCCACACAGATCTAGGGGGTGCCAACACTCACTTGTTATCACCCCTCTGCACAGGGAGAGTGGGGGCAGGGGGCTGCGGACCCAGGTCCATAGTCCTGGCAGTGGAGAGCTTTCTCCTGCAGGGTTGGGGGAGCAGGTCATGTGGGTGGGTGGCAAGGCTGTTGGGGGGAATAAGAGGCACAAGCAGGGCCAGGGGGGCTGTGGAGAGCCTTGAATTTTAATCACAGATCTTTAGTGTTTATGAGAGAATTTCCCTTTTTTTTTTAACCAGGGAATTTGTGATTTTATAATCAGGGAAAACCAGGATCCCTGGTTATCACAGGAAGATATAACAGTACATTTAATAGACATATTCAATCCTATTCTTCTGCCATTCTCTCTCTATCTCAGCTGCCACAGTCTTCTCCAGGTTTACCATCACCTGTCACATACAAGCAATTACCAAGTCCTTCTCTCTCTCATTTGGGAAGTCAAACTCTTCCTCCATTGTCCTAAGGCCAAAATGCTTGCCCGTGTCCTAGTCATGTCTCTCTTCCCCCTGGCCTCCCAGATGCTCATATCGATCTCTGACCACATATGAAATGCAGCTACTAGATTTAATCTCCTTTGCCTGACAATCATATGCATTACTGCCTTCTTGAGTGTCCTTTGTCACTGGCTCTCTACTGTGCCAAAAGTGAACTTCTTGTCTTTGAGAAGTGTTATAAATGGTGTCGGTTCTGGTGTATACACCACCTCGTCACACTTTAGACTGCTGACTGTGCTCAAAGATATATGAGCTTATATCCAATTTAAGATGGGAGATTTTTCCCCATCTGTGGACTGAAGTTCTCTCTCAAGGAACATGGGAACAAGAGTGACCATGAACAGTCCTGGGTATGAAAGACTTACAAAAATAATTACTGCCCCACTCTTGACTTGCCAATTCCACCCAAAATCCCAGAGTTGTGCTAAAACTATGCAAAAAATACCACTCAACACACAAAGAATCCATATGCTTGAAACTGCTAGAGAGCTTTTCCCACATATATTAAAAAGAGCTAGTAAAACTAAATGTTTCTGGCATAAATTGATGACTACACAAGGAAAGAGAACTGTGCCACTGTTGTAGAAGAACAACTCCCCAAACAAAAATAAGCTTATAACCAACAATGTTAGTTCTTCAACAAAGGCAAAGAAAAATATTAAGTCAGATTAATTGAAATCATCAAAACTACCACATTTACTTGAATATAAGCTGAGATCCACCCCACAAATCAGCATTGGGGAAAAGCTCTTCATCTGGCATTCGCATACAAGGAAACCTCATTAAATACATTGTCTATCATTAAAATGCTGCCAAAAGCAGCATGTGCTCAGTAATGAAAAGCAGCTATGAAGCTGAAGTTGATTAAATGCAGCCAACCCTGAGCATAACTATAAAACACATGGCCCTTATTGGGCAAACATACTGATGGGAACCTACCACAAGGATAGGTTAGTGCAGTCCATGTGAATAAGATATATGATAGCATTCACTGGGCTCAGTACCCCTCAGTGCTGACCCTTTTCCAAGTCATAGTGAGCCGCTACTTTGAATACCTTTCAACTTACTCTTCATTCCCACAGCTGAGTTGTAGCTTTCTTTCCCATTTCCAGTGATTCCTGTTTTTTCACTAGCTTTAAATATCTGGCGACTATCACCAGACAGGGCCCCAAACAGTTCACTAAGAATTCTAATGTCGCTCCCCACCCCAGCCTGTCACCCTCCAAGAGGTGAAGCCCAACCAGGTTGTCCTGAGCCTTGTCTGCATATACAGTTTTGGAGGATCCTGAGACTCATGACAAGAATACCCAGTTCCAGTCATGAGCGGAGGCCTATTAGCGCACAGATCCTTGCGGGGGGGAAATGCAGAGGACGTATCTGGAATACACAACATACTGAGCAGTGCTGAGCTATGGGGTCACCATGAAAAACTGCTGACTCTGCTGGGGCCCAGCCCAATGAATTATAAGGTAAATCATGAGCCTTTAGGGCTTTGGACTAATATCAAGCATAGTTTGTACTATATAAGAAGTTACAAAAGGGCTGCTTAAATGGAGTACCTGTGCTAAAATTTGCAGCAGTTTCAAAATAGGTAAAATGCATCAATTCTGGATAAATCAAGTCTATGAGTACCCACAGCAGTTTGCTTATAAACAAATTACAACAGGTACATTTATTTCAAAGCCAGTGTTTTCACATTTGCCCCTCCCTTCCATGTGCTCAGGGAGAGCAGGGTCTGACAATAAGTCGGGGGGAAGGGGCTACCTGACCCTCCAGATTTATTTTCCCTACTGTACCAGTGGAAAAGGGACAAATTAAAGGCAAACCTCCAGTAACTAGATTCTATACCTGGAAACAAATGTATAAATTTTCCTTATATATATTCTAATTATTGTGGAGGAAGTCACTTGATATTCAGGGGCATCTTACAGTTGATTAAATATGTTAAGTGTTAAACCAGAAAAAAAATTTAAAAAGCAACAGAGTGAAAGAGAGAGGAGAGAGAACAATGGCAGCCACAGGCTGATCATTTGATTGAAAAGTGTCTACTTGACAAGATCTTGTAAATAAGTGAAGCAATGCATCTGTTGCCATCTTGCAGCCCTGTGCCTATCTCCCCATCAAGCGCAAAGTGACAGTGTGCAAGCTCATTTCCTTGAATGTCATTTACTCAATCTCTTACATGGCAATGGTGGGTACCTGAATATACCTAGGATGACCATATGTCCCGATTTGGCTGGGACGGTCCCAAATTTTGTAGGCCATCCTAGTGTCCTGGCTGGTTGGTGAAAATAGAAACAGAAGTCCCAGACTGGTGACAAACCACCCGTACTGCCTAGCTTAACCCTTCCTGAGCAGTGGATGGCAGTGAGGGTTGGGGAGGGAGTGTCTTAGATTTCCTTAAAAATAATATGGTCACCCCTAGATATAGCTGATACATGGCCTTAGAAGCTAAGCATTTGCTCTCTTCAACATGACACAAATAAAGCATGCATCTTTCTGAGCACTTTTGTTCTGAGCAACTAATGCTGGTAGTTCATCTCACCAATGAAATAAATGTAGTTTGACTTCCTGGATAGACAGAATTGATTCCACTGACATACAGAAGGAATAACTAGAAATTTCCATGTTCCATGAAGCCCCTTTTTGTGTTCTGAAAACTGCAGAAATTATTCTTTGATAGACAAACCATTCAGAGCACACAGCCATTTACCTTGGGGTAAGTACTGCAAGGCCATTTGTTCAAATGGTGGCCTCACCATACTTTTCAGGACATTTAATTTGAAACATGTAACTTTTAAACAGTCTGGCCACTGCTATGTCCAACCTGAGGACATGATATTAGATTATTTTTATAGGCTGGGGGGTCCCTAAAACTGCTAGCTGTTTACACCAAAAGCCTTAAGATCCAGATCTTTGATGAAACTATCAAATAAGAAAGAATGACACACACACAAGATTCAACTGTTATGTTTCAAATAGAATATAATTCTACCTTTTCCTGATATTGGAGAACATTATGCAGTTCCTCAAAAGAACACCTCAGGCCACAAGTTGACAGCATCCAAATTCCAGCTGCCTATGTTCAAGGTATGTGTAAAGATCTAGTGCAGTGGTTCTCAGGACACCTCAGCCTAAAGCAGGCAGGAGCTGACCTTCCAGGTCTGGCCTGCCCTGAGCTCCTCCCAGAAACAGTGGCACACAAGAACTGTCCCAAGCATCTTTGTTTCCAGGAACATGAGAGGGGTCCAAATGGGAAGGGCTACAGCCAAGCCCCCGGATCAGAGCCCTAATGAAGCAGGACTGCATATTGGGGCAGTCTTACCTGGTTACTGCTACAGCACCCTAGTTGGGAACTAGTGATTTTGGCGGGGCAAGTAGGCATTTCCAAGTTCCCAAAGAGTAAGGGGCAACAGGCCTTGTAAGGAGACACTATGGCTCTGTTTGTACTGACATTTCTGATTAGGTGAGGAGGAAATCCAAAGCAAGAGGCAAAGGCACACAACAGATTCAGATCCCTTGCATTAAAAGGCATACATTTTCCATACTCCTCCATTTTGTTGCTGTTCAGGAAAATGATCTAATCCAGGAAGTTCCCCAATTCCAGAAGATACTCTGAAGGATTTTCCCCACTTAATACACACTCCCTCTAGGGACTTTCTCTGTTGATTCAGCCAATTTGGATTGAGTTTGTCTTTGTACACAAAGTGCCTAAAACTAGAAGTTTCTTCTGTTCAGCCCCATACCAGACACATTGCAGGCTCTGTTCTCAGGAGTGCTCAGAGTCCCAAGCCCGTCAATTTGTGTGGACTGCTGCTGTGTGTTTGTCGCTTTGAATCAGGTTAGAATGAAAACCTGAGATGGGAACCAGATGTCTCATGGCATTCCCAATCACCCTCAATTCTAGCCAATTTATATTTATCCACCCTGCTACAGCTGGCCTTTTTCCCCAGACAAGCATGCATGGACCTCTCAGCCTGTCAAGAGAGACAAACCAGCCATGGTTATTTTCATCACTATCTTTATTAATGGTTTCCCTCTGGAAAGACCCATTCTGCTACAGAAGGAAAGAAGGACCTGCAGGGAGTACTGCAGTCAACCTAAATAAGGACTCTGGCTGGTGATCCTATACACAAAGCAGAAGTGGTCAGGTATAATTGTTTAGCACTGTGCACTGAACCCAGGCTTAAGACCATTGTGGTCCAGGAACTGAAGGACCATATACTTTTATTTCTATTTGGGACTGTAGCAGTGGATTATCTGTGCACTGCACCTAGATCTTGACTCCTTTTCCACATCCAAAGAATATCAAGATGGAAGTCAGGTAGTTTTGTGAAAGGACTAAGGAACTCTTGTTGCAGCTAGTCATATCTCCATGAATCTGAAGGACTTACTACCTGTTTAGGATCTCAGACAGCATTTTCAGCCTCAGTACCCCAAATGAGGGCTTCCACATGGCTCAGAAACAAAGGTTCACTTCTACATGGATACCTGCAAGCAGCCAGAAGGGCTCTTCAAGGATAGTTTAGAATTGCAATACATCTCTTTACACACAAGTGCTCTCTCCCCTTAGCCCCCCTTCTTCCCCCTGCTCTATTTTATAAACCACTGCATCATTAAAGCTTCATAGTCACAGACCATGGCCAAACTCACCTGGGCACCTGATCTGTTTTTCTACCCCCTACATTCCATCTTTGTCATGACTCCCCTGCCCCAAGCCCCCTGGGTAAAGCTCCTCTTTATCTTCTTTTATACTAGAAAAACACCTAGCACAAGACTTGTTGCTGCTAGAAAAAGCATACTGTTAAACAATAAGAGAATAACAGTAAGATGGTGACATGAGTTGCCTGTGATTTGTAGCAGCAGCTGCAAAAATTTCAGGGCAGTCTGACAGGAAGACGATGGGAACGTATCTGAGGAGCGGCTTCCCCATCTGGGTATCAGGATCCAGAACACTTAGAGAAATGCTCCGCTCCCAAGAGGACAGCTCTGCAGCTCAGACCATCTGCTGCTTGACTAGCCCCCAGAACAGAGAGATTTCTCTCTACTCAAGGAAAAAGGAGCCTGAGACTCCTCCCATAGACAGGATATCACAACTGAGCAATCTGTCTTAACAATGGAGTTCCCTGCATTCAAAGCATCCTCTTCCCTGCCCTGAGTTTTAATGCAATAGCCTGCATTCTTCTGCCAGAAGGAGCATTTCTCCTGACCTATCCTGCTGCGTGAACCTCCTTCCAGACACTTGCAAGAAGTTGCTATACTCAGGCTGATCCCCAGAGAGATAGATCCCTATTAAATGGGAGACAATCACAAGGAGAACAGAGACGTTCACAGGGTTCTGGAAATAAATAGAAGAGAACTGTCTGGTGTTTCTGGTAGGTGGGCTCTGGAGAACAATACAGCTGTACAACTCCAGCCCACAAACAGTCCACAGGATGACCTTAACATGAAACAGCCAAAATCCCTTCTCACAACATTACTACCCCCTCCCATAAAACATGGAGGGGGGGCATGTGCTAGTCTCAAGAAGTTTTCAAGGTATACCAGAACTTGGCTGTGAAAAAGGAAATAAAAATCCCACCTTCAAGCACCCTGGTTCAGAAAACCTGTTCTATCTATCACCTTATCTGCACTTTTCACCGAGAAGAATTCAAAATAAAATTGTTACCTTAACATATTTTCCTAAAAATCAACCGCCTCAGCCCATTCTACTACCCAAAACACTACAAACCAAGGTCTGGGTGCCAAAAGTGGAATCACAAGAAATGGCAGGATAACAAGGTGGAAAATCCAAGGCAGGATCTCCTGCTGACATTCAGCTACCACTGGCACATGCAGTTAAGCTTTCTGACGGTTCACATGCCAAGTAGCTGCCAGAATATCTATCATGTTGACAGTTTTTAAGATTCATAAATTTAATGCTCCTTAAACCATTTCCATCCACGATAGAACGGTCTCTCTGCCTCTTCCTTGTGACAGTTAGAGAGTAAATTGCTTGCTCATTTCTCAAATGAGTTATGAAAACAGTAAATATGGCATGTTTTAATCTCTGAGGGACAGTATTACTTATGATAAAAATAAGAGATCTGACAATCTGAAGAGCACAGCACAATGGTTATGGTGATCCAGAGGTGTCTTTTTCCACTCTCTACAGTACAGTTCTTCAAAGTGGTGGTTTGGAGGAATATGGAAAAAGAGAACCAGGGGCTTCAATCTTCCCTTCAGAAAACATTAGAAAAAAGAAATGGTCACTTCAGTAGCTCCCTTTACTGCTTGACCAATAAAAAGGAACAGTGGATGTGGGGCTGTGCAAAGCTTTGGCAGCCAATTCGATTTGAAGGAGATTTGGCCCAATTCAGCAGCCGAACCTCCAAATCCATATTGTATCAGGAGACTCATTAAAAGGTCCAAATTGAATCGGAAGCCTTTGAATCAATTTGGAGAGATTTAGGGCTGATCTGGAGATTCAGCCATAGGCTATGCAGGTTTCCCTTGCATAAAGTGAACCCACTTTACAATGTAACAAATAAGGATAGGTTCCCAAGGCATGAGGGAAGGAGGGAGGCTGGGACTAGGGAAGGGGCGGGGGGAGGCATGCCGTTCCTAGGGCTGCACTGTGCTATGCCTATCCCCCCGCACCTGGGCTCTGCCTGTTCCCACTCATCCCAGCTCCTGGGCTGTGCTGTGCTGTGGTACAGGTAGCTGGTGTTGGCTGCTCCCACGGCTGCTGCAGCAGGGGTTTGGGGGGAGTGGCAGCAAGTGGAGCCCCAGGGGGAGGGGGACATGGTGCAGCTTGTCCACACTCACACCGCTGCAGCACCCCAGGAGTGACCAGCACCAGCTGCAATGGGAACTGTCAGTGGGTGCGAGGGTGGGGCGCCTCTTGCTGCTCTGCATACCCCAGGAGGGCTATGGGCTGGGGGGCTGTGTTGGGCTCTTCTTGGGGGCACATACCCCTGGATCTGCACATGGGATGACAGCAGGCTACCGCTGCAGGCTGAGGCTAGCGGCAGCCGCTGCAGGCTGACTTTTCCCGGTGCTCAGCATACCGGCTCCAAGCACCAGGAACAGCCCAGTGTCGCCAACAGCCTCAGCCTTGCAGCAGCAGCCTGCTGTCATCCTGGGTCCAGATCTGGGGGCACTGGGCTGTTCCTAGTGTTCAGCTCACCCGCCCCAAGCGCCGGGAAGAATCAGCCTGGTGTCACCGCTATCCCCAGCCTGCTGTCATCCCGCATGCAGATCTGGGCGCACTTGCCCCTGGGAAAAGCCTGACAGACCCCCAGCCCTCAGCCCTCCTGGGGGGCACGGAGCAGCAAGAGGCATGCCCCCCTGCCAGTTCTCATTGCAGCTGGCACCGGTAACTCCCAGGGCTGCTGCAGGGTGAATGAAGACAAACTGCACTGCATCCTGTGCCCCCCGGGGCCCCGCTTGCTGCCGCTCCCCCCAGCCCCTGCTGCAGTGGCTCCAGGACCAGCCAACACCAGCTGCCTGCACCACGGCACAACACAGCCCAGGAGCTGGGGTGAGTGGGGATGGGCAGAGCCCAGGTGCGGGGGGACAGGCAGAGCACTGTGCATCATTGGGAACAGTACCCCACCCCTAGCCCCTTTTCTAGTCCCAGCCTCACTCTCTCTCTCACCGCCTGGGAATGTATCCCTATCTGTTAGGGCTGACCAAAGCTTTGGTAGCCGATTCGGCAGTCGAATCTCTGAATCCGAATTGGCCGAATCAAATCAGGACAGTGATTCAAAATCACCAAATTGAATCACTATCCCTCAAGTCGGCCGAAGCCAGATCTGAATTAAATAGCTGCCATTTCACACAGGCCTAATATTTATGGTTGGTTACAGCAGAGAAAACTGAAATAGACTTGGGATCCCTTTGGCTAGCTAGAACAATACTCTTGTTTTCTCCTCAGTAGCAGAAATCTATAGGTTCCCTGAACAAATCACTGTGCAGTGTAGAGAAGAATTATAAAGTTTTCATGCTCCCCTCTAGTTCAACAGTTAAGGGTCTCTAGAGAACATAAGTTTACCACAGAATCTGTTTTACAAGTGGAAAACACTAGCTCTATCTTCTCAGGTGGCAGCCTGTAATTTTTCAACTGGCAAAAAAAAAAAAAATTCACTTTTGGGAATCACATAAGTGCTAATGAGAGCACTCACTGGGAGACGTATTCAAAATATTTTTTCCCTCCACCATAAGGGGTATTTCTCTGTTGGACAGATGAACTCAGAAAAGCTTAATTCTTAACAAGTAAACAATATTTCTGCACACAGCAAATCTTTTAGAGGGAAGTAGGAAGGATTCAGGTGTTTGCTGGGATGACCTCAGTCAAACATCATTAGCAGGGTCAGGAAAGGCAAAGACTATTTCAGGAGAAAAAAAATGCAAGGGCCCAGCTAATGTTCTTTCCCCCACAATCAATCAATCTATCACAGCTTGTCAGAAAAAGAAAGCTTAGGCTGACCTTATCAGAAGCAATATGAGTTACTGCTACAAGCCTGACCTTGGGCACTGATGTAACAATGGAGGTCTTTTTTACTTTATTAGTTAGGTTTCTTATCTCAGGTGGGGGAGGGACAGTTGAAGAACAAGCTTTTACCCTAGCATCAAAGGCAACAGCCTACAGAGAAGTTAAGACAGGGGTGATGGAGGGAAGGAAAGCAGGTATCCCCTTATGATTTGACTGATATATTTCCAACTCCTTCAAAATATTTCTGTGAGAGGACAGCTATCAGAACTGGTAGAGGTAAACATAAAGCAGGTATCCTTAGAGGATGAGCTAAGACTAGCTTTGACAATAAAAGTGACCATGAGATTCACTGACAGCAAGTATCTTTAGTGCCTCTCCCCAAAGCAGTTAACTGAGCTAGAGTGAAAAAAGGGGAGTTTGGGAAAAATAAGAGTCTAGGCCTGAAGTCTTTGGCATCAAAGCTCTTGCCAGTATAACTGGCACTGATGCCTCACTGGGGTATCTAAATCCAATCCTAAGGAACACAGAAGGTGAAGGGAGAAAACAAGGATCAATCCTAATGGCCTAGTACGCTTAAACCAGACAGGTATTAGAACTATGTAAGGAGAGGGTGTAGGAGGACCAGTGCAACTGAGGTGCGGAATGCCTTTTCTCAAGCTGCCCTTGAGCAACTTCTGGCTCATGTTGAGAGCACCTGTGGACACTGCAAGAAGCTGCAGACAAAGGAACAGTCTTTCACAATAATGGGCCTGAGGCAGAAGCAGGAAAGGAAGTAGTAAAAAGCATACTGGGGGGGAGGGGAATCAAAGCCAAAGAATGTACCTTCTGCTTGCTTTTTTGACTCCAAGGGTTAGCTGGAGTGTAAGACAATTTCAAGGCATGCAACATGGCCTGTCTCTTGTCCCCAAAACCCTGTCATGTCCAATAATCTATTTCTCTCTCACAACACCATATTTCAGAACGGATATGCTAACTAAATGAGCCAACTCTGTATTACCGCTTGGGTTCATGTCCATGATTGCTTGGGAGAATTGCTGGTGAAGGAGAAAGAGCCCCCAGGATAACAAGTGTGGACCCCACAGACTTTCTCTTTCCCTCCACACTTCCTGGGCACAATGACCCAGTTCCCCGACAGGATACTGTTTCGTTAGAAAAGCAGTTGGGTTTAGGCAAGTGGAGACTAACTCTCCCCAAGAGTCCTTTTCTACTGCTTGAATTTAACTATGTGAAGGGTGGGAGATCTGAGGTTTCTGCTCCCCTGCAAAATACCCATCAGTCTTCCTAACAGTTCAAGGTCAAAGTACAGTTAATTCAGCACTCATAATTACTCTACATAGAAAATTGCATCAATAGTTCCAAGAGGTCATCATTTAGACCAGTTTCAAACCTGATGTAGGCTGGCAATTTAAGGTAGTGAGCAGGAAGCCTGGTGATGATCAAAGGAGTCTGTTTAGCTTTCAGTTACCCCTCTCTAATTTATACAGGTGAGTATGTTGGAGAAGCAAGCCAGTATCATCTCAGAAGAACTTCTTGAATCAGCTGAGCCTCAGGAGAGAAGAGTTGGCCTGGTAAAAACAAAGATTTTGTGGCTAAAAAGATTCCCTTGTTGCTTCCTCTCAAATAAACCTCCAGAACTAAAAACTAACAAAACCAGGAAAGGGAGCTGTTGATGGGCCAAATCCCACAGCAAGATAGAACAGGAACAGCTTTGGAGAGAGGGAATTCTCCAGGGAGACTCAGGAAATGGAGAGCCAATGTGGGCTGTCTAATCTAATAAGGGATCACATCACAGAAGCATGTGCTGGCCTGACAGAAGCAAATGCAGCCACTTAACCTGGATATGACAGCTGAAGCATGCCACCCCCCAAAAAAGGGGAGCAGGAAAGAAGAAAGGAGTGCTCTAAGCTCATAGCTGCACACATCTAGAAGTTCCAGGTCTGTGTTCAGGGACTGCTCCCAGCAGCCACAACAGAAATATCTAGCAATAGGAGGTATTTTCAACTCAAGACACTTCAGCATCATTCATCAACTCAGAGGGTATACCACTGCCTGCTGTAAGCCACTGCTGTCAGCACTCTCATACCTACCCCTTTCTTTTCCAGAACCAAGGCCAGACTCATGAATGAGAAGGGATACCTCTCCTAGCTCACAGAAGCCAAAAAAAAAGTTCCTGCAAAGGAACTGGATTCATCTCAGTAGACATGCATACTTTAGCCTTCCTCAGCTACAGAGTGCCTTTGGTCTGAGCTATTCTTATGATTTTAGGCTTGCCTCATGTCTATCCCACCTGCGTATTTGTTTGATACAGAGACGAAAGGCATAAATATTGGATCAAATATAAAAGTTTTCCCTTCCCTGTCTGTTCTTTGGAGGCTTTTCCCTTAACACGGGAAGATGCAAGGAAACAGCAGGAGGATTTAAATAAGTGTCTCATTGTCCCTTCCCCATTGCCCTGGACTTTTCACTATTTTGTGAAAACACAGAAACAACCGATCTGTGCTTCATAACCTCTGTAACTGGGATGTGCTAAGTAAAAGCAGCACTAGCAAGAGAAATCGTGGGTACCTGTTACTTTGAGTTGCCTTGCCAATTTCCCTTTCCCTGCTTTAAGCCTCCATCTAAAAGAGACTGATCTATATTTCTTCCCTTCTATGGTAGCAACAGGAAAGGTCCCAAGTATGAACATGGAGTCCTTCTGTCTTCACATAAAGTAGTGTGGAGTCAGCAAAGTCAAACTCAGAAAGTTTTAAGAGAGGAAGGATGGGGTTTTGTCCCTTCCCCACTAATGCATCATTTTAAGCCAGAAAAAGCAGCTGCTCCCAGAGTGAAGTTTGCTACCCTTCTCCTTACAGGTGACATGAATGTGCTTTTTAGGCAGGGCAGAAAGCATTTGTTCTGCATGCACTGACAGCCTCTTAGCACATAACAGTCTGAAGCTATGCCCATACCATCTCCCTTCCCTTCTGAATTCTCAGCTCACGGAGAGAACCAACCGGAGACACAGGACCCATTTGATGTAAGGGAGAGAACAAGTTCTGAAGAGGTTGAAGTTGGGTCCAAGTCTGGGGGGAGGATCAGGATGATGAAAAACCTACTCCATACTAAAAGATGCTTGGGGGCCTGGATTTTATTTTTAATTAACATAGAAAAAGCCTTCCTGTTGTTCAAGAAGAAGGGAATAATGAACAATCAAGAAAAGGAACAGCAGCAAGCAGATGAAGAAAGAAAAGGAGGACAGTCAGAACATCTGCCCAACAGCTGAAGCTGAACGCTAGCCAGTGGAAAAGAGCTAATGTCAGTGGCACAAGGTCGATGCAAGCACACACACACTCCACCATACACATGCACCCACACTTGGCCCACACTGCCATACACATAGACCCCCACATGCCCTCACATACCCCAGCCACACTCCCCCCACAAACTCTGTACCTACTCACAGCCCACATATCCACACACACACCCATGTGCTACCTCACCCCACACATCTATCCATCCCAACACACCCACTTCCCCCTCAACATACAAGAGTAAGACTTCATTTTAATCAGATCAAAAATATTTTTTGAAATCCAATTAATGAATGTTTTAGATGTTTACTTTATAGAATATAAAATTCAGTATTTTTCTGGTTCCAAAATGGCAAAATCCCTTGCTGAGAAGAGTACATCCAGGGGCAAGGGGAGGGACTTCTGGTGGCAAAAGTCAGGGATAGGGGAGGCAGGACTTCCAGTCACAAGATGCCAACCAGGGGGCAGGGCACCTGCCAAGCAGTGGGGCCACCTATGCAGCCCTTGACAGCTTGCCAAAACTGGGTAAGTGGCCCTTCGCCTGAAATATTTCCTGCCCTTGCCCTTGTACCCAGGGTCATCTTTACACCTAAAATAGAAGATCTGTCATTGAGAGATCCATTTACAACACAGTAATTTCTAGACTGCTTAAAAACAGGGGATCTGTCTTTGTACATAAGATAGGTCCAAACAGTGTTTTAACTGACTAAAAATGATTTCAGATGAATCTATCCCCATGGAATCTGTGTACCTAAACACAAGCACTGTACCATTTTTGTGGAAAAAAAGATCCTCTATGCCAGCCCTCCCATTCCACTTCTTATTAGAAAAAGCAAACAAACAAAAACAAATGCACCCTGAGAAACGATCCCAAGTTGAAAGAAAGCTTGTGTAAACTGGTGATCATGAAAATGGATCAGGGCTCAGGCTCCTTCCAAACTCCAGCTGCAAGCTATTCTATAGCAGCCTTCCACTGAGAAAGATCCATTCCAAACTTGCAAAAATTTCATTCTCAGATTAGACAACTGTAATGTGCTTGCTGCCTGCAGTTGTTTTGGTAAAATGGGGAATGAGGCGGCAGGCTAAACGGTTAAAGCCTTTAAAAAGCTAGGGTCTAAATATCTACACCAGGACTATAAGTGATGCAGAACAGAAAACAGCAAAGTTATTGTAGCTACTCTTCAAGATGCAGTACATAGGTTTAGAGGTGTGCACACATGCCCAGTACTCTAGAGTTAGTGTTGTCACCAGCATTTCTTTTCAGATGGTATATGCAACCTAGATCACTTCTTGTCTTCAAAAACCAAGGCTATAGAGTGGTTACCCCAATCCTCCCTCAGTTCCCCAAATCCCAGACCCATGTAGCTATAGATTCCAGTCACAAAATGCAAGTAGGCACTCGGTATAGGGAGAGCAGTATACCAGTCAGGAAGTGATTTAACTTCTACACAGCTATCACAGACCTCAAAACTCCTCCTCCCTTAGGAAAGAGAAGCAGAAGCCATTTTTGCTCATTGCTGCAGTGACTTACTCAATAACCCTCAGCAACAAGAACACATGCATGACCTGAAGGAGTTTGTAAGCAGGTTCCCTGAAAAGGGCCAGCCAGCCAGAGACAAGGGGTGGTCACTGCTCGTCTCCAAAGATGGGAAGAAGCAGTACAAAACATCCACCTCCTTCTTGAAGCAGTCAGATTACCTGCTTAGCTAAAGTTAAGTCTCCTCTTTTGTGATCTGTATGGCCCTTAAACACCTCAGATTTCCTTGGCTCTGATGCTGTTACAATTTGTGCTTTCTACTCTGTACCATCAGCATACACCCAGCAAGGGAGCAGATCACCATAAGAGACTGAAGAATGTCAGTGCTTCTCATGCCTTAATCCAAACAAGGTTACCTTTAAAGGGCAAATCCTCAGTTGTTTGCTGCATCTCTACAGGAATTCTGGAGCAACAAATGTACGTTGGTAAAAAGCAAATCTGCTTGGCACTGGAATATGCCAAACATCAGCTTATGTGTAATCTCTTCTATCTGCTCCATCTGCACTCCCTGTGAGCACACTAGCCTTCTCTTAAGCCTTGGATAAATTTTAAAGTCATCAGGATTTGGGAAAAGAAACCCAAGCAGAGGAGATTCAACCAGAAATAAATAGGAAAGTGTCTCAGAAACTGGAAGTTTCTCCTGTTGGATTCCCAGAGAGACCTGAGGAATGTTCAGCTGAAGGCATAAATATAAATACTTGCTCAGCCTGGGAGATCATCAGTAGCATTCCCACATCAGGTGCTGGTGATGGCTCTATGAAAAAACCCATGGGAAATTATTGAGTTTAGCATATAATCAGTGCTGGGAGCTTTATAATGACCTGTCCCTAGATCTACAAGCAAGTCTAGGCCAAGAAGAGGGAGATAGCAAAAGTCTAAACCTCCTGGATCAGGATGCTAGACTTTGTTTCTGGGGTCAAACAGGGCCTGGTACAGATTTCCCAGAGAGCCATGCCAAGCAGAGGGAAAGCAAGGAGTCTTCAAGTCAATATTAAGGTCTGTGCTGAATATTTTGCTGATGTGGGCACTAAAGCACTTGTTGAAAATGGCACTGGGGGCTCTTGTTCAGTACCGAAAGGTAAGCAGAAAACACCAAAGTGAAGCCTTACAGCCAATGCTGAAGTCAGTGCCGACACCGCAGATCTGCTGCTGCAACATATGCTGTTTCCAGCATCTTCCTGCTGAGGAAGACAAGTGGCACTGGTGCCATATTGGAAAACACTGTGGATTAGCAGGTGTTAGATCTCAGTGACACAGATACGTAGTTAGCAGTGCTAGTCTGAAGTCAGGTAGAAGGCAAGATAGATATGCACCTTACAGACTAAACAAAGGGTATACTGTATCTACTCATATCTAAGATGAGATTTCTCCCCTGGCCAATCATCACAGGGGAAAAAAATCTCATCTTAGACTTGAGTACTGGCTTGGGGCAAGTGGCAGCTGAGCTGCTGCCTACCCCCCCAGGCTGGGAAGGCTCCTTTGAGGGGGGAAGGGGGCTCACAGCTGCAAGAGGAGGATGGCAGTTGGGGAAGACCACATAGCCCATCTCCCTCTAGCTGCCCCCTCCCTTTTTATCTTTTCCTCCAGCTTGGGTCCCTTTAGTCCCTACCCAGTCTGGCTGGGAACTACCACTGCTTCTTTCTGGCCACCCCAAGCAGAGCTGCAGCAGAAGGCAAGTAGGGGGAAGGACATGGCAGAGGGGAGGCAGCAGGTGAGGTGGGGGGGAAGTGGCAGTGGGGGGCAGGCATACGCAGCTGGAAGGAGTAGGGACAGGCAGGGCAAGAGGTAAGAGTGAGGGTCTGGCTCCTCTCCCATCCTCCATGCTGCTTTCCCTGCCACGATGATGGTAGGGACAAATTTAGGGACAACCTTCCACTAATTAGATTCTATACACAGGAATTTATAAGCATATTTATAATTTTCAATGTATAAAATCTAATTATTAAGGGGTGTGTCTTCAATTCAAAGTAATTTTGGATTCAGGTAAATATGGTGTGTATATATCTACTTTGGTTAGTCTAAAAGTTATAAATCAACTTTGCCTTCTCAATGACGCTGACAGAGTAGATCTTGGAGATGGCAGTACCAGTGGGTCATGCCTCTTTCTGGATTGTACTTGTGAAGAATGCAGTTTTATAAAGGATCTCCCTCTCTTTGGTGTTGGTGGAGTCATAACACAATTTATCTGAGGTACAACAGTGGTAGAGTCCTTGGAGCTCAAGCAGCAGGTCTCAGGTCTCAAAACTAGGTTCTGATCTGAAGCAACTTTGGTCTTTGGAGCCTTAGGAAGAAGTCCTGGGGAAATAGCGTGCTTTCTTTTCTCCCAATAAAGGCAAGAGATTCTCTAGCCTCAGGTGAAACATCAAACAAAGCCAGAGAAATACTCCTAGCTGAAGTGAAGTTCAAACTCCTCACTTAGGGGAGGTCAGCATGAATGGACTACTCTAGGATTTATCCCCTCAACTGTGTCTTCCATGATTCCTGAGTTCTCTTTTTAAAAGAACTACTAATGGGTGCATTCTTCTCTGATATGGGTGCATTCTTCTCTGATATGTCCTTCATCAGGGTGTATTTGGCAGGGAGTATGGGAGTCACTCCTAGGCACAGCAGTCCCACAGGAGAGGCATTGTTTAAAGCCCAGAGCTTCTGCACTTCAAAGCCTTGAATAATAAAAGGAAGTTTCTTCAGGGATAAAGAAAAAAAACCCCAACACTGTTACAATTATCCAACTATCCTAAACCACTAGCTAAACTGACTGATAGTTACAATTTAAAAAAAAAGGGGGAGAAGGGGTGAGAGGGAGGGGGATGGCAAGGAAGACATGAGCCAAAGCATACTGGAGTACTACTCCAAGCTCAGTCACAGAAGAAATGCTGTGTCCATATTACAGCAGCTGCTGCCATTTTAATTATAGCAGCAGTGCTCCGAGAACCCGCTCACTAGTGTAGATGCAGCTCTGCCAGCAGTACTCCTATCACCAGAGGTATGTTTGTTCCCTTGAACAAGAAAAGTTGTCTGTCAGCATAGTTGTGTCCACAACAGGGATTTTCTCAGCAGAGCTACATAAGCTATTGGGCGTGACCTTTTTGCAACTCTGGCCAACATAGCTCCATTGACAAAACTTTGTCACAAGGACCAGGGCTAAAGAAGGGCTGGAGCATAGCTTTGGTAACAAAAAAGCTTCTGCTTCTGCTCTCTCCTTGGTAGTTAGAGGCACAAGGACCTGCCAGTTCCATGCACTGCTATCTGGCTACTACCACTGAAAACTCTCCAGTTCCAGTGCACTACATACACCAGTCTAGAGCAGAATAAATGTGCCATCACTTGAAGGGTCAAACCTGTAGCACAGATATACACATAATTCTGTACAACAGGGGTATCAAACAATCTGGGGCTCCAGGCTGGATCCAATTTGTGGAGGCCCTCGTGGGCCAGATTCACCCCAGAGTGCAAGGGCTGCTGCAGTGCCCATCATGGTGGCAGAATTGAGGGGACTGGCAGCAGCAGTGGGTCCAGGGAAGCAAGTCACAGAATCATAGAAAATTAGGGTTGGAAGGGATCTCAGGAGGCCATCTAGTCCAGAGGTTCCCAATCACAGGGCTGCAGCCTGGGACCATGCCCCGAAGGGCTGCTTGCTCAACCATCGGCAGTCATGTGTAGGATTAAAGCTGGGTGATGGGGCAGCCCTGGGAGGGAGGCAACCAGCTCTGTGCACCCCATCCCACTCTGGCCACCATGGCCACACCTAGCAAGGTGCTGCCTACACAGCCGGTATCGGTGCCCATGCTGTGCCAGGGAGGACCCCCCCAGCCCCACTCACAGGTGGGAATGGGGGGGGATCAGAGTAAGGAAATGCCTAGGGTGGACAGTGGGGGAGGCAGCTCCACTGCTTGCTCCTAGGGAAAGCAGTGGAGCCCCTTCTTCCTGGGCAGCCTCAGCTAGGTCCCCCTGGGCCACTGTCTGTGCAGTCCCCTCCCTTGCAGGATCCTTCCAGTGCCCACAGCTGTGGTGCTCCAATATAATCTGATCCTTGCAACCCCCCACCATGCAAAAATTAAATTTAAATATGTAAATTTAAATACGTTCGCCAGTCCACAGTATAAAAAAGGTTGGAAACCACTGATCTAGTCTAAGGCGCCCCGTTCAAAGCAGGACCATTCCCAACTAGATAATTCCAGCCAGCACTTTGTCAAGCCAGGACTTAAAAACCTCCAAGGATGATTCCACCTCTCTAGGTAACCAGATCCAGTGTTCCACCACCATCCTAGTGAGAAATCCCTCTTAGCGAGTTCAGGGACAGCAGCAGTAACTCAAGCTTGCTTCCAGTGACCATGCATACCTGCAGTGGTCTGCACCCCCTAACTTCCAGTGGTTCTAGCCTTGTGGGCTGGATAGAGGAGCTCTGCAGGTTGCACATTTGACATCCATGCAAGATACAAGAAACACTAATGCATGGTATTTGGGTCACATTTTTTATTCATACTCTCTTTTAAGTTTATTAGTTGTCTTTATTAGTTAAGAGCTTCCATTTGATTACATACACAGAATATTTTGCAATTATCCAAATCACAAGGTGATAAAGTGCAGTTTAGCATGGCAAGATGAGCATAACCTCCTAACTGGCCAAGGCATCTAGTGCCACTGACTGACTCCCAACTTCTGCACTAGTCTGATATAGAAATCAAAAGGCAAGGATTTTTTTTTGGATGCTACCTTTCTTTCACTGGACCAACTGTATAGCTGGGAGAAATGTTAACCAAGCTTTCAAATGCAAAGCATTTTTCTTCAGGCGCAACCAAATATATCACCCAAAAAAATCCTGAAGCATCATGGCTACTTTACTGGCACTGCCATAGAAGTTAAACACCCCCAGTGCCCTACTCAGTTCCTGAAAACACTTGCCCTGCTTATCACCACCCCTGGTTTGCCAGGCTTCAATCTACACTGGCTGCTTTTTACCTGCATGATTATTTCTTTCCAGAACTGGGTCATACGGGATGATAGTGCTTCTTCTATTGAGAAGCAGACCTATTGCTAGGAGCTGGAGCCCATGTAATCCGACTGCCTGAACTAAGGAGATTTCATTATGATAGGGCAGACAGGATTGAGCTAGCTGGACTCCACATAAAAAGACTCAAAAAAAGGAGGAGTTACTAATTAGTCATTCTGGAATCCTTCCAAAAGCAAGCAAGCAGCAAGGCCAGCTGCTTTCTTACTGTATGCACTACGTAAGTCAGTGGCACATTGTGACATTTTTGGGGTGGGGATTAGCAGTATAAAATACAAGCATGTCCCCTGCTTATGGCCACAGGGAAGTCATCCACGAGCACCAGACAGGATCAGTGCTATAGAGCCTGGTTGTGAAGGATCTTGTTGCTAGAGGTCAGAAGTTTGTCTTTCCTCAAAAATTTTGTCCAGGGAAAACGGAGGCTGGAGACTTAAGAAAGAATTGGACAAAGACTTGGATCAATGTCGGACAAGGAGTTGATTTGAAGACAGATTCCTGAGCAATTACCTTGCTATTGTTCATGTTAGGACAAATCAAGACTACTTTCTTTGCATCAGATATTAAATATTATACATATCTATACTTTCAAATCTGAGAAGTTTAAGTGCTTAGCATCTTGAAGGCACCAGGTGATATATTCAGGTGTTTAACTTTGTGCCCAAAAGGTTGAAAAGGCTACCCTGACACTCAAAAGAGTACCCCCCACCCCCTTGATGTGGCAGTCTGGACCTTCCCTAGATTTCACAGCTTCTACCTATGGGATGGTGTGGCAGTGCATCTTTGGGCGCCTGCCACTTTAAGGTCCTGACCAGGCTGGGAGGCAGCCTGCAGGCAGAAGCAGACCCAATCAAAAAAAAAAAAAAAAATTCACATGACAGCCAGGAGGCTGCCTGACTGGAACAGGACTGAGCAGCATCAGTACAACAGCAGGCCCTGAGGAGCCAGGCCAGCAGTTGCAACGGGGGAGCCAAAGGGTGAACATCTCCTGGCTGGAGTACTGCTACGCCCAGAACACCTGGAGGTTTGGGTAGGAACTATGGGAATGGAGGAGGTTTCTGGGGACCCCGTGTGGGGTCCAGAGCCTTGGGAAGGGGGTTGAGTGCCTGTGGCCTGCTGAAACGAGGGCTCAGGATGAGCCCAGAGAGGAGCGGTACATACAGGGGCTTTGTGAGATAGCAGGAAGGTTTGAAAACTAGTCCTGGGGAATGAACCAAAACTAAAACCTGCTAGGGTTGGATGTGTAATGGGGCTGCCTGTGGCAGGGCAGTCTCCAGGAAATGCCACACTTTTGCCTCCCTAGTAAAAGGTGAGTATGGGTCACCAGAAAACGCAGCAGGGGCTGAGGCTGCGGGTGACCCCATGGGGGAAGGCTAGGGGAGCACACCCCAACAGAAAAGCACAGGGCCAAAGCCCACAAAGTAAGGGCAGTGTGTGGAAGGACCCCAGAAAGTGGACTTGTATGGGAGAGAGGGCTATCTGCTCACAAACCTAGACAGAAAAACCTCAATTGGTCAATGCTGGGGCCAGGACCAAGAGGGTTGAAGGGCAAAAGTGCCCACCACAAGAGATGGCCAGAGCCAGTTGCCTGCAGGGTCCCAGAGAGGCCCACTGCTGAGAGGTAAAGGGGTCTAGGAGTTTGCAGCTCCGAATGATGGCAGGGATTAGGCTGCCTGAGTAGGAGGGATCCAGGTTGGGATCTAAATGTCAGCTGGCAATACAGTGGGGCCCAGTGTGGGGCCAGAGCCATGTAACAATACCATCTCAGAGGCATGGGACACTAAATGGGAGGTTGCAGCCATGTATAATGCCCCTGGCATCATGGCATTAAAATGGGCAGCCTCCTGCCTAGAAATATCAATTCAATTACATCAAAGGCGTGGCAGACGAGTCAGGTGGGTGGACTGCCCTAGACAGGTGGGCGGGCTGATATTGTGACTGAGATACTCCCTCGATATGGCCCCCTGTCACAGACAGACACTCAATGGAAAGAAGATAACAGTTTATCTCCAATTTATTTTCTTCAGTATCAGCGAGACAATCTGTTGCTTTTAAAAAAAATAAATAAAACAACAAAGTAAAAGCTCCTCTCAGGAAGAAGCACCTGATCTGAGGTTGGGTGCAGGCATCCAAGATTGAGCAGCCAGTTCATCTATGTGGTGCTTTCATAGGCTATGATTTCTGGGCACACTATGGAAAAAAAGGTTCTTTAGTAATCTTTTATATACTTGCCATCAGGCTTGGTACTACAGCTAACTGGATTCAGAGCACGTTTTGTACCATTTGCTTTAATGTTTCAGCTGCCTTTGTTCCATTATTTAACCATAGGAAAGGTGAGGGAAAAATGGAAAGTAAGAGAGGACATTTTATAATCTAAGTATGGATGACTGAGGAGAGCAAATACTTGTGTTTATTTATTTGATTTTTATGCTGGTATGCCAAACTGGTCCTACAGCTGGACAGCTCCCTCCACTGTGTTGTTCAGGATACTAAGTCTAGAAGTGTCTGAGAAAACTCAGAAAAAAGTTGAAAAAGCTCTTACATTTGTTGGTAGATGGACCACAATGTTTTAAAACATGGTAATATTGATACCTATGTCAAAATGAACTTCAGTACCTGTCTAAATAAACAGTCTAGAGAAGACCTGGAAGAAGAGTCATGCTGAAGAAAAGGTTCTGCAGTAAGTAGTGTGTTGGAAGCAATGTCCACTTTGGCACTCACGTCTCCCAGGATAAAGTCTTGGGGACTAGACTGCCAAGCTTGGCACCAATTCTGTTAGTTCTCATAAGGACCTTATATTTTTTCAATGTCGTGTTACCAATTGAAGCTTAACATGTCTAATACTAAACTGTTTTCCCCTCTCTACCTCATCTCTCATACTGATCACTGCTCCCTTCATCTTAAGCTCCCCTGACTCCCAACATCACTCCTCACATTCATAAAAAAAAGCTGCTGTGTAGATCACATCGCTAGTCTAGCAACTAGACTACACCATCTCACTACTTGAATCCCTTCATCAATTCTCCTTCTGGCATCACTTCAAAATTTAAATAGCTCATCCTCACCTCCTCAATTCCCTGCCTAACCCCATGTACACAGATCACTTGGCATAGCACCCTGATCTGCCTTGCCAGTGATGCCAAGTTTCACAATTAATTTGCTCAGGTCTCCCATAATCTCTTCACTTTATTTCACATCACACCTGTCTCTCCTGATTTTGGTACCAGCTATTTCTCATTTGAGTTCTTCTGTTAAGTTTCATTCTACCACAAGGGATTCAAAAGCATTTATTTAGCTAACTTTATTTACACTTTTTTTTACTCAAATTTTATTCCACCATGCTGTGGTCATCAACTTTTGAATGTTCATTAAACTTTTGAACCATACTTTCTTTTAGTTGTAATCTCAATCCTTTCTTCCCAACCTCCTGTCTTACTGTTATATTTGCATCCTATAAGGTACCTAACATGAGGATGTTTATCAAAAATATTAATATCTGATTTAAGCTGAACATAGCCACTTCACTTCTCTTGCTCCATCTAGGCTTCCACAATATTGATACTAAATAGCTTGGCATTCAAGTCTTCCTAAGTCACACAAGGTAGCACTCCTGCAAAGTTAGATTGTAAATAATGCTAGTTCTGTCAACATCTACTTTGCATGCACAAATATGTCCTTAAGCTTGTGAAGTTCTTTGTCGCTGAGGCATCAGAATAGATGGTACAGCAGAGATTGGTGATGGGGCAGTGAATGCTGGTCATTAAGTCTTTTCCAAAGGTTCTCTGTCCCAGCCTGATCAAGCCACTGGGTTACTGAAGTTTCCTATCTTCATCGTATCTAATGTCCCTTTCATTGAGGTATCAGGAAGTTTAAGGGTTAATACAGACCTGCATTTGAAAGAGGCTAAATTATAGCTAACCTGTCAGCTCACTCAGCCTACTTTCATCCTCATCTCTAGGTCTAATCAAAGTTGCCAGAGTTCTTAAAAGGGTACCACTGACAGGTTGTACACTAGGCTGAAGGCACCCACAAAACAGCTGAATAATCTTGGAGGTAATGCATGAGGGACCCATTCCATTCAGGATAAAGAATGAAGATGGAAGAATGTGACAAAAGGAAAAGGAGTGAAACACACAGAGCCATAAAATGCTGTCATTAACAATAGACATTCCAGCCTTGATAAGCCAGATGATGATCAGATTTGCCCTTCATCTCCTTCCAGAAGGTAGCTGAACCAAGCTACCAATTGATTAAATGGCAAGCACTGAAAAGCCATCAGAGTAGAAGTAGCATTAAGTGATCCTGAATAGCATCTTAGCAAATAGCAAGGTTTAAAAAGCACTAGGCGTGATGCTACGTTCCTAGTGCCAGGTTAAAGCCACAAATATTAAAGGAGACACTGAAAAATGTTGTGGAATAATCCTTTAGCTGTTCATGGTAGAACAAACAATTAAGAGCCTCAGACTCCATGGTTACTTTAAAGAGAGGGGGAAAATAGGGATGTACTATTTAGAGAAATCTTCTGGACTAAGGGAAGAAAGCAGGGGAATGTTTCAGAGAGGTGAGATAAACAGAAAAGGTGGCTCCAATAGTTTGGGTTAAAAATGTCAAGAAAAGAAGCAGGAAGACGACAGAGATGGTGCTTTTGTTTTTTCAATCTGCTTTGGTATGTTCTTCTGATATGAATTATGACATGTCTTATAACAAAAGGTAAATTGAAAAAAAAGGCACTTTGAAGGGCTGGTAATGAAATGCAAAATCATTTCCAATGCAAAATAGGACCAAATCAGTTGCGTTTCTTTTACATTTTTAAATGTTTTAATATGTTAATACACAGTAACAAACAGGAAAACCTGAGTCCAAAAGAAAGGCACAGGGAGCAGCAGGAGATTTTCTGGATTATTTTAAGTTAATGTATATATCAATGCAACACAAACATTTCTTACTTTAAAACAGCTGCAGAAGTCTCCTGCTGTGGCCTTTGCCTTTAGCTGCAGCTCTGATCTTCCTGTCTTGACACAAGTCATCAAATTGCATTTCCTGTTGGAATTAAAGTGGTAGCCCCCAGGGATTTCGCAGCTGCCCAATTCTCATCAATGGTGGTTTAAAAAAAAAAAAGTAGTTTTTTAATACTGCTTTCTAAGTTCTTTGCTTAAACTGCATATTTGAATTAAGTGACTAAAAAAATAAAATTACAGCTCCTCCCCCAAACTATACACAAAAGCAACTTATATGGTAAATATACAAGGTGACTTCTAGACATCAAATTGGTGGGACAAATCATCTCTGCAATATAAGCACAGGCTAGTATGATGTACATAGAAGAGCGAAAAGGGAAAGAAGAGGTGGAGAAATATTCTCTCTCTAAAGTATCTAGAGAACTTCATAAAGAAAAGGCAAAACTTGGGATATGATTAAGAAGAAAGACAGTAAAAAAACACGAAACAAACCCAAACCTATTCCAATTTCTGAACAAGAGAACATCAACAACAAAGTTATTATGTTAGCTTTCACAGTATTGGAACCACCATCTTTTCTTTTGTTCAAGGCTCATACAGTGCACCTAATTCAGTGGGGTCCTGGGTCAGTGACTCTGGCTCCTACATGCTGTGGTAATAAGTTACTTACTGAGGGAACAGGGCAGTCACCCCACAGATACCTAGGTAGCTAATAAAAATATATAGTGAGCCAAGACTCAAGAGACTCCCAGGTTACCAACAGTAAAGTCTAGTCTTCTTCTCCACTTATAAGAGAATCCAAAAAGCACAATTATTCTTAAGACTACAGTTGTATATATTTAAACAAAGCAAACTATTTTTCATGAAAGGTAACCAAAACAGGACAAATTTGCAAACCAAAATGTACAGCACATTAACAGCACTGCTTTCTCGCAAAGGCAAAAACACAAGCTAAATAAAAGTACACTTGAGTTGCGTACTGGAATAGTTCTAAACTAGGCTTTCATTTTCAAAATTATTTTAGAGTCTATTATAATTAGCAAATGTACCTGACAGTTTTATATTTCAATACGGTACATAATTAAAACCAGGCAACTCCAGCTCAGTTGCAAGTTCTACAGGCTGTCAAAACAGATGAGCAGGGAAGTATACTCCAAATATACTCGAAACACACGTACAAAGATAATATTTTGGACACAAAAGTAAGGGAATATACAAAATTAACTCACAACACTTCGTAAGTTAAGTAAATAGTAGTTTATAGATAAGAAAACAGAGACACAAGGTTAAAGTATCTTCCCCAGGCCATGTGGCATCAGTGTGAGAACAAGAAGTTTCTTGCTTCCAGCAGTAGGTAAAAAATTATCTTCACACAGGCATGGGAAGACAAACCAAATACTTCAGGGTTAAAAGAGGCTGGGATTTATTGCATGTCAACTGCTACACAGTAACTGCCCAGGTGCATGCCCTTACCCCAGGGTAGATAAAAACTAAACCACTGCAGTTCAATTAAGCTCAGTGAAAAATGACCAAGCTGTGGTAGGCTAGCTTTCATTTGCTGTGGGACAAGAGCATGCACATTTGCAGTCATGGTGGAGCAGCTGATTACTCTCCTTTTACCCTCATGATAGTTAATTCATACACCCATGAGTAAGCAGCTGGCATTCAACCCACAGTCATCTTTGAAATTTACCATCTTGGCATACAATATGATAGAAAGTTCAGGTCAAAAGTTTGCAGGAGCTACAGACATAGATACGAGAGAGGTCTTCTGTCTGTTTGCAACATGGAACTAAGGAGTTTGGACCCGCTGTAAAATAAAGTCAACTGCAGGAGAATCACCTTCTTACGAGTACTGGGGAACAAACTGAGCACCAGGGAATGCCCAAGCTGCTCAGAAATCAGAGGAGGGAATGAGTATATTGAAAGCACAGGAAAAAGTATCGGACTTGAAATGACCAAACTCAGCTTGTATTATTGATTTCCACTGCTAAGTAAGCATGAAGCAACCAGGCAAAGTCAGTTTCTTAGGTCTGCTTCATTTTAGGTCTACTTTACTTTTCATATATGGGGTTATCTGATTCTTGCCACTTTTTCCTTCATAACATCCCCCAAATATGGCACCACTTTCATCCAGACCCTTATCTCCACCAACACTTGCAAAATTGCCCCCCTCGAGCCCATTCAAAACATTGCTACAAAAGTTATCTTCCTTAATTTTCATCTTAATCATTTTACCTGCTGAGCCACTCCATCTCCTCACTAGTCTCTACTCTTACCCTCGGACTCTCAAACTTCTGCCCTTGACTACCAATTACATCAATTAACTGCTGCCTACACTCCAAACTTCTGTCTTTACCATCTATTAGTCTTTCTTCTACAAGCCAAAAAGGCTCTCTCCAATATCACCTCTTACATTGTGCAAGCTCCTCAAGACAATTCATTTATCTACTTCTTCTTCTTCAAATTCACTTGTACTACCAGAGCCAGTCAGGCATCATCCAGGAACTAATGGCTACAGAGATGGAAAACATAAATGGCACACACCTAGCCTACACAGAAACATGCCCATCATCTCTTTCGCCTTGTTATTAATCTAGGTGTTTTTTTTATAGCCACAAATGACTTGTTTGGCTACAACAATTTAAAAACCAACCCTTTTGTGGATGTTCAAATCTCTTGAAAACATCCCTATAAATTCAGTATCTATTAAACAAGTGGTTCTCAACCTTTTTAGACTTGAGGCACCCCTCAGAAAATGCTCTTAGTTTTCACTTGCTTTTTGAATACAGAAAATATAGTAGAGTAATTCTTCTGTTGCAGAAAACTCAGAAAGATCCCAACCAGTCAGAATGGTTTTTGACAATCTGGATTCTTCTTTGAAATCCTGGGTTTATCTTACAAGACCCAACTGTATACCTAACAGTGGTATCATTGCTTGGCACCTGGCAGCAGCCTGGAAAGGATTTCAAGGTACCCCAGGATGCTGCAGCACCCTGGCTGAGTGTCACTGTATTAGACGGTCATATGGTTTCCCAAGTTACAAAAAATGCCAGTGAAAATGGAACTGGATTTAAAAAAAAAGAGAAATATACCTTAAGGGAACATAATAATTGGTCAATGGGGGATGGATAAGATGGCCAAACTGTTCCTTTCTAATTTCTCTAATTGAAGAGACAGAAGTCACCTGACACCATAAATCCATAAACACAATTATACTCCACTGTCACTGTTCTGATGCAAGCAGTATTTATGATTTCATATGGTTTATGATCACCTTCTCTCCATCAAATTTGTTTGGGGGATGGAAAATGTCTTTGTGGCTAAGTAAGTAAAAACGCCCTACAGATTCAAGGTCTATACTCAAGGATTTATCGAAATTGCAGCAAGTGAAAGGGCTTTGCATAGGCCACTTGTGAACAGACTGATTTTGCAGCCTTTCTGCAGCAAGCCCACCACTGACTGGCCAAGGGGCCCTGGTGTCCCCATCCCTCACTGCTGACTGGCAGAGAAACCTGTCTGTTGTGCGACCCTGCCCCTCACTGCTGACTGGCCAAGAGGGCTGTCCATCACATAGCCTGGCCCCTTGCTGATGATTGGCAGAAGGGTGGAGCTGTGTGGTGGGCAATCCTCTTACCCAATCAGCAGCAAGGGGTAGGGGGGCTGGTCACCATCTTGGCTGCTCCTCTTTGCACCAACAGGCTGTGAGGACCACAGCTACCATGAGGAATGCTAGCTCCCCATTTTATTTTCAGTAATTTTTTTGGGTGATTTTGCAGATTTCAAATAGAATGCCTGATTCTGTGGTTTCTGCAAAATCCCTATCTATGCTAGATCACATATGCAATATTGATTGCAAATCCAGCAAGTGATACAGCTATACCTAGTACATGATACCAACAGATGTTTTGGAGCCCATGAAAGTAATTGGTTGTACAGGTTCACTTCAAATCAAATCCATCTCTATGTTGACATTTATGTTCAGCTCTATTTCTTGAACTTCATGGAAGCACAGCTTGGGAGACTGAAGGAACAGAAAGATTTTGCGCCTCTTCTTAGCAAAGCAACTGCAACCAACAAGATCCCATCATTCCCCCAAAATACTCTGATATTTAAACAGAGGTGAAAGCCCATGGGAAGCCAATGAAGAAAACCAAAATGTCATCTTTGCTTTGGTAAGAAACTGGAGTTTCAGAACCTTGGCTATGGGAAAATGTTACACTGCTGAAGGGGGCTTTTCTACAAAAGAGTGGTATATTTTAAAGGGGTCTTTTCTGCCCCTTTTTAGAGGCTATTTAAGCAGGCTGAATTAACACAGCTCAGTCCTCCTCAGGCTACAGGGGGCCACTAGATGGCACAGTCATGTGCAAACATGCTTGACAGGCAGGTTAAAAACTCTTCACAGGCCACATCCCGCCTGTCGGCTCAAGGTTGCCGACCTCTGCGCTATAGTCTTCATTCCAGTGCCAGGCACACTGGGATTCTTCCAGCAAGTTGCACTACACATGAAATAGTTTCATGTCACTGAAACACTTGTGATGTTATAAAAACTTAGTGACATCCTTAAATAAGAACTAAATGGAATACCCTGATAATTAAATAGTGAAGTAAACCAATATATAGTATAACCTTATGAATCCAGCACGCTTGGTTGGGACTGAGCACCTGCCAGAAGTGTAAGAATTCCAGATTTTTTAAACCAGAGTGGTGGCTAGTCCTGGGTGAGGGGGGGTAGTGACAGCCAGTCCCTAAGCAGCAGCCACATGTGGAGTGACAGCACAGAGTGGTGGATGGTGGCAGCAGCTGCTGTGTGCAAGCTCCCCGCTCTGCTGCTCCAGGACTGGCTGCTGCTACTCCCCAATGGAGTGTAGATTTAAAAAGCACTGGATTTTCAATCATTCTGGATTTATGAGGTTATACTGTACAACAAAACAGGAATGTGGGACCTATGTAAAAGTTTTTGGTCGTTTGTGTTTTTTTGTTTGTTTTTTTTTAACTGCCCCAGAGGGGGTTCTTTGATATTTAAAATGAGATTTGAGCCACAACTAGTAGTAGTAAAGAAAAATGGGAGGCTTAGTAAGGGAAAGAGATCTGATGACTGCAGATCACTTGCATGTCACCATTCTGAAACTGTGAAGCATCCCTTTGACTGCGTTAATTAGCTTTCCCTACAAAAGTGCTTAAAACAGAGCAGGATAACTCACGTGATATCCCTGCGTTGATAGCAACCCTGAAGAAGACAGGCGATCAGGTCACTGATAAACTCCACATCATCCCCGTGAAGAGCGGCTTCCAGTTCCTAATGAATAGAAGGGAGAGGGGGCAAAGATCAAACAAATTCCTCAAAAATACCGTTTTGCCAGACCAGGAGCAGGAACCCAAGTGGCCTAGCCACCATGTAATGCAACAGATGAAGCACATTTACAAGCTCAGCCAGCCCTTCTCCCAGAGCACCTAGCAATAATATGCAAGGGCAGCTCAGATTTGTAATTTTTTTATGTAAGAGTTGTTCAACGGTACCCAGCTTTTATTATAATCAACTTGTCTTGCTCTCCCATTGCAAGAACACATCTGGAAGATGATTTTGAAAAGGCAGATCTTGAAATGGTTTCACAAAACAGCTACTACCTACAGGAATAAACCTTCTAACAAAAGGCAGGAACAGAAACCAGGTCCAGCGAGACTGAGACACTGCAATATAATACGAAAGCCAAGGCCTGTACCACACCACACACTGACAGGAAGAAACTGAACAGTTTAATTCTGATGCTTCTACTTCCCTATTCACCAAAGTCTTCCTTGACAGTGGGGAATTCATTTACTCACCCAAGCCAAATAACACTTTCAGGTAAGCAGTCAGAGAAGGATGAAAGCTAGGAAACCAAAAGCTTGAAGTGAAGATGCTATTTGTTTCCTTGAAGGGATGTGCAGCTTTTTGGTTTTTTGGGTTGTTGGTTTGTTTTTTTTGTTTTTTTTTAAAGATGCCTGAGAGTAAAGAGAGCAAGAAAGAGGGAGGGAAAAGAGAGGGAAGGAGGGAGGGAGAGATGGGTGATGTCAGACCATGAGATTTGTGCTCCCAAACTCCTTTTCCTTGAAACAGCATGGCTTATTTCAGTACAATGGAGCTCACTTAGAACTTGTAATATAGGAAATGACCTATAAAAAGCAGTAATTAATAAAAATCTTGTACATGCTGGGAGAATGTTTATTCTTCTCAATTTCAAGATTTGCATTTATGCCTCAAAATGTAAAGAGGTTAACTAAAATCATTTTTATTTTAGTTAACCTCTTATTTTGCAAAAAAAAGTTTGCCAGCAAGATAACAACAAACAATCTACTTTCTGTAAGTACAAGTAACAATACAAGAGGTAACAGTACAGTAAGAAGTAATTTAACACTGATCGTGAGAAGAGTCTCATATGGTTATGTGGGTTTTTTTTGCTTCTTTGTAAATATACTGTATGCAGATTTCTGGCTGAGTGTTACCCCATAGGACATTATACTAATGGCTAGGTTAATAGGTAGAGAATAAAGGAGGATAATCGATAAAGAGGAAACATTTAAGTGCCAAGTACTCCTTGATTAGACCCCTGCAATTACAGTAATAAAGTTATTGATAATAGATTACAGATTAAGTGCTATTTGTACTATTTTATTCAAAGTCTTTAATAGAATCTTTTTATTACTACACCATTTTGATTTATATATAGGCATGTAGCCAAAGTGTGCCATAAAACAGAAACTCACTATAACTCCTGTAAGTTCTTTGAAAACATGGAAATTGAGGCAGAGAGAGGTTAAGTGACTTGCCCAAATTCAGATGGCAAGTAAGTAGTGTAGGAACAGTGTCCAACAGCGCTCCTTGAGGCGCTTGACAGCACCATGGATTAATGAGATTAATGAGGATCATGCTAAGGCCTACTACCACCTACAGGGGGTGATGCCGAGAGCAAACAGGAGGTATAAGAAACCTATTTGGTAAATGGCCCACATCCTACATAATTTTTTCTACTTCTAGGGCAGGGGCACCAAACTTTTCTGGCCCCACAGGCTGGATTAATGATGCAGGGTTGGCCCCATGAGCTAAATCAGACCCATGGACCCACTCCCCACTCCATATGACAGATCCAGTGGATGCAGTGCCCGCTCTGGGATTGCGCTGCATGTGGGTATTATTGTATGCAGCAGAGATATCAGGCTGACCCTGCATATATGACTGACCACACATCATAGACTGGACTGGCTCTAAGGCTGAGAAGCAGCACCAGGAGACAGATCACAGGGCTCTGTGGGCCAGACCCAGCCCATGGGCCATATTTTTGACACCCCTGTTCTAAGACATTAGCAAATCACCCTCTAACTTTCAATAAAATGCACTTGCAAAACACAATGGACACCTACCTATACATGAGCATGGAGGCTGCTCTAATGCCCTGGAATTCCAGCATGTCGGAGCAGACTCAATTGATTGAGTTTGTTGGAGTGTGGCAATTACTGCGCTCCAGCAGCCTCCTGCATCTTGTCCCCACGCTTGAAAACAGCAGCAGGGGCACTTGAACTGAAGCTCAAATGAGCTCCAGTTCAAGTGCTCCCCACTGCCATTTTTAAGCATGGGGATACTGATACATGAGACATGGTAGCACTTTAAATGAGAGAGACTCTCAGAGCCACTTTTATTAAAATGCCACCCTCCCAATCCCAGAGCACATGTAAAAGTGCCAGTGTGACAGGATAGCTACGCCTCTTCAAATAAAACCTACAGACAAACTACAGTTTGTAGACAATGTAATGCTACGACACAGGAAGAAAGGAAAGTAATGCGCCTTTTCCACTTTAGAACACTTGCACCTAAAACCAGTGGGTCCACCAAATTTAGTGTAATATCCAATTTGGGGCATTAAAGCAGTCATTCAACTTTGTCTCTGCCATGATGTGCCTGCCTTTTATTTCATGGAATATTCAAATGGTTTCCCTGTGAGTGTTTTTAACATGCTGTTTAATTAAGAATCATTATACAGTGGCCACAACCCACTAAGGAATTCCAGTATTTGCTAGGATTATTTTCAAAAGTACTAGGGATAAAGGGTAAAAATCCTGCTGACTTTTACATTTTCAGAGTTCACAAGCCACTAATAACGATCTAACGTGTATTCTATAGGCACTGGAAAGGTGTTACTGTAGGAAGAAACATACAGGATGACAGACCAACAGAAAGGCTGATTAATTATTTTTACCAAAATCCATGGCTGGAGCACACCATTGTGCAGCAGGGCAGGGACACAGCCAGGCACCTGGGGCAAAGCGGAAGCAGCAACTTCCAGTTGCTGCCATGATCATGAACACATGGCTGCCAGCAACAGCCACTTTTTTTATTTTTTTATTTTTTTTTTGAGCGCGAGAGCGAGATTTCAAACCAACAAAACTAATCATTCACTAAAGCACTAAAGGAAGTGGAAACAGGGAAGGAGAAAGCAGTTTGATTTATTCTTGAAGTTCAGCACCTCTCACTTCTGGGATCAAGACCCAATCCCCACACCATGTTGTATGAAGCAGCAAAAGGAAGTTAGTTGCAGGGTCAGTCTGACTGTCTTTGTGACAGAAACAGCTACTGAGATGCCCACTTTGATAGCTGATGGTAAAAAAAAAAAAAAAGATACTGATTTGTAATCCTTCCCACAAGGTCCCTGTCTACTACTTTTTCTGTAGCTATTTGGGTGTTCTACTGTGAGCAGTTAGGGAGAAACACGGGGTATTTAATTTAATGCCTGCAGAATCGTTTGCTGGCCTGTTTAAGTTGATGTCATTATTCTCCAACCAGGCAGATTCCCCCAGCTTCTCCTGACATCCTCCAATGTGCAGGAGTGCTCATTGAAGGCCATGAACTTCAGTGGTTTGATATCGGACACACTGGAGGATCTGCAACTCTTACCATCTCAGCTTGCAAACAAAGAACAGGCATGAAACTGGTACATCCAGCAGTTTAACCCAGATTCCTAGAACAAGCAGCAGTTTGGTAAGCTTTACCCCAAACAATGGAAAGCAAAGCTAGATACATAATAGCTAGTTGAGCATTTAAACAAGAGGTAAGAAAGGTATGCGGCAACTACTGCTTCTAGAAGCAGACTAGAAAGTCAGTGCTCTGGCTAACTTTACCCCTCAGTGCTCTGTCCCACAGTTCAGTCCTGGGATAGGGCAGTAAGCGACTCCCCCGCCTCACCATCACCACCATCCCACCCCCTATCCTGCAACCTTTTGTTTTTCCCTTTTCTCTTTGAGCACTGAGCTGTAAGCACAGAAATCTGAACCTTGCCAAAATGCTTTGGGGACAGAACAGAAAGGAAACAGAAGAGGCAGCAAATCAGCAGACAGAAGGGGACCCAGTTCCTCCTCCTCCTCCTCTGTAGTTTGAGAGAGCAACAGACAGTAGAAAAGCAGGATTCTCCTCCTCTCCAGCTGGCGTCACAGCTCATTAGGGAAAAGCCTGTTTAACGTCTTTCCCTCCCCCCATCCCCATGACTAAATCCCTCTGAGTCATGCAATGGCTGTTGGGAAAAAAAAGGCATTGCACAGAGCAAGGGTAACCATCCTCACCAAGGAGAAGCAGTGGCCTGAAGCAGGGTTATCTGGGGGAGGAGAGAGGGCAGAAATAGATCCCTCAGCACTAGCTGAAAAATGGCTTGTAGTTCAGCTTTAAGAAATTTGAGATGTCCAGAGGGCTAATGTTTTGCCCTGCTCAGGGGACACGTAACTACCCCCTTTTCCCCCTCACTGGCAAACCCCCAGTAGGTATAATCAACCCTTTCAACACTCTAATGGAGGCACTGAAGTTTGTGTGTGAAGGGACTACTGCTGCGGCATTTTATTGCTCACAATTTCTACCTCATCCCTCTCTAAAGGGCCTCTGCAGGACACACATACACTGAATGGCCTTTCCAGTAATGACAAAGGTCAACAGCAGAAAGCTAAGACAGCTTTTGCTGTCCTCCCATCTTCCTGAAGACAATCTCATCAAATATAATCCAACTCAAAAAAAAAAAAAATCAAAATGAATCTGTCAGTGTCAAAGCAACAAAGCCCTCAGGACAGTTATGGACTGTCACATAGATGATAGAGGAACCACCAAATAGAGTAACATGCATTTATTTTTGACAATGCAAATTACTTGTGGTGCTCTAGCTCCTGCCCTAGCAACCTGCCCACATAGGCCTTGGTGTCATGTCACAAAGCTCTGCTGGCTTTGCTTCAGATGCCAGGTGAAAACCTCCAGCAGTACACATATAAGAATATAGATGATCTTCGCATTAAGATGCTCTGTGCTATAGAACCGAATCACTAGCAACGGAACAGGATGGCTAGAATGCGCGTAAGCACAAACAGGCATATTATACACACTAGCCACAGCAAATCAGTTTAATAATTCCTACATTTTGTTTTTGCCTTCTGTCCACTCATGTGTTATTTTAAGTTATCCATCACAATACTCTAACTATCAACTCAATGGTTTCTGTCACAGCAGATTCTGGGAGCTTTCCAACAGCCATTAAGAGTGCTATGACACAGAAGGAAGAGCACTAATTGAACTGTTTCAGCACATTTGCATCTACACAGTGACTAAATCAGCTCAGCAAGAGAGTTTAAACCAAACAAGATCTTACACCTGCTGAAAACATCTACTTCAACTGATTTTTGGAACACATGCTAACTGAAATGTGTGTATGCCCATGCACTGCAGAAGTGGTGCAAACTTTTCTGGAAAATTAATTGATTAGGAGACAAAACTCATGTCAATGGAAAATGAAAGCAAAGAATATAGATTATGGACAAAGATAGGGAGACCTGGGATTGGTTTTCTATCACACTTACAATCCACACTGTTTACCCAAGGCTGGCACATGTGCTTTATGTCTCTGTCCGATGATACCAGCTCCCCCCACCTAGTATTTAATCAGCTGTTCTCTCAGCTATGGGATGCACAAGACTACAACATCAGACATAAGAACTGGACAGCCTCCTTCCTCTTTAATTGCTCTGAACTTCTGGGACTGTCCTAGTGGAGTCTAAAAATTAGAAGACACTCAAACCATTTTAGGTAGTGGAAATATCAGGAAATACAGGAAACAACAGATTCTGTCAAGGATAGTGAACCACAGGTGAACATTAATGCGTTATTCAGATGTGGAGAAAAGCAATGACACCTAAAGGCCCATTTCTATAGCACAGCCAGGAAGGAATTCGGTGCTAATTTTTTTTTTTTTTTTTTAATTATTCAAACGTTCAGTCAGATTGCTGAACCCAAAGCAGGTAATCTCAGCAAGATGCATCCTGACAACATGAGGATAACGTTGCCTTAATTCCAAAACCCAGGGACAGTGGATTAGCTCTGTAGGTAAAGAGTTAGAGTCATGGAAAGAAATCTGGAAGGTTCAAAAAACTTGATGGGTTTTCCAGGTCAGATTGTCTTAGTTGTAGTGGAGAGCTGGAGACATCTGTTATCCAAATATTTGACAGGAGATTCCACTCTGCCCCTTGCACTCAAACAGCACTCACTCTCTGTTTCCTTGAGCCTTCATTTTCCCAATGAACAGCTTGACAGCACTGTTCATGTTTGCATTTTTAGCACTCCTGCCCATCTCAGCTGCAGTTAAGCACCCCTTTCCCTAACTTCCCATGTCCTTGTTTCCCTGAAGTCCTGTAGGCGCTTGCACTGCCAGGACCTGTATATTACTCATTTTCAATAAGACACTCAAGTGCTTTATGGCTTCCTGAACTAAAAGCGTCCCATCCCCCATCCCCATGCTATATCTGAACTGCCACCACAGCAAAGACAAAAAAAAAGACAATGCCAGAGTTAAGTGTTGAACCTCCCTCCTCCTCTCCCCACTCCCCTACTCCTGGCAACAGGAACCTAATCGACAGTTCTCTTCAAGGAAACAGCTTCTTGGCACCTCATCCACCAGGGACCATTAACTCTGAAGGAGCCTGCATTTTCCAGCAGCCATCTCACAAGCACAGAGAAAAAGGCTTAACAATGAGCAATAGTCCAGTGGCCCTGCAAATGATAGCCTGGCTTGTGTTTGTGTGTGCAGGGGTAAAGGGTGGAAACAAGCACCTTGGAGGGAGAAGGAGGGGAGCCATTCCTGATACGGAGGGAAGGTACAAGAGAAAAACTGTTTCCTCTTTTTTTCCTGATTCTGTTCTGATCCACTCCTAAATATAGTGTATTTTGAGAGTGCATAATATCTGTTCCTTTCCCAACTTTTTTTTGGTGATGGGTAAGGAGTTGTTATTTCAGATGCACTGTAATCAGGGACAGATATTACTACTGATCTAATACAAAGGAATTAGATGATATTTGTATATTAAAGAGAGGGGTCTAACCAGAAAAGCAGAGAGAAACTGGAGTGTAACTTTGGGATTACCAGGTGAACCTGATGGCTATGCCAGCACCCAGTGACAAAAAATAAATCCTGTATGGTCTGTATAAACAGAGGTCCCTTGAGAAAACCTTGCATTTCCTCTGCCTCTGAAATAGGTCATATGAACCAATTCTTTTTTATTTCAGTAAAATTAGATTTGAAAAACCAAAAGTTCAACACTACTTTCCAGTGCTGGTGATGACCAGTACATGTTTCTTTTGAGACTAAAGATTTCTAGACTTAGGTTATAGAAGTTTAAGGAAGGACCAGAGCTTTCCTTTGGCAGGATACCTACACAATTCTTTAACAACTGGATCGTCAGTATACAGACACCACTGCCTACCATGCTAACCAATACAGCCACAATTTTTCCTTTTCCCATCTGTCTGTATGCATCTGAGGTGTCTCATCTTAGACTGTAAACTTTTTGGGGCTTTTGTTGTGCGTTTATGCAGCACCCAACACAATGCAGTCCTGGCTTCCTGACTAGGACTCCCAGGTACAATGGTAATACAGATAAATAAATAATAATAATAGCCCACACAGCATGACTAAAGAGTAATCAAAACAGATTTGCTTAAATGCCATTAAACCCAGTTGCCCCCAGTGCCTCAAGCAACATGTTCCTTTCTTTGGTCTTCTGCTTTGTCCTTTCAACTCCACAGGTAAATTTAGGAGAAGGTCTGTCTTTGTAATTTATATATTTGGCACTGCGTATTGTCAGTATTTCAAATAAAAGACTTTAGATCAGGTGTGGATAACCACCTTCCCAATGCAAATATAGTCCTTCCTAACACAATATGTTTGAAGCACTGAAATAACAAGCTAATAATTACTTTTCCACAAGAAAATTTTCAGCACCTTTCCCTAGCAGTGGCTTTCACCCCAAATTATCCAAGTGTATAACAAATGTTTAATAACAGTTTACACCACCTGTGAGAGAAGGTGGCACTGCCTCTATTTTACAAAGAAGGAAGCTAGCACAGAAAAAATGTCTTTTCATACTTTCATCAGCATTACAGTTGATAAGACAACCTGGAAAATCTGGCTTCAGAAGTCCGTTTTAGCCACATCACCTCTGTGCTTTGGCAATTTTATCATCAGACAAAAAAGCATCTGGCGATCATGCTGTTTTCTCTCTAACAGCTAGTTCCTTCCTTCCAAAATAATCCCCTCTCTCCCAGAGAAGATCATCTACACTATTTATCCATATGTCAAGTGTGCTGGCTGAAGAGTATTAGGTTGTAAAATGGGCACTGAGCATGCTTTGAATGGGAGAAGGGCCAGAAAGATAAGGCCCTAACCACATGTTTGACTAATGTAGTTGAAGATCTCTCCTACTGGAGTGCTGGAGAGATGGCTACCTGAATATCCAGATTAGCTTTCCCTTGAATCTTGTATCATTTGTCACAGAGGAGGAATTCTTCCCATTAGCAGCACTACTAGTAAGTTATCTGTTGTATTCATATCACTGGACTGCAGCACCAACAAAAAAGTCTTTGACTTTTTATTGGGAAGACAAGCTCTCCATAACAGGGGGTCAAGGACTCTAGTGGAAAGGAGTGGAAGTCAGCATGACACTAAGTACACTTTAAAAGCATTTGGGGGTTAACATCCTGCTAACATAAATCATGGGAGATTTTTAAGTTCCTGAAACTTATGGCAAACCCACCTATAAAATTCAGCTGGATTTCACTTAATAAAGACAGTCTCCCCCCACATGCTGGATTTAGAATCCCATGTTTATTGGACAAAAGGCTGAAATGAGCTCAAAGCTTTTAACAGCTATGTTTTACATTGAGCCCTAGGTGACTACAATAATATACTTAGGAATAACGTCAGCATGCCTGCCTGCTACCTACAGACCAGTCCTTGATGCTATTCCCAGAAGCATCACATCAGTTCAGAGGCCATATATCCAGACTACAGTGCTGCATGATAAATACAGAACAGCTGATCCTCTGATGTTGCCATCTTCTACAGTAAGAGGCTTCCTGGGTACCTAGTGGGAGTTCTGTTAAGCTTTTAAGCCTATTGGCAACGTGGTGAACAGGCTGTAGCTCCAAAGCCAAGAGGCTCGAAGTAATAATCCGATTTCAAAGCTCCTCCTCTCCAGCCAAAGGCAACAAGAAAGGATGAGATCAGAATGCAGATGGCTCTTCATTTTACGTCTAGCCCTGGCATACATCCACCCACCATAAGGGTAGGAAACGAGGAGTGAATGCCAGCCTCTGAAGGGGAGTGGCTGGCTAACATGGCTACAAAAGTTTCAAGTCTAATTTGAAACAATATTAACTATCTTCTATAGTACTATTAACTTCTATATTAACTAACTATCTAAACTAAAGAGACATCCCTGTAATTGTTTGCCTGTTTAGACAAAATGCCAGCTTTCATTTCTCTAGTTATCTCAATGTAAAATTATCAGCTAGTTTCCTGTTTGCCATCCAGCCTGCCTAGGAGTGAGTGATGCACCAACACCAATACCACCTAAGTAGCCATGAAAGTATAGTACAGTGGGGAGGAGTGCCTCTGCTCAGACACAATGCACTTTACACAACACTACTGGGTGCAGAACATAACCCACACACGGCAGATCACTAGGTTGCATGTTTGATTGGGGATAGGATAGGTTGCGTGTTTGGGGAGGGAAAGGTTTAAAGCACATTTTTCTTACGAATTAAGGTGATTTCATTAGCCCCAATTTATTGTATGCCTGTTTTCTTGCCTGTCTTCACCCAGAACAGTGGTCCAACTTTTCTGGTTGGAAGAATTCCCTGCTACCCTACACCTCCCCCACCCAAGGGGAATGCAGGCTGAAATGCTAAAAGAAAACTCAGAAAGATTAAATGAGGGGTACAGCCTTGCATTTCTCTTTACTCTGCTCTCCCCAGACCATCATTCTCCCAATTCCCCTACAGCTGCTCTGCCCACTGCAACTGGACCCCAAAACCTACAATGAACCATTGGTTGAGACTCAGCCAGGAGATGGGTTTTAAACTGCCAAACAACAGTAAAAATAGACCTTCCTCACTGTGTAAAATAAAGAAGGAGCTAGTTGAAGCAAACAGAGAAGGCTGAACTATAGAGCTTGCAGAACTACCCTATCAATACCCTACCTGTGGGGCCCTATATGCATTCCATGAACTCATAGACTGTACAGTGCTCACCACTTGCCACAAAATTACATTCCAAAAATCCAATCTTAAAAAAAATCTTGAAAATACAAAAAGAGTAAACGGATGTAACACTGTTATCCTGAGTAGGTACACAGCCTGCAACACCAGCTAGTTGACACCTCTGAGAACCCTGTTTACCCATTTGGTCTAAAGTCTAAACACAGCATTTAGAAATAAACTATTTCACTGTTTATCATTCAGCAGGGACATCCAGCTAATGTGCTTCTCTGACAATCCTGAAGCGTCTGCCACCCTATTAGAGGTGCCAAAAACCCCAACTCTGTTTTTCTCATCTGGGGCAAAGCTGGAGGTTTGGAGTCAAGCTGCACAATGCATTCACATGTCAATACAAAACCTTTGGGTTTAATAAAAAAAGATGATAAAATGAAGTAAGCATTTACAATTAAATATCAAAATAAACATGCAGGCTGCTAAGTAGTTATGATGCACACACTAGACTAGTAACTAGAGGATAAACTCACAGGGCAGGGTGAACTAAGAATGCCAGATACTGAAATCATAGATCAAATCTAAAACCTTACTATAAATTCTTCTCAGGTAGGTCTAACGATGCCTATACTGCAGAATCTAGCCACTAAAATAAATCTGAGAAATTACCTTTTCAAATACTCATAGCATGACCTTCAAACTCCAACCAACAGCTCAATATCATTAGACACATGCAAAGATATACCCAGCTTTTAAATCTTGGTAGAAACTCAATATATCCACCCCTCAATGATTGCACGCACATATCTAGCTAGCAGTTCCAAGGCTAGCCTCTCAGTCCCAATTGGAATTCCACACTTCCTTAGCTTTCCTGCTGAACACATAGATCTGCCCTGCTCCACTGAGCCATCATTTTGCACAGGATGCTAGTAAAAAAACCAAACAGGACTCAGCAGGGTTGCTTAGTGACCAAGGGGGCTGCTCTCACTACAACAGCTGAGAGAAGAGCCAGGAACCTCAGAGGAATTCACATTCCACTAATCACAGCTGGGAAAATATAGAAGGAACAAGAAACTGATCTGAAGACAAAAATCAGGGCTGTGGATTTTAAACCAATATAAAAATTAAGAGTAAAATCTCAAAGCCCTGCTTTTTTGTGCCACATGTTGAGAAATCTGACGTTAAGACAAAAAAGCAGTGCAAACAACCTAAACCAACCCCTCTTGCCCAGGCACAACAATGAACTAGCATGTCTACTCCAACTCCGGAAGGAGGTCTGCTAGTTTACTCCGTGGCCCACTGAGGGAAAGTAAAGTGGAACTCCCTCTGGAAGTGTTGAGGAAGCAGACACCCCACAGCTGATCCCAGACCTGGCAAATGTTGCTTTACATAAAAGGTTGCAAAGCATTTACCAGATCAGTCTCTCTCCTTTACTTTCTAGTGCACAGATCAGATATTTTCTTCAAATACTTGTAAAAATATTCCTCTGTCTTAATGTTAATGTTGCTTTTGTAACTGCTAAATTTGAGGATTGCTTTAAGAATCTATTTTTTAAATACCCTACTTGCTTAATTGAAAATCCTCAATGTTAATGATAACTACTGTATTATAACTAAGTACTGATCATTTGCTCCATTATTTTTAGTCACTTGGTGGAGTTAAGATGCTTGAATCATGGAAAAAAGGGAAACAATTTGACTACATTAAAAATTCTTCTAAAGTCAGTGTTGTTCACTAGAGCAGGTGACCAAGACGGTTCTCAATTTTTCCCCCCGTGAGTAAGTACTTGACTGTCTCTCAATTTCACTGTCTATGATTGAAGAAGGTATTTTCCCAGCTCTGCAAGAACTTGAGATCCTTAGGTAAAAATGGTATCAATACACATGAATTGACACCAATCCAATATACTAATGATGAATTTTAAGTAACAGAAAGAATCGTATCTAGATGCAAGTTTTCCCCCTGCAAAGAGAACAGCTGCATATGCAGATAAACTCTACTTAACCAAAATGGACATATCACAAATATGACTTCAAGGGATATGTCCAATTATTCTGTATTAGGATGCACATCATAAGAACTTAGCTATGCATTATAACATTCAACAAACACTTTTTTTGGGGGGGTGGATTATGGGAGAAAGGAATGGGGGAAAACAGGGGAGGAATGGGTTACACAGAATGGTTAATATCAGCTAAACCTAGCAAAAAAAAAAAAAAAAAAATCACCTGACCCTTGATCTCATTTATTTCCAAGTTGTTGACTCTAGGGACCCTTCCTCAAAAGTACCATTTTCTCCATTTCTCAAAAATGACACACAGGACAAACCTAGCAAAAGAAATGCTAAACCTGTGGCAAAAGTCCTTAAAAGCAGGATACAGCAAGGACTGAGTGTGCTCTGCATCAGAGCTTGGGCCTTCAAAACCACTTTTATTTTGCCACAATATGTATTATATTCCTCACCAAGTACAGTCCAAGGGGCCACAGGAGCAATGTAAAACCTTTGGAAACTCCAGCTACGTTTCTCATTTTTCCAGAACATAGGACATCAATTAAGTCACTTCACCAGTCGACACCTTATTTGCCTGCATATATCAAATACAGCTATTCCTAAACCTTGTGTCAAGCTTAGCATTTGTAAAGTAGGAAGAATCTAGCTTGGCAGTTTACAGATCTCCCAGTGCAGGAGAGACTGCACATGCCTTGTCGAAGCAGATTTTCTCAAAGCTTTTCTAACTATGCAGCTACACTGGTAGTAGCAAGGGCAGACATACCAGTGTAAACAGGATACAACCAATGTTATTGTCATGTTGTCTATGACACTGCTACACTGTTAAAACGTACTTTTTATCTTGAGGCTACCAACACCTTAACTAACATAATAGAAACACAAACAAACAAAGCAAGCAAGCAAACAAACAAAAAAAAATCCTCAGCAAAAACAAGGCAATGAAGTATGACCAAAAGGTAAAACAGGTAAAGTCAATGCTGTCTTCGCTCATCCCCTCCCCCTGGGATTGACCTTGCCTAGTCTGCCTTATGGTAATACTAAGCGCATCTTGTCTCTGTTGTGTTTTGACCTCAAGATATTTCATGATCTTATTTATCCTGTGGTCAAAAGCTATTTTTTTTTTTCAGTATGGAAGACTATCCCTAATCCTAAAATCAGAGAACTTCCAGATGAGACGGGGTAAAAGTAGCCGGACCCATCTTATAGCAGCACATCCAATGTTGGTATGACCAGTATGACTGTACCACAAAGCAGTGAACGCCCCCACCCCCACCCCCGCAAAAACACCCCCCGCACCAAACAAACAAAAAATAAGCCAACCAGAATTTTCTGAATGCCAGTTTAGAAAGATAAGATTCTTGGGGGAGGGGGGGTTAAATAATAACGGTTTCTCCCAATACAAATACCATTTCCTTCCCCTCAAACTTTTATAGTTTTATATTATTCTAGTTATACCAATACACTTACTAATGAGGTGGTCTCCATTATGTGGGAGATACTGAGCTTCTGCCAAAGGTATATAGCGCCATCTAACCTATGAAGAATTCTACACTGGCAACTGTTACCATATATAGGGTTGTGTGAAGTTTCAGTAGCCAATTCGATTCGGAGGAGATTCAGCCTGATTTGGCAGCCGAATCGTTGAATCCAAATCGAACTGGGAAACCCATTAAAAGGTCCAAATCAAATCAGAAGCCTCCAAATCGATAGAGATTTTTAGATTTGGCAATGGACTATACAGGCAGTCCTTGATGACGCTGGACACAGCAGCCTCCAGATGGCAAGTCTGTTCTGGTGGGCAGAGTGGGGAGGGAGGAGGCCAGATCAATACCCCCACAGTAAGGCAGGGATTGGGGCTGGGACAAGCTGTGCAGGAACACGGGGGGGGAGGGGCAGGACTCAGGGAGGGAGGCACTGTGTGCCGGCGCATGCCACCAATCCAGGAGGCGATCTTCTGGTGGCACCTCCAGCAGCTCCTACCGCTGGTCCGGGAAGGCATGGGAGTGGGCATATGCCCCCCAGATCTGCATGGGGCGGGCTGGGCTCTGGAAGTCTAGCTGCGGCTGCCCACCTCCAGGCTGCGTTCCATGGGACAGGTAGAGCCAGGGCTGCGCTCTGGGCAGCTAGCCCCAGCTGCAGCCCAGCATGCAGCCCTGGCTCTGCCCACCCCGAAGACCGCAGCCCAGTGGCAGGGGCTTGCCACCCAGAACACAGTCCTGGCTCCACAGGCCCCACGAAGTGCAGCCCGGCAGCAGAGACTAGCTTCCCAGAGTGCAGCCCTGGCTCTGCCTACTCCACAGAGTGCAGCTCGGTGGCGGGCAGCAGGGGCTAGCCTTCCAGAATGCAGCCCATCCCAGCTCACCCCACACAGATTCGGAGGCACATGCCTGGTCCCAACCCCTCCTGGACCAGCAGCAAGAGCCGCCAGAAGATCAGCTCCCAGACCAGCAGCACTCAGTGGCAGGAGCCCCCCGCTCCCTGAGTCCCATGCCCCGCCCTTGCTGGGCAGCTTGTCCCAGCCCCAATCTGCAGGGCCATTAATCTGCCTCCCCCATGCCCCTTGCCTCCCCCTCTACCCCCACCACAACAGACTTACCAGCTGGAGGCAGCTGTGTCCAGCTTCATCAAGAACTGCCTGTCCAGTCTATGGCCGAATCTCTGAATCCAAATCAGCTGAATTGAAATCGGGACAGTGATTTGAATCACCAAATTGAATCACTGTCCCTCCAAATGGGCTGAATGTAAATCCAAAGCAAATGCTTGCTGCTTCGCACAGGCCTAACCACATACTGTACACCAATGGTTTAACTGATAATGGCATTTTATGTCCCAACCACTCACCACAACTACTGGTCTATGAATATACATAGTAGGAATAAAATTGAAGTCTGTTGTGGTAATCTACTGAGTAAAGACTGGAAGGGCAGAAATATCACTTGCATTAGTAGGCAGTAGAGATTTTTGCAGACAAAGCACTGTAATAAGATGGCATTTAGCAACAGTCCAGGCCCAAAGACTGTTTCTAACATGTTCTGTCCTAGCACAGGGCAGATTCCAGAGGTCATTTTAGCTGAGTAACCTCTGAACCACTTCCACCACAACTAACAAAAGCCTCCACTCCAGGGAATGTTAAACTCTACCCATTTCATGGGGTACCTGCACAGAAGGAAGTAATCAAACCATGACAACACAGAGCTTCATTTTCATCCCAAATAAACCCCAGCATAAAAAAAACACAACAACCCAAAACTGGAAAAAAAAAAACAAAACATGCTCTCAGCCAAACTGCAGCAGGTTCCACCAAGGCCCAACCTGAGCTATATGCTTTATGCACCTTCCAGCAATGTAGGATCCTTACTCTTCAGGGCCAGTGCTCAGGGGATCTTGTTTGTTAAAAATCTTTCAAAACTGCAGCCATATTGATTTCTTATCAAGCTGCAGAGCTGGGGCCTGAAATCAAAGGCCAGCTTCCTCCTCCCTGCCTCTCAGATGGACAGGGGCTTCCCAGGTGAAGAGGGGATGTGCAAACTATTCCTCAGAAAAGAGGAAGTCAGATATTTCTTCTAGCAGCATATGTGAAGGAACCAAATGATGGAACTTTCAAGGTGTAACTTTCCATACATTATGGAGCAGCTTCATCATTCTTTAAGAGAAAAAAACAGAGCTCAGCCTTGATTATACAGTCACAAGCAGCACCTATCTAATAATTGGGAATGACGACAATGCCCAGGTTCAAAATGGAGCTCTAGATCCATTTGTCCTACACGCACAGTGGATGACATGCATTAGCCCTTCCTCAGCCTCCATCCACATTCAGAAGTTGGAGTGGCTCCCAGCTCAAACATGAAGTCAGAATGCTTTTTTTTGGTGCGTGTTTTGCTTTTTAAAGAGGCATACATGGAAGCACTGAAGTGAAGGCCTGATTTTTCAAACACTTGAAGACTCCAGCAACTCCCCTTCAACAGAAGATACCTCATACTCTCCACTTGCCAAAAAAACCCCAAAATAATAATAATCAAGCTACTTGTAAGACATCAAAAACATGATTTTAGACACTTAAGAGCCTTCCTGCCCATACTAGTATTTTTAGCCAGTTGGACAGCTTCCTAGTACAGCTACGGTTTGTGCTGGTATAAAGCATGCTTTCCATTGGTGCAGTTTACTTTGGGTTTGTTAATACTGCCAGTAGTAACCGGACTTGTACGGGTGAGCACTATGGCAGACACAGTTAACATGGCTTGCACGAACTGGCACTCTCTTGCTGTTGTCCGACTGTTTGTATGTTATCATATAAAAACAACACCAGTCTGAACCACAGCTAGCATAAGAACTGTCTGTTTGTACTGGTTTAACAACAATTTAGTTATACCAGCGCCAGTTTCTTTAATGCACAAAGGGCCTGAATTATGCAACATGTGGTGGGAAGAAAGTTGGGATGAAGAAGAGAAGAAGCATGGAAGTGCCAAAGGAATGTACATTTGCATTTTTAAGTTTGGCACAAGCCTTGCAGTTCCTGGATTTTTTCTTCTTTCAGCATCTTGGAGAGTTGCTTACTCTTTTAGTCTTGTGGTCTTTTATCACAAAGGTTTGTTGAAGGAGTCTTAAAAGGAATTTGGATAGCAAAGTGTCTAGGCGCATTGGAGAATAGAAGCTGTAGCCAGTGTAGGTGTGGCATTAAATAAAAAAAGTGTAGAAGCAAGAGGAAAAAAATTATTGGGAGAGGCTGGGATGGTACCTGGCAGGGTAGAAAGCACAAGCCAAGAGTGGTAGAAGGAAAAGGCACTTGAGAAGTAGTCAGGACAACTCTGTGCAGAACTCTCAAAGTAAGAAGAAATTTAATTCAGAATCAGGGAAGCTAATGGGGAAGATTCAAGCGGAGGGAGGGGAAGGGAAAAAAGAATCCAAGCAGCAAGCACAAGGGATCTTCTGGAAGGGCTGGATGTTTTTAAATCTGCGGGCCCCAATGCCCTCCATCCACAGGTGTTGAGAGAGCTAACAGGGGCCATTGCTCTGCCCTTGGCCCAGCTGTACGAGCGATCATGGTCCACAGGCCAGGTGCCCAGAGATTGGAAACTAGCTAATGTGGTCCCCATTTGTAAGAAAAGGAGAAAGGAGGACCCAGGAAACTACAGGCCCATAAGCCTCACATCGGTCTGGGGGAAAATCCTTGAAAAAATTATCAAGGATCACATCTGTGAGGGGCCAGCAGGGGAGATCATGCCCAGGGGAAATCAACATAGGTTCATCAAAGGCAGGTCCTGCCAGATTAACCTGATGGCTTTTCATGACCAGGTAACTAAATCCCTGGGTGATGGTGTCGCTGTGGACGTAGCCTTTCTGGATTTTAAGAAGGCCTTTGACACTGTGTCTCACCCCATTCTCATTAATAAATTGAGCGACTGTGGCATTGATGCCTACACAGTTGGATGGGTCAAAAATTGGCTGATGGGGCACACCCAGAGAGTGGTGGTGGACGGGTAGTACTCAACCTGGCGGGATGCAAATAGTGGGGTCCCCCAGGGCTTGTTCCTGGGGCCTACACTGTTCAACATCTTCATCAGCAACTTGGATGAGGGGGTGGAAAACACATTGTCCAAGTTTGCCAATGACACCAAGATGTGGCGAGAGGTAGGCACGCTTGAAGGGACAAAGAGGCTGCAATTAGATTTAGACAGACTTCAAAAGTGGGCAGATGGTAATAGGATGGGGTTCAATGTAGATAAATGCAGGGTGCTGCACCTGCGCAGAAGGAATCTACAGCATACATAAAAGCTGGGGACCTCCTCCCTTGTGAGCACAGAGGCGAAAAGGGATCTTGGAGTCATTATGGACTCCAAGATGAACATGAGCTGCCAATGCTAGATCGCAGCCAGCAAAGCCAACAACACCTTGTCATGCATCCAAAGATGCATCTCAAGCCAGTCCAGAGAGGTGATACTCCCCCTCTACGTGACATTGGTCCAGCCTCATTTGGAGTACTGTGTCCAGTTCTGGGCACCGCACTTTAAGAAGGATGTGGCCTGCCTTGAGAGGGTTCAGAGGAGGGCCACCCGCTTAGATGAAGGGCAACAGGTCAGGCCCTATGAGGAGAGACTGAGGGACCTGAACCCATTCAGCCTCAGCAAGCGGAGGCTGAGGGGGGATTTGGTGGCTGCCTACAAACTCATTAGGGGAGATCAGCAGCAAGTGAAGGGTCCTATTCCCCCCCAGCAACACCTGGGATGACGAGGAACAATAGCCAGAAGCTACTGGAGAATAGATTCAGGTTAGAGATTAGGAGGCACTGTTTCACTGTTAGGGTGGCCAGGATCTGGAACTAACTTCCTAGGGAAGTGTTCCTCGCTCCTGCCTTGGGTAAATACAAAAAGAGGTTGGATGAACACTTGTCTGGGGTCATGTGATCCCAGCGTGTGCTCCAGCCAGTGGTGGTGGGTTAGGCTAGATGATCTGTTCAAGTCCCTTCTGACCCCTAATTACCATGAAACTATAAGCACAGAAAGGTTTGGTTGCAGAGCACTAAACGCCATGAAAAAATCACAGAGATGAGGTTTAAGAGGAGCCAATAACAGCTGTAGAACCGAGAGGTAACATGGCTGTGGATGAAAATTTTAGCAGCAGGCATAGATAAGAGGGCATTTGAGATTTAAAGGGAGTACACACATGACTTAACAAGACAAGGGGAGAGAATATCCTGCAAGATACCCAAGAGAAGTGGAGAATTTAGATCACTGGCTCCCAGACTCGGACAGATTGCTCACTGCCAATTTAAAATGATACAGCCTTAAGTACCACCAGCAAACTTTTCAGTTCAGCCTTGAGTGCCACCAGCAAATTTTTGTCATATAAAGTAATTATAATAAACCTCTTAATGTGTACCACTGACACGGTGTCTGCATACCATTGGTGGTACCCATACCACAGATTGGGAACCACTGATTTAAACAAAAAAAAATCAGGGGTGTACAATCTGAAAAACAGTTTAACTTCTCTAGATCACATGAGATGTACAAAGCTATGAAGGTGGGTGGACAGAGGGGAACAAAGTGGGCAGTGAAGATGATTATCTGAAGAGGAAAAAGTATGTTATTTAAGATACTGAACAGATTCAAGGAGATCACAGTTCACTTGTCAGTTGTCACAAACTTCCTTCATGACCTTGTGCAAGTCACTTAGTTTCTCTGTGCACACTTAACTTCTCCCCCAAGTAAAAACACCACCACATTTTGCTAATTCAGCAAGGATTTCAATTTTTATTATTGAAATCCTTATAAGGTTCTCAGATACAAAAGGGGAATGTCTGTCACAATGGTATCAAAAATATATACATTTAAAATACTGATACCAAGTACTTGAACTTCATGTAACAACCACAAGTTGTTGGAATTCAACCTAATAAAGAATGGAGCCACAAAACACAGCAGTACAAAGGTATCCGGTTTCAGGAAAAGGATTTTAGGAACTGAAAATCTGATAAGGTGCAATGGGAAGTTATGCGGAAATCCATCAAAATAGAAGTCTTATTTAAGGTGCTGACTAACTTACATTCTTGTTTATCAGAAGAACTGAAAGGCCCTGAGGAAACAAGAGTAAAATAAAACATGTTGTAATATACAGGAAAGGCAAATGAGGCATTGAGGACTGTATGGTTAACGCTACACCCAAAGTTTTCAGATTTCTACAGAAAGTTAATTGAAATGGAAGATCAGTTATATCAACAGAACTGGCATGCAAATCTCAAGTCAAAGGAATACAAACACAGCAATGAAGGTTGCATTACCAGTCTTTGCCAAAGGCACCACAATTACATGCTATTTTTTTATATAAATTAGATAGACATGTTAAATATTACATTATATAAACTGTTCATGTTACCACTGGGATAAAGAAAACTTCAACAATCTAAATAACTGCTTTTACAAAAGGCCAATCTCAGAACTGATCAAAATTCAAGAGCTTCCAGTTTACAAAAAATGTTGATATCCCCCAAAATTGTTCTTTTTCCCCAAATCAAAAAGAAAAAACAAACAAACATTCTTAAAAGTTAATATCCTTAAATTTAGAAAGGAGAATACTTAAGCATGCCATATTGGAACTGCAGAAAGCATGTTTATGTAGACAAAATACCTACATACCTACAGGTTAGGGAACTCCCCTCTTGTCAGCACGGAGGCGGAAAGGGATCTGGGGGTCATCATTGACTCCAAGATGAACATG
>NW_017728931.1:33684425-33690955 GCF_001723895.1 Crocodylus porosus
AAAAAAAAAAAAAAAAACCAAAACCTTCAGGATCAGAAAGTGAAAATCCTGTCCAAATAAAGCCATTAAAAAAAAAAATAATGGTACTGGTAAAATATAACATGAAACACATTTATAATTAATTTTAAAGTTATGCAAACCTATATTAAAGCCAATAATGATATTTAAGCAATCTGTCTGCTGCCCAAGTTTTAAAAAAAGTCACACAACTGTCAAATATGGTGGAGGTTATGGACTAATATTTGGAATCAATTTCCTGCAGCAATTAACCAGCTTTTGACACCTGCAGTGCCCCCTACAGATGCTAAGAGAATAATTTTCTTTATTTCAGCTTTTTCTATTTATTTCAGTAGAATAGCAGTTCTCAATCTCCAGGTCACAGGCTAGATCCAGCCTACAGAACTACATCATCCAGCCTGCAGGGCTTCCTATAGGTCTGGAAGTTAGGCAGCCGGGAAGCAGTGGCAATTAAGACTGGCACAGCTCCACTTCTGCCAAACTTCCAAACCCTGTGGACCAAATCATATTGCACACATGGATAGGACAATGGACATGATCTGGAGCAGGGCTTAATCCAGTGCAAAGGGCTGGAGTCACAATCTGGCACTTGAGGTCAGAAGCCTGATCTAGTGCACAGGGCCGGAGTTCCATGTTGGACCAACCACATGGATTTGATCCGACCCGCAAGCCAACCCCACACCAGACATCTGGCCAATGGGGCAAAAAGTCAGGCATCACTGAACTAGAACATCCAAAGCTTCAAAAACCATTTGGAGTTGGAACTGAATCTCATTTTCCTCTATAAATCTATCTTATGTATGAATAAAAACTAGGTGCAAGAGGCACCTAGTGCTAAAGCCTTAAAGGACACAATTCAAGTGGAAAGAAAAATTGAATTAACTAACTACAGATAATACTTTCTTGACTAATCAATTCAGTTTACAATTTCAAACTTTTTATAGGCTTTTTTGTATCCCATACCTTTAACAGTTTTACATAATGCAAACAGTTTTAAATGCTATTTTTCCACATTTTAATCTGGCTTCCATCCAGAAGTATCTTGACACAAATCACAAGTAAATAAGTCACCTGGTAAATGAAATGTGTCACTCTCCATCTTCTAACATAAAACATAAAAATTCAAACCTGAGTAAATCTATGCTAACCTATATAATTGCTAAAATGTATATTTTCTAGGTTGGCAAAAGTAAGTATAATATGTAATGTAAAGGCTACATTTAGGTGCAAATTAAACATGCCTTAATGATTACCATCCAATTAGAATCAGTCTTTCTTTAGAAAAATATCTAAAACATGCAAATGCCAAACAATATTAAATGTGATTATTTAAATTAAGGCTCATGCCCACTGATTTAAATAACTGATTTTAATGTGATTTACAATTAATCCACCACAATTAAGAGTGCTAAAAAAATTGAAGAAAAAGACTACAGATCTATTAACAGCCTATTCCTTAAGAGTATTAAAAATAAGACCCCCCCCCCCAAGAAAATGTATTATCTAAATTATTGGCAAGTAAAAAGACTAGCTGTAGAAGATAAAAAGTAAAGGCACAGAACCTAACCAAATCCCCTGCATGTTTTCAATGCAGAGAATATAGGAGAGATCCTGTAAAGAGCAGTCTTGGAGTAGGTGCCAGAACAATGAAGCCCTGTCAGACTATGTTGTCTAAGTAGCATAGAAACTAATTTAAATTGCAAACAGATTGGCTCAGATAGCATTTGTCTAGGCTCCAAATGAATTTAAGAGCAAAGTGGCAGGTTACATATTTTGTTGGCAGCTCTATCACTAAAATTAGATACTAAACAGAGCTGCAAGTAATGCTGTAGCTTAAAAAAAAAAAATATTGCAATGATGATGTTACATATTAGTGAGCCCTACTTAAGTGCCAGGTAAAACACCTAGTTATGACACCTGTAGTGCCCCCTACAGATGCTAAGAGAATAATCTTCATTTCAGGTTTTTTCTGTTCATTTCAGGGTGCTCAACCTCCAGGCCACAGCCCAGATCCAGCACAAGGTAGGATCCATTAATATGACTTCTATAGAGCAAAAATGTGTTCCTCCTATTAGACTTCTCTGATGGGAGACCAAGATAGTGGATTAAAAAAAGCCAGCCCCCCTTCCCCCAACTAATGGATATGATTATTCAAATTTAAAAAAACAAAAACAAAAAAACCCCCAAACACAACCCCTCCACTTCAGTAAAAATCCGTCATCACAGGCTATTAGGGAAACTAGTCACACGGGACAAAAGGTAAACATCTGCCAATAGAGCAAAACTAAGGAAATAAAACAATAAATAGGGCAGGGATAAATGGCCAAGCTTTACTGGGATTAGTAGACAGGCACCAAGGCTGGATAGTAGGATCAGCAATTAATACACTCCATGGTTTGGATATTGGCTATATAAAGTGATCTGACAAAGCATCCCAATAAAAGGATAGGCTAGCCTAGACCACTCTAGTGAAGAATTCTAAAGTAAATGAGATTATGAAGCATCTACCAAAGCCGAGCAGTTAAGCAAAATAGTATATCTTGAAGTTTATTTAAAATTAAGTGAAAAGTAAAGCACACTGACAGGAACAGTTTAAAATATTTGTACACAGTAATGGGCTTATATTAATCAAAACCCTTGTGGACAGTTTAGGGAAAATATATGCTCAGTGTGTATCAGTGGTCAAAAAAGTAAACAAGATGTATGCCTCTTTAATATAATCATAGAAAATAATATTGAAGAGACGATTGCAAATTCACCTTTTGTACCGCATGCACTGCTTACAAACACTGTACTTAATCCCAGCCACTGCTCGGAAAACAAAGGAAAGAACAGAAACAACAAAAAAAAAAGAGTCTAGAAAAGAGAAAATAATTCTAGATCTAAAGACTTCATTAAGGTGTCCTTCTTTCTCCCTTCCCCCCCTTCGCCCCCCCCCCCAAAAAAATCAGGATTATGACTCAGTTTATCTGATCCTCAATTACCTAGAATTAGGATTGCCCAGCATCCAGAAAGGTCTCAAAAAATCAGAAATCCAATTATTTGCAGAACTATATAAACACACGTCACCCCTCATCTCCTTTCATAATATAGGTGCGGTAAAGAGAAACCCAGCTGGGTGCAAGAACAAGGAATTATCCAATTAAATAAAGGACAATAGATGTAAAAGTGATGAAAAGAATTGCTTTTACACATAATGCATTACTAACTGGTGGCACTCTTTCTGCAAGGTACTATTGAGATAATAAGCTTAACAGGATTAAAAGCTATATAGTATTTGCAGTATCAATAACGAGGATAACGAGTACTCACGGCTTGGGGTTAGAAAGAGAAGTTTCTTCCACAGGCATATTATTAACATATTTTAATTAATATTTCTAATTACAGAGTTGTCCAATACAGGGCTCTGCACTTTCTTTTGAAGCATATAATATTAGTCCCAGTTTCAAAAAGGAAACTGGATAGGACAGTGACCTCACCTTGGTTGGGTTGGTACACGAGGGCACTCCACAGCCAGATCTGGCATGCAGGGTCGTTCCAGGTCAGGACAGCAAGTTGGATCAAACCCCACATGGGATCTGGCTACATGCCATTTGTCCAGCCTGCGGTGCCTGCAGGTCAAACACCACTGGTTTTTAGCATGAAAGGGTTGATATGAACCCAGGGCATAAAGCTTTTTTAAGGAAAAATGATAAAGAGAACATCATTATGGCATGGGTTACATTTGATATCCAGCTCTTCAGCTGGTATAAAGAGTTATAGCCAGGAATGGATGCAGGGGGGTACAGTGGTACAGTTGCATCCCATCTTTGACTCCTGGTCCACAATCTTTTTTTTTTTTTTTTTGGATCCACTCATCAGGCTATCCTTTCTTCTGCAATTTTGCTATTTGTCAGTGCCTCCTGGTAATGTACAACTCCCATTTCATAGTCCTACAGACTGTTTTTTGATTTTAGCTAAAAAGGTTTAACTCAGATGTGGAAACGTTAACTCAGGTGAACATTAATTCAGGTATGGTAATAACATTCAGTGAAGCAATGTCAAGACGTTCAAGTATGCTAGATTTTGTTTTATGAATCTGGAAAAAAGTACACATTTAATTCTAATGACTACAGGGTTAATGAAACAGAATTGTTTGATTATTTTTGAAGCATCGATTATTTTTGCCTAGTTGGCTGCATTGTTTTTTAATACACGGTATATGACATAGCAAATTAATGCACATTCCAATAAAGTTATATTTGTTTTTACTTCATTCTTACACTGAATAATATAGCCCTAGGCCCCTAGCATATTAGTAACATTTCTTGTTTCTTTTTAATGGGAGAAAAACATATATTGTGGTATATGTTATGGTGCACCATGCTGTCTGTACCCTACTTTTCAATACCCAAGATCTGCCCATGTTAAGCCCATCTGGCTCTTCTCACTACCCTTATATATCTGAAGAGACACTAAAGTTAAAAAGATTACAGGTTTAAAAGAACTCACCTTTTCAGCCTCGTTTGAAGAGCTGAAAGGTTGGGGTAACACATGCTGCCACCAAATCAAATAAACCTCTTTGTTGAGGATTCATCTTCATTTTAAAAATATTATGAGCAGGGCCTAGTTTCCTGTTCGCCATGGGAAAAATAATATCACAAAAATGTGGAATCCATGTTTTTCCACAAACTACTGAAGGAACAGCGGCATCCCATGGTAAGCAGCACTATTTCCACTCTGTTTTGCCATGGTTTTGGCCTCTTAGACAATCTGCGGCTGGGGGAGTGGAAGGCACACTGCTGACTGGCTGAGATGGAAAAACCGTAACAAAAATAAGAGAGCAGAAATGGTGCCGCTCACTGCAGGAAGCTGCCACACTTTCAGTAGGCTGCAGAAAAATGTAGATTATTTTGTGGTTTTTAAACAGATTTTTTGCTGTTTTCCATGTGGAAAACTAGGACCCCTGAATATTAAGGCAGAGTATGAATTATGTGCGTGTTTGGAGTTAAAGTGCAATACCCATTTCTGAATAAACATCATGCATGGTCATTCTATGCCCTTGTCTACAAGAAGCTGCTGCTTCTGCCAGAAGTGCACCCTGTGGAGGGATAGGGGCTGCAGCAGCCAGCAGAAGGTGGGGGTGGTCTCTGCACATGCCTTCTGTTAGCCACAGAGCAGGTGGTGTTCTGCAGGCAGAATGAAATGGTTCTGCTGCCACAGGGGAGCGACGTGTGTGGACATGCTCAATGTTTTGCTGGCAGAACCCAAGCTCTGCCAGCAAAAAATTGTGTATATGTAGAAAAAGCCTTATCCAGAAATGGGGTTCTTCACAAGCAGCTTTTCCAGAAAAACTATCCCTCAAAGATCCCAGGTATAGACAAGGCTTTACTTAAAGAAAGCCCATCAACCTTTTCTCCTTGTTGATGAAAAGCCGCTCCATCAAAAAATTCACAATGGAACACAGCCAGCTGGCCCCTCCCCTTCACAAAAAGCCAGCGCTGTCTCACATGCGTCTAGAGCAGTGGTCTCCGAAGTAGGGTGTGCAAGACGATCCATTGGGGTGCGGGAAGAAAATATTAGAATGTATATAAATATACATATATTGGGGGGTGCGTGCTCAAAAAATTTGTTACTGATAGGGGTGTGCAATCAAAAAAGTTTGGAGACCACTGCTCTAGAGGACTACAGTGCATTTGTTATCTAATTCTTTCTCCCTTCCCAGTAAATTCTGAATCACCTATTCACTATTTAATTCATTTCTGCCAAGAGAAGGAGTACCTGAAGAGTGGGGATTCCTCTCCATTATAAAACCTTTATCAAACAAACCTGCAACTGGCTTTTGCAATGGATATATTACCAATTCATGTCACAGGGCGTTCCTTACTTTCTGGAGTAGACTGTATAAATCATAAGTTAGATTTCAACAGTACATGTTAGATCACATTTCCCAACAGTGCAGGTAAGATCCCATTTCTATCCCAAGGCATTCCAGGAATGTCCCTACCATTCTGCATATCATTTCATCTAATCTAGACCAAAATTACCAAAGTGGAGCTTTTCTACATCTCTTCCTTCCACCTTGTCCGGAAGCCCATCCTGATATTTAAAAATCAATTTGCTTTCTCTTCATTTCATCCCCTTACTTTTACTAATCAATTTCTCTGCATCCCCTGGTGTTTGCACTCCTCAAACACTTTTAGATTTATTCCCCATGCTACAGTCCACACAGGCTAACCTATATAGAATTAGGTCTTTCAATGTCTCCCTCAAAAGCCAGATGGCTTTCCAAAATATTTTTATATTGTGAACTGTCATTAATTTGCCAAAAGTTTTTGGTATTGAGGCATTCAAAAACTAGCATACTACTACTACCAGCATGGATAGAGCTAACTGATTCAGAAGTGAATCAGCTTTTTGTGATCTTTTACACAAAATAATACTCCCGTCACAGAAGACAGGAGTATTACCTGCCCTGCTGTTCTCAATGTAATAACGTGGCTGCATATACAATCCAAAACCCTCATTATCTT
>NW_017728931.1:33691055-33722284 GCF_001723895.1 Crocodylus porosus
GGAGAGGGAGAAGATGGGGATGGGGGGGACAGACTGACTTTTGTGTCTACTGAAAAATCATGGATAACCTGCTGTCCCCTCTCACTTATAGGCCTTTTTCAGCGTTACTCAATATTACCAAACCAAAGCCCTAAAGAAACCATGAGCTGGGCTCAAAACAAACAAGAATGGTCTACAACTTTATTTATTCTTTATTTATTTATTTATTTATTACAAATAACTAATGCTGGGCCCTTTTTATTTGCCTTCCAGTTTCCTATGGTGTACTTAAAGGTAAGTTTTAAATTGTCTGTGAACTTGGACTTAAGTATAACATCATGCACTATGTCACTAGATTTGGCAACAGTGATTCTAGACTGCTCTATCTTACTGAGTACCTGTGTTTTGGATCATCTAGTCTCAATGTGCTACTATATATTTTCCATGCTGAATTTATTTATAAATTACATTTCCAGTCTCTCTAGGTCAGTGGCTCTGATATTGTTCACAGCCACAGAAAGCTGAAGAGTTAGGAATGAGTATCACTAAGGTAACTGAATATGATGTTGCTCACAGCAGGTTACTTGCTTACTATTGTTGTCCACAGGCCAGTGAAGTCTAAGGGACCACAGCTCTAGGTTCTGCGTTACCTGCTTGCCAATGCTTTTATCTGCCACCCCTCTGAATTTAATATTACCCAAGAAATTCATTAACAATGTTGTTTATTTCCTCTTCCAGATCATTATGAAGTTCAGACGGACCCTAACTCAGATCCCTGTGGGACCCTGTTAGACACCCCCCGCTCTCTCCCCAGTAAAACACATACAAGATTTTCAGGCCAGCTTTAATGTGAATTCAGTCACACTCATGAGACCTATCAAATGCTTTACTAAAACTCCATTACAATAATCAAGCATTTCATTTAATTAAAATTATCAAGTTTTTCATAAAACATAGGATCAAGGATGCTTCACTTGCTTTTCCAAAAAATACACAGCTAAAAGAAAAATCCAATTAACCTGCTCACTAAAGGGATACTTTGACATCCATTGTACCTAAACACTATTAGTCAACATTAAGGCTGCTTGCAGACATTAAAAAAAAACCCCAAAAAAACAAAAAGAAACCCCCCAAAAAACTGGGAGAAGAGTGCTTTATCAGAAGAAGCAACAGGTTAGTTCAACCCAGCTCCACAGCATCTGTACAGATCACAAGTTTCTGCAGGGCTTTTTGGCGCTCTTGGCTAAAGCTGATTCAATCAGCTATTATATAAAAGTTCCTAAAAAGCCCCACTAAAGTGCCCAATCTATACAGAGTCGGGCAAGCCAGGTCCAACTAACGCACTGCCTGTTCTAGGCATGCACGGAGGTCAGCACAGGGGTGTGCCAAGTTTAAAGTAAAGCACCACTTTTTTTTTTTTTTTTTTAACATCTGCGAACAGCCTAAGTTTCTATCATTTGTTTTTAGTTTTAGGTGCAAACTATGAAAAGTATGACCTTGTTTTATTTTGAATATATAGTCTAGGGATAGAAACAGGAGACGAGGCTTCCTGACACTGCTTCTTACTTGTTGGAAGCAATTTAACCTCTGTATCGCCTAGTTATTTCCTCTAAAAATGGTTCACTTTAAGTGCTGTCTAGCCTACAACAGCCTATCATTCTAGAGGACTTTTATACCACATAATGGGATCCTACATGGTTAGGGCTTTGTTGAATTGTGCCACAGTGAGGAGAATTAAATAAGCTATAACTGTGGACCTTACTTTTTCTACAGCCCTGAATATTGCAACGCTGGGGGGAACAAATCCAGAATGCTACTGAAACAACATCTGGTCCCTCCTATGTTATAAAAATGATGAGCATTATCCAGTTGCAAGAGAGCTGTTCAACACAGCACCTATGATCATGGACAAAAGGTATTGGGCTGCTTGACTGTCACTCCCCTAGCATTTTTCTTATTTACCATCATTTCATTACCACTGTTGTAGTCCCACTGATGCTAAAACTACAGACAAATAATGGAGAAATGCAGTGTGGACACAGCATTACAAAAAGCATCCATACCCTCACCCACTCCAAAACAACAGAACACTTGAAGACAAGTGAGGTTCTTTTATTATATAGCCTAGCTAGCAAATGATGCACCTCCCCAACTTCTTTCACCTTAGTAGTAACAACTGGATCACTCCCTCCTCCTTCCAAATATAGGGTAAAGAGACCTGGAAGCCACTGGAGATTCCTCCAGTTGCCCAAAATTATAGTCCCAGTAGCAGCAGCTGCAACATCAATAGTCATCTGTGGTTCCTCATCATCTCTTGGAATGGGCTAGCAGCAACAATTCCATCCTTCCCCCCCTCTCTCCAGCTGATCGAACTAGCCCATTCACTACTGTGGATGTCTTCACTAGAGTTAACTCACGGCATAAACAGATGTTGCCAAATGAAGTGGATCAACTGGGCCCGGATGTGTGCCAACACAACTGATTCACTTCACTGGGTGCAACACATCACCCTGGTTGATCCTGCAGGACACTGGGGTGACTGGTTTACCTGCTTGCAGAGATGCACCCCAGGGAATCTCTGAGGCAGTGGTTTTCAACCTGTGGTCCACATAGTCTGTGGGCCCCCAGGGGTATGTCTAAGGGGTCTGTGAAAGATGACTATGATCAATCAAAAGTATGTGAATAACCATATTTACAATTTGAAGGGGTCCACACCTACATTCAAAAATGTTTAGGGGTCCACAAATGAAAGAAAGGTTGAAAACCACTGCCTCAGGGCATATCTAAGTGGGGAAAGCTGGGGTTCCTTGCTTCCAGAGACGGACACTGGGAAATTTCCAGAGGGTCTCTCTATAAAAGTGGGGAAAGCCAGCTTCAGTGCAGTCCTGGGACCACACTGGAGTGTCAGAAATTTTTATGGAGGCACAAAGGTGGCATCTGTGTACACCCTTAGTTGATCAGCATCTTAACCCAGGTCTGAGAAGCTACAATGCAAAGAAACTCTCAAGTTACTGAATGCCTTACTGTGCTGCCTGCACCCATGCGTGTGAACAGAAAACGTGGGGGCCCTGTACAGTCATCTGAGCTGTGCTCTGCAATCCTTTCAGAGCAAATTGTGACAGAATTTGCTTATCTTTCATGTCACAGGGGATAAACTGTAGGAAGACACCAGATGATCAACGCTAAACTGGTTTAACCTGCATCTTCAGTTAGTGCAGAGATTCCCAATCTGTGGTATGGGTACCACCAGCATATGCAGACAACCTGTCAGCGGTATGTGTCAACAGATTTATTATAATTACTTTATATGACAAAAATGTGTTGGAGGTACTTAAAGTTGTACTGTAAAATTTGCAGCTGGTACTTAAGGTTGTATCATTTTAATGGTGGTGGGTAATCTGTCATAGTTTGGGAACCACTGAATTGGTGGTTAACCAGCTCCAGTAAAAGCAGCAGCCTTGCTTTACCTTACAACCTTACAGCCTCAGGGGAACCAGCTAACTGGGTTGAAAGTAATCACTAAAGGTGTGCATGTGCACATGTGGGTGGAAGCTGGGACTGAGGCAACATCCAAGTGAGCTCAGGTTAATTCTGTAGTGAAGATGCATCCCTAGTCAATGACTGACAACTACTACATTCCAAAAATATCAGAACACTTAAGGCAGTTTATAGCAAAGTGAAGCTTAAAAAAATCCTAGACCAATTTGGGGCTTTACTCCACCTCACTGAAGGCAGGTTTCACACTAACAAGGCAAACAACTATTATTGTGGGGTTTCCATATGAGGAGAGACTGAAGAGGCTAGACCTATTCAGTTTAGAAAACAGATGCTTGGGGAGAGAGACGCACCAGATAAGGGTTTCCAAAATACTAAATGGCAAAGACAACCTAAGTAGGGATTTATCTATTGTCTCAATACAAGAACTATGGATCACAAAATTAAACCAAGATGTAGTAAGTTTAAAACCAATGAAAGGAAGTTCTTTTTCACACACACCACGTAATTAAAGTATGGAACTCACTGGCACCATGAAGTTGTGGAAGCTGACAGTTTAGCCAGATTCCAAAAGGGATTGGACAAATTCTTGGAGAAAAGAAGCATTAGTAGCGAATGACCATGGGAGTTAGGGATACAGCTTCTGAATTATAACTTCCTAAACCTCAAATGCTAGAGGCTACAAGTGAGAGAGGAACAGTGGGGGAAAAACCTGGTCATACCCAGTTTATTCTCCCTTTCAGCATCCATTTCTTGCCACAGTGACACAGGATACTGGTCAAGACAGACCTATGGTTTGACCCAGTAAATGGCAATTCTTACATTTTTATGCAACTTGTGCTGAAAGTGAGGCCAAATCTGTTCAGTGTCCCAAAGAATGGTTAAGTCAACTTCTCTTCTGTTAATTAAGACTGGGCCTTTTGGATGAGGCAGGATATGTATCTAAATCAATGACAATAACAGTTATTTGCTCATGAAATTTAATGTATTTTGCTACTGAAGTACAGACAGCTGTCATGGCAGTAACAGCAATGTCCCTGTTGTCCATGCTTTTACCTATGGCAGGTTGTAAGATGTTCTTGGCATTATGGCTTTATACCCTGTAGTTGCATGTAAGGGTTTGCAGTGCTGATTTTGAGAAATCCCTGTGTAAATGGTTGTCTGTGAATGCAAGGGATTGAATTCAGTGGCCCAGGTGGCCCCTTCCAGTCCCATATTCCTAAGTAATTCTCAACTTTGATTTGCAATCAAGTAAATTTAGATACAAGTTGGATGCACCCTTTGAATTCTCAAACTGTCAATATAACCCTCCATTCAACATCCTCAAGGCATATGAATATGTTCCTGTCCTAACACCGCTCATGACAGAATGCCCCTGGCCAAATGAAGAGGCATCAGATTACCCCAGAAAGCTGCAAAGAAAGTGGCCTACGGAAGTGGTAACAACAGCTTTCTGTAAAACAGTAACCTCCAAGTGCCAAATCAAGTTCTGCATACCACTTCCCCACTTAACAATAACAACAATAATAATTAGTAGTAGTAGTAAAATATGAAAGCAAACACAACAGAACAGCTATGGCTTCCATTAACACACCCTGAAGTTCCTCTTTGCCCACCTCTGATGACAACCCTGATCTTTCGGATAGGCAGACTACCACACGTCCCTACTGGTAGCCCGCTTCAGAATGATTTGTTTGTATGTTTACTGTTACGTTTTCCATGACTACTCACACGGTAAATCAAACTGTTGTTTTGCCATACAGACCCTGCCTTTGGAAGCTTTGCATGCCTGTTTTCTGAAATGCCTGTACAATGCTGGCTGGGTTTGAGTCAGCAGTGCTGTCCTTACAAACCCCAACAGGGGAGGGAAGCGGGGGGGGGGGAAACAAGGGTCCTCTGGGCCCAATATCACTCCTTGGCGAGGAGAGACTGTATAAATAGCTGGCGCGCACAGTCTACAGCAGCAGCGGGGGAGGGAGGGAGGGGAATTTGAAGTGTTGGGCCCCAGCTGTGAACTCCTCTTGTTTTTGTTTTAGGGTAATTAATGTTCCGTTGAATACAGCCAGGCTACGGGCTCCTGTTTCTGTAGCTTTCAATTCACTTGGCAGCCTTATTGGACTGGGCTAAGGGGGGCGGGGGGTATTTCCTGCCATCCCGATTAAATGAGGTAATGTGAGACTGCTGGGCTCCAAAGCTTGGACTGGAGGGGAGAGAGCAGCCTGGTGTGGCAGGAATTTTCCTGAAGCCCTTGTGTGCGCCAGGGAGCTGTTCCCGAGAGAGACTTGGTTTGGAAAAATCCTTCTTAATAAGCTCTCTCTTCCCCTTGCCATTTTGTTTGCTATCCAACAGCTGCCCACCCCCCACCCCTCCTTTATTTTGTGGGGCAGAAGGAGGGAGGGGTTTTCACATGTTTCTGTGTTACAGGAGAGCAGCAGACCACCTTCCAATCACACCTCCCCTCTTCTCTTACCCCCCAACTCCCTGAGCTCCTAAATTAGATACATTCCCCCTGTGCTCCCAGACATCTCCATCTCCTCCTCCCTTGACAGAGCAATCATTTATCAAGTTGTTTCACGCGTTGTCGGGGAGGGGGGCCCCGGGGGATGGGAGTTTGTTTCGTCCCTTTGTTGGAGCGCCACAGGATCGTCCAGCTTAGTCTCCAGCCAACTGCTGAGAGTTGCCGGACTCCAGGAGCAAATGTTAAAGGGGCTGCCTTTCATCTACTTGCTGATCCTGCTGCCTTTTTATTTTATTCTCCAGCTTCTGGGAAGTTAAAAAACACACCCGCCACCATCATTCTGCATGTGCGTATTTGAAGTAGGAGAGGTTTATTTTTCCACCAGCAACTTCTCCTGTCACTGACCCATTCAGGCTTTGGAAGCAGATTTACTACTGGCTGATTTCCCCACCCCAAGTGTCAGATTATCATAAACCAGGTTTGGTTAATGGGAGGTCCTGCTCTTACAACTCATCTTTCCTTATGCACATTTGAGTGTATGCAGATACAAAGGTGTTTTAGTCACGAAGGAGCAGAAGCATGAATGTGTAACTGTAAAATATATATGTAGCCCTCTAGCATAAAAGATTCTTGTCAGAGGAACTAAGCAACAGTGCTGTAGAGGAAAGGATTTCTGTTTTGAAAGTTTAAACGATCGCAGGCTTCAAGCACGCGGAACAGTGAGTAAGAAGGGCTGTGCTTTGCCCCACGTCACAAAGGAAGCCCATGGCAGGTCACTTAACTTCTCTCTATCTCAGTTCCCCATCCGTAGAATAAATACTACCAACCTACCTCATACCGTATGCCTATATTCATCACTGTTTGTAAGGCTCAGATTCCTGAATGGAAGACACTGCCGAAATACAAAGTGTGCTGAAGTCAGAGGCAGCCGTAAACTACCTTGCAGAAGCCGAAAATGTAGACCCTACTGACTGCCCCCCCCCACAAGTAACAACTGAAAAACAAGGAAGATTGACTGCTTTTGCATCCAAACAAGCTGCTTCTCCACTTATCAAGATTGATATAATTATAGCAATAATAAAATATAACACTGCCTGTATTGATTTTGGGATAAATGACTCTGTGCAAATAAATTATGGCTTTCGGGTTTCTACTGAGTTGCTGATATTTACGTGAGTTTGGGCATCCAATTTAAACTGAATACTGACTACGAAATTTGGATAATAAATTATTACATTATTAGGAATGACTTAAATAGCCGCTGTAGATTGTTTGTCCTATAGGTAGAAACCTACTTAATTCATGATTTTGCAGATTCCATGGAAACTGCAAAATCTGGGGTTGTCCACAAAAACATGCAAAGAAATCAACAAAAAGACCACAAAATGCTGGCTTTCCAGTGAAAGCCAGTGGTCTTAGCTGGCAGGAGGGGTAGGTGCCAGCTGATGGGGAGGCATGAAAGACAGCAGACAAGATGGCGGCTGTTTCCTTGTCCTTCCTCCCCCCCCCCACCCCGTCAAGGCCTCTTCACCAATCAGCACTAAGAGGCAGAGCTGCACAAAACGCAGTCAACAATGAAGATGGAAGCCATCCCCTGGCACCTCTCCCCCACCCATGGGCCTCTCCGCCAATCAGTGCTGAGGGGCGGGGCCACCACAAAACAACCACAGAATTAGAGCTTTACACTTCAAGCAACACATGAAAATTGGTAGACCCTGGGATTTAGGTAGACCCCTACCTATAGGACAGAGATTGGCTGCAGCTGAACAGGAACTCCCCCATAAAATATCAGTCATCTTTCTCTTTAACCTGTCTCCATGACTTCTTTGTAGAGGACAGTTAAACTGATTTGCTTCTTAAGTGAATTACAATCAGCCACAGAAATGCTGAAGAGCACAAAGATGCGCTGCTACCCTCAAAAGTCAAGTAAATTGCCTCCTACTATCCCAAGGAGTTTGAGCAGTAGAAGCTATGCTGAGAATATCCATTGCATGCACTCTACCCAGTGAAAACTGTGTGCTCTGTAGCCGATATAACCTATTCCTAGCTTACACAATATTTTCTTATTTGCAATCAGTAAGAATCCTAGATCCAAGATTACTTTTTAGGAGAAATCGGTGTTTTGGTCGTGAACTTTTGGTTGACTAAAATATAATCAAACATGCATTAGGTATCTAGGCAGTTAAGGACAACCACAAATTTAATATTCTGCAAATTAAAGTTGATCTGGGAATTTTCTATGGTTCTTACTCTCATCAATACTTTTTTCTTTAAAATACTGCATTTCCTTATTTCCATTCCTTATGGAAATCTCCTTTAGGTAATGAAACAATGATATCTCACTGAAACACTGCTACACATGTTCTTTTGACTTAACATATTACCCATAAACCATTTCTTCCTTCTGACTCTCAATATAGACTATTACATCAATTTTTAAAGGTTTTTTTTAATTTACAGTGCAAAGTCAAGCACTTGACAAAGAAAATGTCAAATTTCAGATTGTGTGCATAAACTAAACTCCACCCTTTATGAACACACATGAGAGTCTAATTGCACAGTCACATTTTTCTTTAGCCTCTCATTCAGTGGCGTGGACAGTGGTTAGGAAGTAAGGCAGCTGTTTGATTTTTATTTTTATCCTCAGCATTCTTTGTGTATCCCCATCTCTCATTTGCTGCATACCATCTAAAACTTGACACTGAAAGTGGAATTACTTACAGCCACATACCCTTTTGTGGTACGTAGCACTGTAGTATTGGCTCAAACAATTTATCTTTTCAACAACACATTGAAATAAAATATTATTCTCATTTTACAGATAGGGAACTGACGGACATGAAGGCCAACACTTGCAAAAATCTCAACTGATTTTAGGAGCCATGGTGGTTGCATACAACCTTGAAATATCGACTATTTCAAAGTGCTTGGCATTTTTCTAGCTATTCATCAATGTATTTGTCCAAAACACTATATAGACTTAAACCAACAAACCATGGTGCCCAGATGAGGAAACTGAGAATACCAAAATGACTTTCCCAAAGCAGTGAATCAGTGGCAGCAATAGGTCTCAAAGCTGCAGTTAAACCTCCAGACTACTATTTCTAAGCACTAGGTATTTATCTTCTGCTCAGACTGACTTCAGTTTCAGCTGTGAGTGCTCAGCACTTCTGAGATGTAGGTGCCTTGAGATAACTTTCAAGAGTGCCGTAGGGTGCCACACAATGTTAGTGCTATTAGGTGCGCAAACCCAGAGACTTCAAACGAGAATGCATAGTGTTAAAAATATTTTGACCTGGGGCAGTCTTTCCAAGTTTTCTGCAACAGAGGAATTGTTCTATTATTCTTCCATAATCAAAAAACAAGTGTAAATTAAGACCATTTTTTTCCCCCAAGAGATGCCTTGAATTTAAAAAAGACTGAGAACCACTGTGTTCACACACACACAGTTAACAGCACTTATGAAACTCAAGGTTGAAGCCACTCGCTTAGCATTTTATCAAAAGTCAGTTTTGCTGCAAAAGCAGATTCCACGTTGTCCTGCGTAGCAGCAGTTCACCTGACTTAAGCTCGCCTCCCCTACCACCCCCTTTCCTATTCCTCACACACCTTCCAACTTCTCCAGCAAATGAAGCAAGAATCCCACAGACAACAGCCTCATTCACTGCATAACCCCGATTCACTCCGAGCACCATCTGTCCTGTGCACTGAATGGAGGCAGTTCTGTGCAAAAAGGAGCATGTGATCATGTAATTAAAAACTATCACAATATGTATGCACAAAGCAACAGAAGTAAGGTTACACAGACAAATGTAAACCTAGTATTTCCTAATAAGCAACTGAATTTGCAATCATTGGATATATATTTTAAGCATATAATAATCCCTGTCTCAACCATCCCATAGCAAGTATTTGAAACTTAAACCTCAATGACACTCCTACTACTTAGTATGAACTATGGTAGCTAGGAGCAGGAGACAACTGTTCTCTGTGGAGCACCTACTACTAGAGAAGGATACACACACTTAAATGGAAACAGGAGAGCTGCATTTTACAGACTGGAAAAGGACAAGCATTCAGCAGATTCTTTTGGGGAGACAGCACAGGTTAAATGGTTAAGAATTGTGGCTATCTCCAGTTTTACCTGTGTTTAACCTGTGAGACTTTGCTCAGTAATAAAGGTTGTGAAGAGGGCAGCATTAAGACCTGTTAGTAAAGGAAGTGATTCTAGAACTCAGTCTCCCTCTTGTCAGTCAAGTGAGACTGCAGCTAGTCTAGATTAGTCTGCAGAGCTCTTGGGGAGCCAGTGGCTCTGGGGCAGCAGCTGCCATGTTGTCTGGGCCTTAACCACACTCTGCAGGCATGTGCATGTGCACCTGGCATCAACTGCTGAAATGAGACCTCACTGTACTTGCAATGGAAATGAAACAATTAAGGGATTTTGGTGTGCTGACACAGACAAGCTAGTCTCTGTGAAACAGATTAACTGGTGATTCTCATCACATAACCAAATCTCAATTGATTTTCATGAAGGCACTTATCTGGCCCCAGAATTACCCCCAGACCAAATTTCAGTGCCCTGGCTGAAACTGTGGCATGTCAAGAGTTTCCATAAAAGGCAAGTGATTTTTGTAAAGGTGATTTGTAGACAATTTAATTCTCCGGTGTTCCTTACCAGCCCCCATTATACCAGTTCCTCAAGTTTCCAATTATGATATTCACCTCACAATTTAAATAATGCCTTCTGGATTTTGATCTCCACTACCATCCTTTCTTTAAGTTCTCCTGCTTTCCTATACTCCAGGTTCCACATATTGGGTAGCAAGACAAACTAAAACCTCTTCATACCAGTGCTAGTTGGCCATGCTTCTAAGGTCCAACATACAATTTTGAACATCACATCCCCTTGGTTCCAAAATTTACAGGACCTACTTTGAAGTACCAGTGGGCAGGACTGCATTGATTTGGGGAAAACATAAGAAAACTGAAAGGAAGAATGGGACCTGAAGAGGTGCTTGAAGTTATGGCTATATAAGGGCTATGGCACTGTCTATAAATCAAACTGGTTAACAGTACTAGTTAATGCCTTCCAGAATAATAATATGCTTCATCCCATCTCTTTCCATTCACCCAACAGTTTAACTCTTGTTATTCTGCATGACTTCTCTCTCAGATGGACAAAAGACAAATAATAAGTGCTGAAGAAATTGGGGAAAGCCCAGGCAAGAGAAGAATGGAAACCACACAAACCCTTATATGTGCAGGAAAAATAAAGGTAAAATAAGCCAATTATGTGAACCCCTATTTTAGAGACCCAGACATTAAAAAGGTAGGGGAATTTCCTCCTCTCCTCTTTGGTGTGGGCCAAGGCATAGGCAGTTCTTCACTATTCCATCTTACCATTTCTCATTTCAGCCTAATGAGTTCTTGCTGCGAGAGATCCTGGTCCAGCACTCGCATCTTTAACATACTAAGGAATACTGTACACATCCTTTAAAAAAATAGGAAATACAGGCCCTTTCTGTGAAAGTAATATTAAAGGGTGTTAGTTAATCACTTAAGTCAAAGTGCCAAAGTTGTGGAGAGATGCACATGAAAAGAAAATGGGTTTTCCTTTTTGCTTCTGTACAGTGCATGCAAGTAACCTGAAAGAATGTTTTCCCACCTGTTTTAAGCCAAGGTTCATGAAACAAATTAATTTCCTCTTTTTTTGGTTTAGCTATTCAGCATGTCTAACCTAAAAGACTAAACTGTAATTAAAGAACTGACAAAAGTTGATTCTCAAAAACATTAAGAAAGAAAAACACGGAAGCAGAAATACTTGTTACTCGTATGATTTAATGCGTTTTTTGTTAAAACCTATGGACTGAAAAATACTTGATAGAATGGGTATTTTTCTTTTTCAGGTGTGATACTGCTGAACTCCTGATTAAGCTAAAAAGCATGCAGACTTCTCCTAGGATTATCTAGGAAGTCCAGTTTCATCACTCCTGCTATATCTTGGGTAAAAATGAAAGTGTAACTTTATCTGATATTTTAGAAAACACTTTCTAGCCTTCATGTCTATGAAGTTAAAAGAGCACAAACCTATTTATTTGCTTTAATAATTTATTCTTTTTAACTTCTTAAAATAAGCTTAAAGCTGATTCTCCTAATGTGTGATCCTTAAATTATGGTACATGTTTGTATGCTATTTCAGCAACATTTCATCCTTATTCACTCTGCAAACTGAATTATGTACAGTAACATACAGCTATATTGTAAATGAGGCGGTGGGGTCCTGGAGATGAACTTCTATTTGCTATTACCACAGCATAATTCTGGTGCAAATCCACCTGAAGCTACTGGACTTAATGCAAATGTACAGTAAATATAAATAAGTGCAGCTCTAGACCTATTAGAGAAAAGACAGCAGCAACGGAGATGTACTTCATTTATAAACCTTTCTTGCTAATGCAGATCTGCTAATCAGGGTGGGACAAGGCATGACCTTGTAACAACTGAGATACAGGATTTGACTCTATATTTGAGTTCACTTAATCTTTGAGTTAACCTAACCCTCATGAGACTTCTACAAAATAACTCATCCGCTGCCTTTGTGCTTAGATTAGCAAAGTAACTGTTCCCATTACATTAATAACTCAAGTCCCTACAACACTAAGTTTTAGCCTATATGCATTGGCAACGAAGCTGGCTCAAGTTCAAAGCAAAAGGCAGGGTAGATGTGCACCGACAGTCGGTGTGTGTGTGCGTGCACGCGCGTGCGCTTGTTCATTCATTCATAGTATACTCATATCTATCTATCTATCTAGGTAAGAGGGTTAGGATAGATTGAAATGGAGCTTTTGGAGTTATACCAAATGTAGCTGGAGCTCTTGGAAAAAACCATTTGGTTTTAGTACAGACAGTGCTCAGTGCCGAGATAGGGAAATACTCTACAGAACAGAAGTCTTGCTTCTGGGTTGCTGGAAGACTTAGAAAAGAAGGGAAAAAAGAGAAACTTGAGGAATGTGAAGCAAGGAGTTAACGCTAGGAAAGCAACAGGTAAGTCTATAGTTTTCCCTGTGGATGAAGATGCTGACAGTGACTACCACACCAAGCATCAATAGAGACAACATCTGGTGTTCTCAATGCCCCTCCTTTATTTTTACCTCCTTAAAAAAAAAAGCCTAATAACACACCCACTCCCATCACAACTCCACAGACACTTTAAATAGCGGGGAAGGGGGAGTGAGGGGTTGTCATTTCCCACAAATGCTCCACAGTGGGCAGTAAATCTCTACAGCTCTCCTGAAATCTGACAACAAGCCTCCTGCATATTTTCATGGGCATTTCTGGCTCCCTAACACATCCTAGTCATAATTTAAAGAAAGTGGCCCAAAGACTGCCTGCAGTTGCCACCAATTGTTCAGTGCAAGGACACATTTGGAAACTAGGTATTGAGCACTGTACCTAGACTCCTGGCAGCCCCAGGCAAATTTTTAGTATTGGGCTCCACTTTGCCAGCGATAATAATAATTTTCACTATTTTTGGGCCCTCTTTCTGTCTGGGCCACACGTGGTCACCCTGTTTATGAAGGTCATAGCGAGTAATCAGATCTATGTATATGCCCATGCCTGTGTCCAGCACTGTGGGTGAAGGGGGAAAGCTGCTCTACATGGCAAGAAAGGAGCAGTGGCAACAGAACTGTGCGAAAACTGAAGCCAACTCTGGCTAACTTCAGCCAGAGGGAGCCAAGGGATCTTTTCTACCACAGTTAGGTCTTAGGTAACAGCAAAACCTGTTACTTCTTACATATAGATGGGCCAAGACCAGGAAATAGCAGAAGCAAGGGATGAGAGCTGGTGAACCTCTTGATTGCTTCTCTGTTGCTTCATCTTACTGCTCAGCATAGAAACAAAGCAAGCAAGAATTACAGGTACTGCACATTCACTGTAACAATCAAATAATAAGATATATACTATTTCAATAGTGCAACTACATGTTCATATGGTGAAGAGTGATTATGGCAAGAGTGATTCATTTGATCACTCTGATACACATTTCAAATTCTGTGTGAAATATTTGGCATTCTGGAGGCTGAAAGCAAGAGAGAGGACTGGTGGGCCCTTAACAGTGACACTTTATATCCAGGAGAAAACCTGCTTTAGCAAAGTGCCAGTAAAACATAAGCAAAAGCAGCACTGTTGTCTAGGCACCAACACTTTGATACTACACACTGCTGATCAGCGATCGTGGAAGGGGTACTGGTCATTCTGAGTTACAAAGCAAATCTGTTTTAAATTAAAATACCCCTCCCTGCCCCAACCACCCCAGAAAGAAACAGCTCAGTACAGGAAGATCTGGGAATCTAGTTTCAACCCATTTCTCTCTAACACCTGTCTCACATCTATTCCTTGTATTTATAGCACCATGTGAAAATGGTATGGGATGGTTTGACTCCTTAAGCAGAGTCCCCACCTTGCTTTATGGAACACATTCATGCCCCCTGCGTTCATTCCTAAAATAGCTGGGGCCACCAGGAGGACTGGTGAAGCAAGATTCTAGAAGGACAGAATTCCACCAAGTAATGTGATCAAGTTCCCCATTAAAAGAGGCTCTGGTTTCTTGGGCTTCTTTATCTTGGTGTGGAAGAAGAGTACTTACAGATCTACAGGAAAAGACCCTACTTGGCAGCACCTCACAGAAGGTCCACTTCAGTATCTCTTCCCTCCTACCAACATCTGTCAGTGGATATGAAGCCACCAGCCTATTCACCAGCTATTATATCCAAGCTTTAACTTCCATGAACTCAGTGGGCTTTCCAAGGCTCCCCCTTCCAACCACGATTTTCTATACAGCATCCCAAAGCATGGCAATCACAGTGGCAAGGGAAGTTAAAATATCAAATACTGACTGAATGTGTTGGTGTTCACCATTGCCCAAGAGAGCTCCTGAATGTATACATAGGTCTGATTACTTGCCATGCCCTTCATAAACAGATGCATCACCTTAAGGAAGGTCCCTAGCATTATCCACATCACAATAACCTTTTCTGCTCACAGCCCCCAAATTCTAAAGCTCTGCCTCTAGCCCTCTCCATTTCACACAACAGCACCCCAGGCACGCAGGGCAGTGAAGGGTTAATTTAATTAGTTCTGTGTGTGCTCAGAGAATTACAAGCAACTTCATTTAATTATTAAGTAGCCAATCAGGTAATCTCTGTATCTGATTAGCAAGCTAATGAAATAATGTCTTCCAGTTCAAAGCTGTCATTCCAATCAAGAGACAGCCCTTCAGCTAGAAGGAAAAGCTGGCAGGGTTTCCACGGACACATGCTTTGGATTTTGGAGAAGGAATGGGAGTAGGGGAAAGAATCCACTGCCTCACCCTTTCCAGGTCTCTGCCTTTGTACAGAAGGGTGCATCTTCCTTTTCCACAAAGACAAATATTCATTCCAGACTGGCCCCCTTACAAGGAAGAACTGAGTACCATCACCAGAAAGCTCATTTCCCCTCTGCCCATCACTCCAGCAACACTCAAGCCAGTCTGAAGCCAATATTTAGTCCTGAAGCAGATCCCCGACTGTGTAAGGCAGTATACCACCTAAGCACTGCCAATGGAGAGATCTGCTAAGTATGTGGGGCATGACTCTTTTCCCATGTGGACCATAGCAGAGTCACACAGCAAAGCCATTATAGCTCTAAAAGAAAGCCAGAAAACATCCTCCCTTCCCCCTCCCCACTCTCTGCTCCTATGTCATATGCAGTTATTTCCAGCCCGAGGGAAAGTACAAGGCGGCAGCTGTCACACCGAGGCAAGGACTCGCCCCTTTTAAACAGGGATTTCAGAACTAAATGACCCATTACAATTAACACAGCTGCAAGAACTGGGACACTTCCACACAGCATGACAGAGGGTTTGGGGGTGGGGAGGAAGGAGAAAAGAGCAGGGTTAGGATCATAGTTCCAAGACCTGGCATGGAGTCTCCCAACCCTCCACTTCCTGAGCATTATTAACTCAGCTGTTTTCCTCCAGCTTAACTGCTACTATCCAGCATCCTCCTTTACACCTACTTCAGACACCAAGTCATCCAACCCATTTAAATACCTCTCTGTGATCCAAGGCAAGTGATGACCCAGATTTTTTCTGGACTGCCCTCTGATAGCACCACAATTCTTGAGCTTAGAGCCAGTTAAGAATTCCAACTAGCAGGATAATACCACGGGTATGTCTACCAAGGGTGTAAATGCATCTCATCTAGACAGGCCTCAGCTGGTTTTAAACTAGCTGCCTGCAGGATTGATAGCAGCACAGTTGTGGCAACATGGCTTTCCGTGCCAGCTTAACCACCTGAGTGTCTACAGTGGGCCTGGTGAACCTTTTGGCTGTCCAGCTGACAGTACCCAAAGGCAGCTAACCGAAATCCATCTTGTCCCCATCTACACAGGCTATGTTCACATCTTTGCAAAGCAATGCAGATGTGTCCATCTGCAGTCAAGTCACTCCCCAGACATACTTCCATTCTGGAGATGGGTGTTCAAAAAAAATAAACCACTTGGATTTCTAGAACAAACAGTTCAATACGCTGTTTTGTTAAGTGACAACATAAAAATAAACAAACATACTGAGAGGTTCCTGAGCAGAGGGAGCAAGGAAGAGAGATAGATACTAACTACAAGCAGCCAGGAACAGATGGCTCTTTAGCCCACTTACATCAACACTCAGTATTGGTACTTTTTCCTCTGCCCTTCCATGAGCACATCTCACTGACAAGATACAAAAATGTTGTTTGGGAAGATGTGCTACCCCCCATTCCCAATCTTTTCCACTGACTAGAGCCCTTCCAGAGGAAGGAAATTAGTTAGATTAAGATTTACAAGCTTGGGCAGTCAAGTGAAGTATCTATTAAATCTGTCCCTCCATATCAGTGTTGCTGCTGATTGGCTAGTTGGAACCTAATCTCAATCTCATGCACCATGCATGCCACCATGTGTGTTTAGGAAGCAACTAGAATTAAACCATGCACCCATGAAGCTTCTGACCACAGTATTCCCTGCTACAGATTAATTAGATTTTGGACTCTTTTCAGAAGAAAAACTACACAAGATCTCATACACAAGCCAAGGTTTGCATTTAAAACTCCAGATTAAATCTCATCAGTTTACAAATAGGATGTTTTCATAGCTACCAGTCCTGAAAATTCAGACTAGGGTTCTTTCTGTCTTGTATATCAGTAGTAAAAGAAAAAAAAAAAAATCTACAGCTTAAATTAAGTTACTTTTGTGAGCAGAAGCGTTCTCTCTCTGTAGGAACCCGCAGCTACACCTCGCTTAACATCATAATTACGTTCTTGAAAAATGCAACTTTAAGTGAAACAATGTTAAGTGAATCCAATTACGTCACAGTAATTACCTACTAGCAGGTGGTGGCCAAACGTTATAACTGAACATTGCATGACTTTAAATGAGTGTGTTCTCCAATAGATCAGCAACATAATAACGAAACAACATTAACCAAGATGACATTAAGTGAGGAGTACCTGTAGGTCCATCTCTCATTTGACTCAGGAGCTTAAGAGGCCATACTAAGGCCTCTTCTGTTTCGCCGCAAGAAGTTTTGGCAGTAGACAGCAGTCACTACTGGGAAGCTGCCAGCAAACATACACACCTGCACAGCTTCCGAAAGCTCCATGCAGATCCTGTCAAAACTACAGGGGTCCACTATATGAGTTGTGCTGGCAAGGTGAGCCATGCACCCTAGGGTGCCCCAGCTGTTCAAGGGCCACAGCAGCTAGCAGAAGCTGCAAGTGTCTACAGGTGGTTTTTATCCATTCCAGGGTGGTAGCAGAAGCCTTCTGTTGCTCACGGCTTGTGTTGTTCTACTGCCAGAGGAAAGAAGTCTGCTACCACACGGAGCTGTGAAAATGGATACATCCACTTGAATTTCTCTATCAAAACTATGTAGGGTGAACCAGGCCTAAGGGAATTCTGACATCCTACCGGTTCAAGACACTGCTGAAGATCTAAACTTGTGGTTGCCAACCTTTTCAGATGAGGCATCTTCCACTGGGCTTGAGGCACCCTTCCATAGCGTCTGTGAATTGAGTGGCATGCAATTTCAAAAACAAATGTTATATATATTACAGCTCTTGCCTCCTTACACAGGGCCTGGGCAGTAAGGGTGGGGAACAGGCAGGAACAAGCTTGAGCCTGGCTTATCTGCTTATCTCCTCACACCTGGTTAGCTCCCCACATCTTCCTGCACCTTTCAAAGGACCTGTGGGCAACCCAAGGTACACCAGTGCCCTGGATGAGAATCACTGAACTTAACAGTACACAGTGTGGGTTTAACATTTATTAACCTGTGTAAGGGTGCAATATGAACCAGGCTCAAGCCCAGGCAACAATGGCAAATACCTGCATTCCGCCGAAGTTCTGCAATGTACATTCCTACCTCTCAGCAGTGAGACTGGGTTAAAGAAGCAGATCTCGACCTGATCTCCACAACTGATGGAGTCCCCACAAAATAAAAGGTCAGACAAGAATACAGTACTAAAAAACCATACCCCACTGAGAAGCAAACAATAATAATGCACTGACATGCATCTCATCCATGTCTCAAGGAGTCATCCCCCATACCATGGCCATCTGCAGAGGAAGTTCCTCACCTTTGTTAAGTCTAGGTATTCGCCAAGGCCAACCAACACTGGCCTGTTCATCCTGAGAAGGAGACCCACAATTTTAACCTTCATCAAAATATTGTACTGCTCCATGCAGACGCCCACACCTAGCTGGGATATGCTTCCTTCTCTCATTCCTTAATGAACAGTTCCAACATAATGCAGGATTAACGTGGAAATTAGGTAGAGTTAATCTTAACAGAGAGCTGTGGACAATTTCCATGTTCCACAACATTATCTTGAGTCTGAGAACATCCAGCAATGCTTTGTTTAGGGAGAAAAGGGTAGCCTGAGACTCCCCACTACAGAAGACTTTTGGCTTGTCATCCCCCGTCTCCTCCCAACACATGCACAGACACACCATCCTTCAGCAGGGCCTCCTATAGCTGGTTGGGATCCCACAGATCATAGAAAGATAATCCATTGCAGTACTAATGCACTATTACAGCTGTCCATGGAGAAAATCCCCTTTCAACCAAAAACCCCCTCAAGCCCTTTGATCCTCTCCAACACACAATTATCTTAAAGGCAAAATGGTCCCCTATGCCCCGACACCTCATATTGGGCTGAAAGAAAAGAAGCCAGGACTGCTCTCCCATGTTTATTCTACATGGCTGCCCTATCTTACAGGGCAACACAGTTCAGACTTTCAGCCTAAGCAGTAAGTCTTTATAGTTGTGTGCCTGAATACACTGTGTGATCATAGCCTGCAAGGAGAGACAGAAGTCAAATGGAATTATTTTAAAAGTGTTTAGCACAGACTCCTAAAACCCAATTAAAATATGCATACATTTTCTCACCATTTATGATGTTTATTTTGTGCAATGCATCCAACTTAATGAAATTAAAATAATCGGTTTCACCACATGCTTGGGTTTAGGAAGAGAATGTTTAGAGGGACATTGTCAACTCAAATTAGCTTGTAAATATGCCAACTTAAAAATAATTGTTCTTTACAAAGAGCAACTTTACTATACTACTTCACTATAAACCCCCTTTTTTTTTTTTTAATTAAAATGTGTTAATGAGTCATCGCCTCTCCTTACTTCAGTGCAGAAGGCTCTTTTGGAAGGGGCTTGTGTATATCACCACAGACCATGCTCAGGATCACCTTTCTGCTGTCTTTCACTACCTGCAAGTATGCCTCTTGCTACCAATCCAGTTACAGCTTTCCTTCTGCTGCTATTTTCTGATAAACACCATCAGGCAGGACACATCCTAACACAACAGTGAAACTGGCTGTATGCAAAGCACTGTCAACTAAAGCATATAAACCATCTAAGACCACACAAAATCAATTTCTCTAATTTCATAGTTTCATAGTAGGTAGGGTCAGAAGGGACCCGAGTATATCAAGTCCGACCCCCTGCCATGGGCAGGAAAGAGTGCTGGGGTCAAACGACCCTGGTTAGGTGATTATCTAGCTTCCTTTTGAAGACCCCCAGGGTAGGAGCAAGCACCCTTCACTATTGTACTGTTGGGGTATCCACTAAAATTACTAAGTCCAAAATGACAGTTTTATAATTGTGCATCTCTATTACAACACTACCTGCTTACCACTTCGGTAGCAAAACCAAGCAATTTACATTGCAGATCTAACACTGGTTGACAACATACCCTTTAAACAGCCTCAACTGGAGTTTTTACATAGTATGAGCTTTTACTACATACAAGACCACATTGGATTAATCTGCCCCCTCCCAGCTCCTTTCCGCACACAGATTATTTTCTTTACACTGCTAACAATGACCAGTTCCATTTAGTATTCAAAGTCTTAGGTCAGTGATTTTCATAGAGGGTGCTGTGGCACCTTGGATGCTTTGAGATCCTTACTATGCAATGTCAGCACTGTTAGGTGTGCAAACAGAATTCACAGAAATTTCAAACAGGAATCCAATATATTAAAAAAATGCTGATCTGCTGTGGTCTTTCCAAGCTCTTTGCAGAAGAATTACTCTATTATTTTTCCGTAGTCAAAAAAACAACTGAAAATTAAAAGCTGGCATTTCTGAGGGGTCCCTTGAGTCTAAAAGGTTGAGAACCACCATCTCAGGGCATGGACTCACATAAGACTTAACATAGTTTAAACATGAATGAGATACATGCACAAGTCTGTTAAACCAGTTTAAATCTGCCTAGAACAGTTCAGAAGTGTACCTGGAAAAATCAAATACTATTTTAAGCCACGTGACTGTGAAACGGTTCAATGTTATGGGTAGACACCAAACATTCTGTGATAGTCTGGTCAGTCCTATAGACATCCCACAATGCACTGTCCTCGCCTCCCACAACACGGTGCTGCAACTGGCCGCTACATGTAGCCAGAACTCTACTGCTCCCGCCTCCCCCACCCCCACTTTTTGCTAATACTTTTTTTTCCTTTTTTTAAACTTGTTTTTAACAATGAGTTCCTTTGAAACTGTTTGCTCAATAAAAGCTTTCTAACAACCAGCTGTGTCCTCACTCCCTACTCAACTGCAGCACCTCACCATGCTCCCACAGCTCCTGTAATCAAAAAGTACAGGTCCAAGTACTTCCTCTGCTCCCCTAAGGCAGGCAAGCATACTGTAAACTTCAGGCATTTGCAGTCTTCTCAAGTTTACTGAACTCATGTTCAGGAAACAAGGGAAAGCAGGGAAGTGACAACCCCCCACCCCCAGCCTGCCACAATTCAACTACCTGCTGGGACTCCCAATCCACAAGTGCAAGCATATACACCCACTATCCCACTGTAAGGCATACTGGCCTTTAGTGCTCACTCCCATCCACTGATGTCAGAGCCACAGCGCTTCACACAACTGTGGCCTGGTTCCCAACCAGTGACACTTTGGAACAGTTCAATTTTTATGCATGTCTGCACCTTTAAGTTTAACTTCTACCCACATTGCCTTTGAAGACAAACACTACAGTTTGAATCATGGCCCCTGAATGTAAACATGCCTCACTTGCAATGAAAGCAGTAGCTCTTTTTCACTTCTATCCCATCTTTTGGCGTTATGAAGCTTAGTCTCCTCATAGCCCTAACCAAGGGAGAAGCCATAGAAAAACACTGTTCCACCAAAGAAACAAAGGAAGGACAGGGCCCTTCAAGTCTCCTTTCATATGACGAATCCCAGCACTCTGAACATGGCTGACATACCCTGCATGGGGAACTATGAGGCCTTGTCTGTGATAGAAAGATGATCAAATTCAACTGAATTGATTTAAAGGACACCAGGCCAGTACTGATGGCTGATTTTTAAGAAGCCATATCGGCTGATACCGATCCAGATTGCTGATATGCAGGCCCACAGCTTGGACAGCGGTGACCAGCTGGTAAGTCTGTTGTGGGGGAAGGGGTAGAGGGAAGGGGAGACAAATCAAGGCCCCAGTGCTGAGGGAGGGAGTAGAGCTCAGGCAGGATGGGGTGTGGGATGGAGCTGCGGCTCATCTGGGAGGCATGGGAAAGGGGAGCGGCTCCTGCCACTGCACACAACCTGAAAGAGCATGGGAGACATGTACCTCCAGATCTGTGCATAGGGTGAAGGCAAGCTGCCACTGTGGGCTGGGGCCAGGGTGGCACAGAGCTCTTCCTGGCAGGGGGCTGGGCTGTGCTCAGGGCAGGCGGCAGCAGTGCTGAGGAGACTATGGTGGGGGGGCAGGGGGCGGTGCAGCCACCCCAAAATTCACTGTAGCCTCCTGCCACCCCGTAGCCCTCTTCCCAGTGCCACCACCGCCCACCCCGAGCTCAACCCTGGCCCAGCCCCCTGCCAGGAACAGCCCAGCACAGCCCCAGCCCCAGCAATAGCTTGCCCCGCCCCATGCACAGGTCCGGGGGCACATGCCCCCCCCGGGATGCATGCAGCAGCAGGAGCTGCCACCCGATGAGTCGTGGCTGTGTCCCACACCTTACCCCACTCTGGCTGGGCAGTGCCTACCCCTGCCCTGGGCCCCACTCCCACCCTGTCCGTGGGGACCTCGATCTGCCCCTCCACGCCCCTTTCCTCCCCCCACCCGTTCCCCCACCACTAGTCACCGCTCTTCATGCTGTGGGGCTGTGCTCTTCGCCACCTGTGTGCTGCACTGACGATGCACGCAGCATTTATTGGCCACATTAGCCAAAATAACCCCACTTGCCAATACAGTCCATTTTCCTTATATCAGTGCCAATCTGATGTGGGACCAATCTATCAGTGGCACCTCTAATTACTACCCTCATACTTCAATTCTCTCCTACCAAATTATGTACCAAAACTAACCTCTCCAGTCAGATTCCAGCATTTCTACCCCTGTTGGTATTTCACAGCTAAAAAAGCTACATTTCAGCTAAGTATCTAAAACAAACACAAAAAAAAAGTCACAAAGCAACTCAGCTAACTTTAAGAGGAACCACCATTAAGGGCATGTAGGTCATTTTTGGACCAACACTCACAAAGTCAAAGCAGCAGTAGTTTGTGTCTCATGCAAAGTTAATTCAACCAAAGGAAAAAAAAAAAAAGCGTGAAGACAGAAGAAAAGTGTTCTGGCAACAAATAAAATACACTAAAATCCTTTTTTCCTTATCAACTGTTTCCTTAAACAAGCCTCCAGACCATTTCTAATTACAGAAGTAGTCTACCTAACAGAATCTGCTAACATGGCCTTCCAAGGAACCAAAAGAGAACAAGGACACAATACGAAGGAGACTTGCTGAAGGGAACAGATCTGTTAAATTAACACATTTTCTGTCAACCAAATCAGCTGCCCCTAGTGCTATTGTTGCTGAAACAATGGAGACCCCAGGAATGGGCACCCATTAATAGGAACAAGCCTGCTGAAAGGATACACTCTAAGGCACAGAGCTTGTGTGTTTAACAGGATTCTCTACTGTAAGGAAGGAGGAATCACTAGGCTGCATTGTTCTCACAATCACAGCAGATGCTGTTGCTTTTACTGACGAGAGAAAAAAATTCATGTTCATAAACATCTAGGACTAGCTTCAAACTAGGAACTATGAATTTGGTTACTCTTAACTCCTTGGCTTTCGTCATTTTTTTTTCAGCCCTTTTCTTGAGGAAGTTTTCCTTGAAAAAGCCTATGAAAGCATCCACAGGCATTACAAAGGTTAATTCTTCACCCCTCATGCAGGCACTTAACAGTTGCCAAGGGCAGAATGGCACAGCTATGCAGTCTTGTGTGAGAGGAAAGAAAGCTCACAGTTAAGCAGGTTTACTCAGAAAGGTGCACCACTTTAACTAAGGTGTTATTTTAAACTGGCTTAGTTAAAAGGTGAAAACTCCTAAAACAAAAAACAAAAAAAACCCCCCAAAACACCCAACGCCTGGTTTATCAGCATAGACCATATAGAGCACAGGTGGGCAAAAATGCGGCCTGCGGGTCACTGTCAGGCCAGTCTATCCAGCCACCAGGACCCCTAAAACATTTAGAAAATTAATATTCATCTGCCCCCAGCTGGCTGTCATGCAGCCCTCGATGGCTTGCCAAAACTCAGTAAGCAGCCCTCCGCCTGAAATAATTGCCCACCCCGGTATCGATGCCTGCATCAGTTTAACTGAGATGCTGACATTCTGTGGCTAGACAAGACTTCATACCAGAAATGATGCATTAAAACTGTTATAAAAACCAATTTCACAAGGATTTGAAGTGACTTAACATAACTTGCTTGTACAACAATTCAGGTTAAACTGATACAACTTAATATATAAGACAACTCTCTAAAAATCACTTATTTTCTTGTCCTCAGACTAGCAGTTACCCTTATTTTCCAATTAAGGGGGGCCATGAGAATTTCTTTTACGTGCCCTGTACAGAAGAAAGTACTAAATATAAATAGAAGGTCATTTGAGAGAAAGAGAAAGGAAATCCGACAGGCCAAATCTCTATCCTCCTGAACACTTCTTGGTTGCACCCCAATGATTTCTCCCAAAAAATGTCATCTACTCTTGATTTTCAGGACACTGTGCTCCTTTGTCTCTCCTATCTCTCTCCATCTCCAGGGGTGTCCTAGAATTCCTGTCTTGCCCACTCTCAGGCTCTGAATGGACTTGTGAATTTTAGAAAAAAAGAATCCTACTGAAGCTAACACAAGCTCAACTACACCACCACTGAATGAATACCTGTGAAAGCCCTAATGGGTCTCAAGAAGCATACTAGTAAAAATGCCAGAAGTGCTGTTTATGCCAGAGCTTCCACCAGTAGTGGTCTACACTACAGTCCGCAATCCCCTAGGGCCAAAGGTCTTGGCGGCTCTCTTCACTGCACACATTTAAACTACCATCTTGCAAGCCTTCCTGACCCGTATCCCTCCAACCTGACAAATATAAATCTGTCTCTCAATATCGCCCCTTGGAGGTCTCACCTTCTTGTTCAAGTGTCACATGACCTGAACAGACCAACTTGCTTTCCTGAGGTGCCATCTGACCTCTCTCGCTCTCAACCCATACTCCCAAACTGTGCCAGATTATAATCTCCCTTCCCCCCCATGAGATTCAGGACTTCCCTCCCTTTTTGCTGTCCACAGAGTGGAACTCTTGGGGCCCTCATCACCTTCTGTTCCAATTAGCGTAACTGTTTCCTGACCTCTATGACTCCAATCTCAGGTCTGTTCAAAATGCTGGTGCTGAAATAATCTTCCTTTCCTGCTGTTCTGGCCATGATACCCCTTTCTATGTATTCATCTGTTGGTTCTCTTTTTTCAAATACTAGGTTTTGTCCAGAGGTGTCAAACAGCCACAAACCTGTATTCAGCAGTCTGGACTATATGATATGTTTAGATAAGGACAAATTTTAAGTACTGATTAAAAATAGGTTTCTACACTATCATGGTTATAAAAATGTAAACCAACTGTAAACATGTGTTTTCTGGTCTGCAGACAACTTGGAATAACAATTCCTATTAATCTCAATGACCTGTTGACTCCAAAGCCTAATGCTGGCATGTAAAGAGGCATTAATTATTTCTGTGCTTAGCATTTTCAGCAGATAATATAAAGAAGGTGGCAAAAGCAAAGTTCAAGGAGGTGGAAATTGTGGCTTGAAAGGCTAGGCAGAGTGAAGAAGATACTGACAGAGAAGAGGTAGAGAAACAAGGATAAGAAAAGGAAAAAAACCTGCAACTGATTCTAAAGCTTTTCCCCCCACTGAGTTGTACTCATTGTGATAATAAAGTACTTAATAAATAATTAACAACCAATATTTAGTGCCTACAGAAATATCATATTCCACCACCGGGGGAGTTCAGCTATGGAACAGTAGGACAGTCCTGCATTTACACACCCTTCCACGGAGCTCGGAGCTCTTCACACAATAAGGTTGATGCACATTTTCTACTCCTTTAGTTCAGGCTTTTCTGTAATACATTCTCAATCTGCATCTCAGCTCATTGAATACCACCTCCTCTACTTTGCCCACAATGCTAGTTCTCCATGGACAATTTGTTTTCCTCTCTTGTAAACATCCACACCAGCTATGCACAGAACAATCTTTCCAAACAGACTGCAGAATAGCTCACAGATGATCTTTAAATACTTCCAGATCTGCCTTAACTGCAGTACCTGCAAGAAAATGCCAACCAACAGCAGACAAAAGGCTAGTAGGAAACTCTAATCTATGTCTTAATTAAAAGATGGGTTTAAGTAGGTTAACATTTTACCATAGCCAGACTACCTACCTGCACTTTTTAATGCTGTTATACCTGCTTCTGTCCACTGATCTCTTACACCTATATGTTGTTGCTTTTGTCAGAATTAAGCTAAAAGCTTTTCCAGGCAGTGACCATTTTCCTCTCTGTCTATTGTCAAGCACAACGAGGCCTCAGTTTTCAATAGGTCTCCTAGGTGCTACCACAGTACAAACAACCATGAGATGGTGATGAACCAAAAGAATGGTTGTAGAGGTGTGGGTTTAATAATATAACTTTATAATGCATCATAGATGCCGCTCTTTCTGTGAATCAGTTACAGCTCAGAAAAAAGTTCTTTAGCTGCAGCATCATGGATTACAGATGGACCTAGGTACAGAAGAGACAAGCTGGATAGAGTGGTGATAAATCCTGGGGTGAGAAAATATCATCCACAATAGTAAATGCAGAAGTGATGCTCTGCAAAACACGCTACTCTGATGTTGAGGCCTTATCTCTAGTGGGGAAAAATCTGTTAAAACAGTTGCAGTTTAGTGCGAACAAGCTTGTCTACGCTAATAGCTTAATACATGCCGAAACCCCACAACTTTCTCTCTTAAGTCGCACTTAACCCAAGAAAGCTTTCAGAGTGGAAGTGGGAAGGTCACAACAAAGTACAAATCATACCCTGCTCCCTCCCACCATTGGTACGTTTTCCAGAAACAGTGTTTCAGTGCTTACACCAACAGAAGCACAAGAATGGAAGGCCAGGGCTGAATAGACAACTAGAGACAACATACAAGAAAGCTGAACAAGCAGGTGCTGAGTTACAAGAGATGAGACGTGTATAAGAGGACCAATGTTATTCTTTTGGGAGGGAGAGAAGTAGTAGGGATACAGTCAGCAAGCGAACACCAATATGAGAGAGAGAGAGAGAGAGACATTTAAAGCCACAATGAAGTTAACAGCAGAGGCAATTTGCCCAAAGGCACTCTTAAAAACCACAGGAAAAGATTTATATTTTCTCGATGTAAGGTGGCTTTCCCCTTTTGCAAATAAACTAAGTTAACAGCAATGCCTTGACTATTTTCAAGCACATACTTGAAAGTCACCTCTTTCTGACCCACCAAGGCAGAAGTTCTTAAATAGTAGTCCATGGCTCCCAGAGCACTTGCTAAAGAAACCTAAAAAGCTGGGTGGTCATATGGTTCTGGCTCATTTCCAGTTTCTCAGTTGTATTAAAACACAGCTGAGAATACTGAAGTTGCTATAATCACAGTTCTGTATGCCATCAGAGATGGGAAGAGTGCGCATAGGAGAGATGCCATACACCAACATACAGTCCAGATCATGGTCATATCTAGAAGGTAAAAAGAACTAATGTGATTGAAGAAAGCACTCTTTTCATCTACAAACAGGCTTACGAAGAAGATGAATAATCTCTGTACTAAAGGTGCGTGGGCAGGCCTTCTCACCTTGAACTATCATTGGAGAGGATCAGGGCAGACACTGATAGCGTGGCAGATAGTGGCAGCTACCACAAAACAAAAGAACATTTATTTTCAAGTAGAATTGAAGTTTGCATGTAACAGCTGACCCTCAAAGTGATCCTTAGCAATGATGCATAGTATTTCACTATACAACCAACTACCAAGGAAGATATATATATGTTTAAAAAAAAAAAAGTCTTTGTAAGATTGCGCATGAACCTCAAACATGTCCCAATGCGCACATATGCACTCATTCATGCCCCACTGAACTTTTGACCTGGTCGTGGCTGAACCCCTCCTGAGTCCTCTGCTGCATGATGCTGTGTAGATTTGAAAAGAGGAGCCCTGTGCCTTGTCAGGCAACTGCATCTGCTGAAGCCAGCATGGGGGCTTGCTGTTCGACACCACTCCTTCCCATAACAATACCCAGAGCCTGGCCTGATGGATGCACTTCTTTATCTGAGCCAGCCAGCTTCGTAAACGCACTCTCTTTCTCCAGGCTCTCACTACGCAATGGTCCAGGAAAAAGAAAACAAAACATCTGCTTCCCAGGTTTCTGACATGTACAGCTGCTGGCGGCAGCCCACATCTGGAAGCTTCACTTTCTTTCAGTCCAAAAAGAACAGGCAAAAGGTTTGCATTTAATAAGAAAAACAAGAGCTCAGCTGTACCACTGTACTTAAAATCAAAGGGAACTTTCCAAGCATCACCAGCAAATCTGCACGTAAGGCAGCCTTCCCCTTGTCCCTCATCACCACTGTGCATTCCAGCTAAAGGTTACCTACAAAGGGAAGAAACATAGGTTGTATCTTTTTGCCATTTTAGCAGGATACATTGGGGGGAGAGGGGGATGGCGCACTCAAAATCTAGACTCCATCTAACCTGGAGAACCTCAGGGTGACTGAAAATCAGAGGAATTAAGGAGACTAAAAAATAAGCAACTGAGAAGGGCAGATATTTTTAAACAGAATCACGATTTACCTATTCTTACAAATTTTACCAATTGAATTTAGTTGGCCTACTTAAGTGGCAACCTCTACCCCATCTCTCCTGTGTGTAAGCAATTATGCCAGCATAAACACAATTATTAGTATAGCTTATTCTTGTTCACAAATCAAAGTAAGTTATACTTGTTTAAAGTAGAGCATCTAACAGTATCCACCCCAGGACTTTTAACCATCCCTTAATGCCTAGGCCAATAAAATTGTAATACACCAGCCCTTTTAAATTCTGTTGGCTGGTTGGTGGACTTTTGTTTGTTTTGGGGTTTATTTTGATAAAAACTGCTTGAACTCTAACATCCAATCAACAGTTAGCCGAAAAGGTATCTTTGTTGAAGATTCCACCCCAATGATCCTTCGGTGAGATGTGCTAGTGCTAAATTAACAGCAAAAGCCAAGAATGTCTTCCAGGAAAGACAAGGAAGGCCAGACTAGACACAAGCAATATTTTAAAGTCAGAAACAAGTGAAAAATGTCCTTGTATCACCTTCATACACTCATGAAGTAAAACAAAATATGTAAATGAAAAGTCTATAAGTAACCTTTAACGAATAAGAAATTTTTAATGGATAAGACCTATTTCACTAACAACCAACATGAAGAGTTGTTCATGCGCATGGTGCAAAATGCCTTTCCCTCTATGTTTTTGGAATGGCTAGTTTAATGGAGGGAGAACGGGACAATAAGAAAATCTACCAAGCATCCAAACTGCCTGCTTTAGACTGGGTGTTGGGCAGGGAGACGGAAGGTGATTCACAGCGTGTAAGGGAAAACAGGAAGTTCTCACAAATGTCTCTCTCCTCTTATATCATATCAGTTTTAATCGTGGTCCTTCAGCAAGTTTCCATATTACTCTTCTATCAGACAGGCCCCATGTTACTATCATGACAGTGTGTCTCATGCTGAATTTAATCCTTTTCCCACTTTCAGTAGAGAACAATAAGCTGTCCATCGGTACAGATGTTTTCAGGTAGGACTTTCACAGCCCAGTTCTACCCTGCTACATCCTCAGTACCAGCTTAGGCTTTCCTTCCCTTATCCCACTCACCCCCCACCAAAGGGGTCAATTTGTTCCAAATTATATTAACTCTCCCATCCTAAGCAAAGGCCAACTTCACTTCACTTGTGAAGCAATCCAGATGCTAATTGCCTCCTAAGGTGAAAGGCTAGGGCATTGGGCCTTTTATCATTGTAAATACAGTTTCTTTAGAAGACTTTGCACTGCTGGGCCAGAGAATCTCCCCTTTTAATGTTTTCCCATCCATTGGGGGAGGGAGGGAGTTCCCTTTGGCAGGGAGTTGCATCACTGAGAGATCTTCTCCCCTTTCAACATTTAACACTGCATATGGGATTCCCCATCTTCAGAAATTCACATCCTGCTCCAGGAGTTTTGCCCTCTAAAAATTCGCACATCCTATTGCACTTTAAGCATCTCTGGAATTCACATTCACTAGGCATTTACAGTCTTACAAATGCTGGCCACCTTAGTATGCTCCCAGTTTACTGCCAAAAGTAGCACTGAGGAGAGAGACAAGGTGCTTTTCTTCCTTGCACCGTTCAGAACATTTACGCCCCAACTACAAACACGACACGTTCATGGTCAGACCTATACTCACATCAGATATCTGAAAACGTTTCCCAACTTAGTAAATAACGATCCTTCTATCTCTTGCAGGGAGACGCAGCATCTGTGACTTTTATGACTTCATTGAAATTTCCATTCTGCCCTCTATAGAAATTCTTTGGAAGTTGCACAATGAATAAAACATTCCTCTAATACATCAATCGCCCCAACAGGAAGTTTTCAGAGCACTTCAGCAGGCAGTTCTGAAAACACGCGCTCTGTCCCCGACTCCAGAAGGGAGCATCCAACCCCTGATGGAGGCAGGAAAGAAGCTGGGGGGTTTTTGTTGAGCTGAAGAGACTGGACAACTTCACAGAGCTTGATGCAACTCCCTTCTTTGTGCAGTCCTGTTTCAACAATGCCGACCGCCCGGCTTGATCAAACCCGCACAAGGCGCTCTCAGCCCCATCCCAAGGTTTGCTTTCTTTCATGTCTCCAGCCCAGGGTGACACTAGCACAGGTCACCGCAGGACAAGCTCCTCCCTATCACGGCCACCATTTTGGGTCGTGTTTGGGGAAGGCAACACCAGTCCGTGCTCTTGAATGCACAAGTTTCCAGATAAGGCATCACACGTGCTGCCTAGTGGCAGGGGGAAGAAAACCTCAGGGCTGCCTGCTGCCAGCGAGGGTGGCAGACTCCCGCACTGGGGTCAGGAGCGCCCCTCAAACTGGATTGATTTCTTCTGTGGTGAAGGAGTTCCCATCAACTCTCAACGTGTCCCCTCCACATCTTGCCACCTCCTTCTCCCATCCCCGGATCCCTTGTTGTTACCCAGTAGCATCTCCCACACCCCACCTCCATTCATCCTGCAGCCTCCCGCCCCCCCCCGGGAAGTTTGAAAAAGAGCCTCGGGGAACTGGCAGCGCCCTCCAGCTGCTGCACCCCCCGGGGGACCAGCACCCTCCTGGCCGCCTTCGGCGCC
>NW_017728931.1:33722700-33736446 GCF_001723895.1 Crocodylus porosus
GATGCGCGGGTGGGCGGAGCCAAAGGGTGGGGCCGAGGGGGAGACAGTTGGCGTGGGGCACCGCACGCGGCGGGGAAGGGGCTGCCTCCCATGACAACAACGGGCTCTGGCGCTCGCCCCTGCCCCCCTCCTCGCGCCGGGTGCTGCTAGCTCTGAGGTGCCAAGGGCCCTCCACCTCCACGTGCTTCCGGTGCAAAAAATCCAAATATCCATATACATGTCTAATCTAAATCATCCATTCGGTTAGGGGGGATGGTTGGTGGTTTTTTGCATTGAGCGTTTGTGCCCAAAAGCTTGCCAAGGACAATTTTTCCCCACTACTGTAGTAGGTCCAATAAAAGATATATCATGAAGTTACAGGGGAGCAGGTAGGTTGTAGCTGTGCTGGTCTACGGGCACAGGCAGGCAAGGTTCTTTGGGTCAATTGGATCTTTTATTTTATTTAAGTTGGTCTAATAAAAGATATCAGACTCACCCAAAGAACCCTGTCTGCCTCATCCGGTTGTTTACTTAATCATTCAATTGATACCATAAAATTGCACCCCCACCCCATTTTGCTGGAGCTTTTCTCACCCCCAATAAGAGCCCTGGCTGAGTCTTTTGAAGGTGCCCCCGCCAAACCCCAGCACCAACCTGTGCTCAGGACTGCAGCAGAGCTGCTCCCCCCAGGCCTGAGCCTGCCCTCCCTTCCCTGGCTGACATGGAGATGCTGCCCTTGGGCCTGCAAGGGGTGTAGGAGACACCCACCTGAGTGTAGCAAGAGGAAAACACTGTTCTGCCCCGGGCAGGCCAGGGCAGTATTTTGACAACTTTCTATCCCCCTCGCAGCACACCAGGGCCCTGGACAAGTCACGTCAGGGCTCTTGGACCTCGGTTCCCCCCCCACGTGTAAAATAGGGAGCACCCCTGGTTGTTAAAGTGCTCCCAGACCTACAGGTGGGTGAAAAGCATCCTATGAGAGCCAGGTGTTTGCTCAGGCTCACCCCCTCCAGGCACACAACTAGGGAGCTGTTCCCAAAGAGATCATTCAGAGATAGAAAATACGACCATCCGTGCTCTCCGGGTTCCACAGACATGGTTGTGCTCCTCATCGGGTCCTGCATACGTCTGCTGTGTCCTGTGTACTCCTTAGGGTTGGTTTCTGTTGGTGAGACTCAGCTGTCCTGCTAGCTCCTTGATTTGGGAGGAAAGGGAGCAGGAGATCAGTGATGTCGCTGATTGGCATCGCTGGCATTTGAGATAATGGCAACTGAAATAGAACAGTTCACACCTCTCAGCTACTATTTCAGGCTCCCTCCAGTCTCAGGCATTGACTTGAGATGTCACTATGTTGGTTTGCATGCTTTTTGCATGCTCAAGGGCTCTTGTTCTGAAAGCAGAGACTCAAGAGAACAAGAAGGCAACTTGAGAGATGTGACACTACACTACACCACCATGGAAGTAAAGCTGTTTTGGTTAGACAAGAAAGTCATAAAGGAGGTCAGCCAGCTATATAACATAATGAGTGACCGATGGGAGGTAAATGCTGGGTTCCTGTGCACCCCTTTTCATATGACAAGATCAAGGGATAGCCAATGGAAATGAAAGGCAGCAAATTTAAAATGATAAAGGAAATACTTTGCACTGTGCATAATTAACATATGGCAATTGTTACCATAAGGTTTCATTGAGGCCAAGAGATTAGTAGGACTCAATAAAGGATTAGACGTGTATATGGATATTGAGAACATTGGTTACAGCAGACAGGATATAAATATGTTTGAGAAGGCGTATGAACCCTCAGGCTTCAAGACATAACATAACCACTAGCTGTTGGTGGGGGATTAGTGAGAAATTTCCCTCACGGGCAGGCTATTCGATAATGGTCCACTAAGGGTGTTCTTACACCTTCCTTTGAAGTATCAGGTACTGGCAACAGCAAGATACTGGATACAATGGCCCACTGGTCTGATCTGGTAATTCCTATGTTCTTATGTGGATGGGGGGTATGAATGTCAAAATACAAATGCAGGAGTGACATGGATAAATGCTGCTATATGTGCTACAGGCAAAATCAAGTGTTCCTCAGACACAGACCCTCTTCTCGTGTGTTATAAAGGTCACACCCACAGCAAAAATTTCTCAAGTTCTCTTGTGCTCAACCTTCCAAGATGCCTGCTTAAATATATACTGTCTAGCCAATTTATTATTTACCTTTCCTAAATACAATCTTTGTCTCTCTTTTCTCTGGGACTAAGCCTGCATTTCTTTCCAAAAAAGTTTTGCCTTGGACAGGCGATTTATGATTTACATGAGACCAATATGTTAGACTAAAATGATCCTGCCTCTATTTCAAAAAAGCAGCGACTCAAGACTCAGTATTGAGCAGGGGAGGCTGCTGATCTCTTGTGTATTGTATCTGCCTGCACTGGATTAAACCAGCTGCAGCTACGGTAGAGTAAGTGCAGAGAAGGAGATTGCTGCCTAACAAATACCATTTTAACAACACACAAGATCAGTATAAAACATAAACAACTTTGCATATACAATTTTAGAATGGCAAATCTCAAGCAAAGCCTTCTTCTGGGCAGCTATCAAAACTCTGCAATACCATTTTCCTTCTAAACTCTGTGGAATTTTTTCTTAGAAGTCTCTTACTTCCCCCCATTGCTGTGTAGGATAGTTTATTTGTATGTATGTTTCTCTCTACTGACATTCCTCCCTGAATTCCTACAGTGTCCGGCCAGGGCTTATCTTATTGTCGCATCTCCCCTTGTTCTTGACACCAGGTCAAACAGCTTTGTAGCATCCCAGCTCTCTATCCCATTAAGAATTTTGTGAATCTTAATGAAGTCTTCTAATCTCTCTTTTTCCAAAGAGCCACAATCCTAATTTTGGCTATATTTTTCAAATTAATTTGGCTCCCTCTATCGTCCCTTTTATTTCTACTGTTCCCGTTCCGTTGCTATAATGTCCTTTTTATGAGCGGGTGCTTGCAACTGCCTTCAGCAGTCGTATATATCCTCATACTGCCAGACTCTCATACAGTTCTTAAATCGCTTTTTTCAGATGTGCTTTTAATTTTGTAGGTTTGATTTACCTTCCCTTGCTGTTCAAAGCAGGTCAACACAAACTTTAAAGTTTATTCTTCTTTTTCCTTGTTCACACATACTGCATTTTTATTCTCCTCCATCTACTTAGTATTTCCTTCCCGTAATCAAAGTCTATTATGTCTGGTGTTTCTTGCTCACTTCCATTTGATCACTCTCTTTTTAACTGTTTTTCTTTGCCACCATTAATGCTCTACCTGTTCACTGATTTTCTCCCCTTTGTCATCTTTCTTCACCTACCTCACTGTCCCTTCCACTATTTTTTTTTTTTTATTTCGTCCCCCCGCAAACCCTTCACTAGGCCTTGTCTACGCTGACTGACCTTGGCACCAGAATCCTCTGGTAGCAGAAAGTTACTGCCACTGCTGTCAAGGCATATTCCCATTCAGGCTCTTCTGGTGGTTCTGTACAGCTCCACTGCAGGAGCTGTACAGGCAGGGCACCAAGGGCACCCTGGAAAAGCATCAGCTGCTGAGGGGACTGCTACAGCTGGCACAATGTACACGAGCATCTACGCTCATTTTTTGCCAATTTTTAGACCAGGCAGAAGCCTTCCTTTGGTCAGAGAGGTGATGTAACTCTCCTGGCCGAAAGAAAGAGTTCTGCCACTGCAGGGGTGCGGTAAATGTAGAGACATTCATAGTTTCTCTATTAGACTTTAATTCTGCTGGCAAAATTATGTTTTGTACCCCAGGGCCCCAGCTGAGCCTACAAAATGTACTGTATAAAACTGCAGTGAGCAAATGTGTCTGATTTGATAGAGCAAAACAGAACCCCACATCTTTGTTGCTTAGAATCAACACAGTATGCAAGTCCTGTTTTCTCAGGAAATCTGCCAAATTCTAAGTGCCAGTAAGAAAAAGTTTCCAGGTGACTTTGGGACTGGTCTCAAGTAAATCATAAATGTCCCAATTTCTGTGTGGGTAAGCCCATCAAGGGGAAAGGAGAAATATTTTCTACTTCCCCTGGAAAGTCTTGAGATATTTGACCTGTTTTGACAAAGATTAAACATAGTGTCAGTTTAATACTGGATATATCTTCTGGCAGGGGACTGTAGCCTGCCCTTGTAGGAGGATGGACTGAGACTGAATAGGTCTGTTCATCTCCAGCTACTGTTACATTATAATCAATAAGGGCCTCTCTTCTTTTTTGTCAATAGCTTCCTTCCCTTGACAATTAGGGTTTCTGTTTTCAGGTTAAAACACACGGAACAGCTTTTCACAAGATATATAGAGAAATATCTGTAATCTACCATTTTGGAGTCCTGGGAAATGTTTGTGGAGGGGTCAGCTGAACCTAAAGTTCTCTGTTCTCAGCAGGACCTCATTCCCTGGAGCATGAGGTTCAGAGTAGTCCAGTATTCCATAAATTAATGGAAAACAATATTTTAAAACAAATTAAAAACCAAACCTCCCTCAAAACATCCATAACCTGTCTTCTTATAAAGACCAGAAATACTGCCCTACATTTCTCCGCATGAATTGCATCAGCTCACTACTCCAGTAGTTCTGAATTTTATTGCTCCCTTGTTTATATTGACTTCCCTCAACAGTGTTGCCTGCGAATCTCATTGTCTTTTCTCCAAACTCCTTCATCTTATTCACTGATGTATAAAATAGAAAAGAATTACAATCTAGTCACCTTCCTATACCCCAAGCTGATTTTGTTCACCAGAGCCTTGTCTCCAATTCCTTTTTTCCCTTATGTTTTCTGTTCCTTTTGTTCTAGATTTGGTGGTTTATATGACACAATTCAGGAACTTTCCATGGAAAAAAGACTGTATCTGAAATGCAGGACTTAGTATCTGGGGTCTAGGTTCCATTTGCTGGGTATGCTACAGTTTCTCTTAGTGACCTTGGGCAAATTGCTTATACACCCTTCCTTAATTTTTCTACTGGCAATGTAGTGATGATGATATTAGCTGATATGGAGGGGTAGAAAGGGTGCCAGGGTCAAAAGCAGTAAAAAAGTAAGAATTCAGGGTAGAGACCCCATGGCTTGGCTGTTGACATGAGGAAGTTGCAATGGAATGAAAGAGGTCAGAAGCTCAACTGGAGAGCATCCAGGATGGAGTTAAAAAGGAGGAACATAAGACAATGTTCACAGACTTTGTCCTCTGTGAGTTTGAAGGTGAAGAGAAAAAAGGAGTTGCTGGGATGGCAGTCAGAGAGGAAGATGACATCAAGGGCGGGGTTTTGGGGAATGTGAAAGAACTGAGCATCATTGTACTGCGAAGGAAAGGAACCAGAAGAAAAAGGGTGAAGAGGTGGGAAGAGTATATGATGAGACTGGAAACTGAGAAGATCAGGGGACAGTGTGGCTTGATCAGTGAGGCAGATGCAGGAATGAGGAGACAGCTGGAGATAAAATTTGCTTTCAGTAACAGAAAAGTAGTAAAAAGTGGAAAGAAGAAAGCCCGGATAGAAGTTGAGGATCTCCCATTTGGAAGAAGCTGTCAGTTTCAAGGGAGGTGACTCTAAGTGTGAGGGAGGATTTTAGGAAGGAATCAAAAGCACACAGGAGTTAGGGATTGCTGGCATGAGAGCCAGTAAGAGTGGAGAAATAGCACTGCTTGAGGAGGAAGATGGCAGCCCTAAAGGAGGAGAGAACAAATATGCACTGAAGGAAGTTTGTTGTAGTTTTTGTTTTCTTCCTGCCTTCTTCACAGGATAAGAAGAGAGGAAGCAGGGATGAGCCAACTTCGAGGAGCAATGAGGAAGCAGTCTAAACACCTGCTTCTGGGACAGGGCGGAGCAGGGGGTGGTGCTGAAGGTGTCAGAAATCAAGTGTAGTGTGAAACTGGAGGTAAGAGAAAGGTTTTGTGGAGGAGAGGGGGAGACATTGAAGGAGAAATGTGGAAGGTAACTCAGAAATGGAGCAGTGTTTAATGAAGACAGGGTCAAGCAGGTGGCTGTTTTGGTGAGTGGCAGAGTTAATGCAAGGCCTTAGGTCAAACAAGAAGGTGAGGTCAGAAAGATGTGAAATGAGAGGCTTGGACAGTAGAATAGTGTGGAAGTTTAAGTTATCAAGGAAAAGGGTGGGGGAGTATGAAGAAAGGGAGAGCCAGATGTTCATATCAGAGAAAAGGGTGGTTGGGGAGGAGTTGGGTGGGCACAGATGACAGCTGTGTGGAGGCAGAAAAGAGAATAGGGCCTGGCTGGCTGTTGCTTGAAAAAGTGGGAATGAAGAGGAGTGTGAAGCACAATAGCATTAAAGAAGCCTGGCATCCCTGACACTTTTATGTCCTGCCTATGGTGGAGTCAGACATGCACAGTATCTACTGCTTAAACCAGATGCATGATGCTTGAATCTTTAGCTGTGCTTTAACATATGCATGACTACAAATTCTAGCTTGGATACATTTGTTCCTAGTTGTGTTTAACCCTGGGCTGCAAGGGATTATACATGAGCCCTAGAGCCCAGGGTTAAATGAGACTAACAACAGATGTTTGTGTCTCATCTGCACAAGAACTTGCAATATTATTTAGTACGTATTCATCAACACATCAGCTGTTGACATATCTTACTTGCTATACATTTTAGAGTGGAGTTAGAAAAGTTAAGTTTCATATTTATTCTGCCATTAGGACTTTCAAAGCCAATTTGTTCAGTGTACAAATTAATATAAACGCACTTGCTCTTGTAAACCTGACCTTCTGAAAAATTTATCAGTGCCCTTTCCACTTCTTGCAACATCACCAGTAATTAACTGTAGCTGAAAGTGTTGCTGATGCTCTGTGAGGTAAACATGGGAAAGTGTGGAGGAATAAATTTACCTGCTATTGAATTTCAGCCCTTCTGAGGTGAAATATAACATTAGTTTAATAGCACACTGCAGTTTTGGAGAAAAAATTAGCAATACCACAGCAAATTTTAACTTTATGTATATTTTGGGTAACCAGAAAGTAACTACCCAGTGGAAATTTGGCTAGGACAGCTTTGGTAATGCCTGTTTTCCACTCTGGCTCTTCTGCTGTATGTTTAACTAGGAGATCTAAGCCTGAGGTCTCAACAGATTTTCTGCTCCTAATCCACTGGGGTTGAAAACCACAGGTTGTAACTTGATGTTTTGTCCCCTAGAGAGCAATCAACAGGCTAACAATAATCTGTGGCAATGGATTTTTAGCAGTGGAATCTGGACCTTTCAGACTCCTCCTAGATCAAAGAGTAGAACGGAAATGAGCCCAATGTGCATCTGTTCTTCTATGGTCAGCCATGCATACAGCTGAGGCAGAGGGTGACTGCTGAGCACTAATATGTACATCTGGCACAGAAAAAAGTCAGAAATGTACTGGCCTGAACAGCAGCAATCTGAAAGACAGAAGCTAACAATCTGACTTGGAACTCTAGATGGGAAGCAGAGCAGAGAAACATGCAAACCCTACTGCTTTCAGGTCTTTCCAGGTTTGTTGTCTCTGCTTCAGCTGTCTTCTGCTATTCAAAAGGCAACACTGGCTCAGCATAAAGAAACAGATTATTTAATTGTTTGCAGTCCACTAGTTAGCAATGGCACTGCTAGTACTGACAGAGAGGAATGGGCACCTCATTCACTTTGGTACTGGTTCTTATAGACCACCTCAGGACACCCAGGGAGAAACTCATTGGGATTCAATACTGAATCTTTGGTCTGTTCTGCCCAGGTGTAATGAGCTGCAGAAGCAAGACATTCAGAAGCAATAAGACTAGCCCCAGAATGAAGTGGAGAGAACGCTTCTCAGCATGTCAGTGTTCCACGCATAGAAAAATTCCCCATCAAACAGCTACAGGGGAGGTGAAGTACTTTGCTTTGGGGGAATTAAAACAGCATTTTGATTACAACTGAAATCCATTTTGTTCTCAGTTATAACATACTGCTGCATACAACTGTTCTGCATTCCTCAATTCCCAGATGAGTATACACCCCTTTAGACTCCCTTGATTCTAACAAAACTTCCACACCCTGACTTCCAAGACAGAATGTAAGAGGAAGCAAGTTTTATCTCACACCATGGATCTAACAAAGGCTACTATTGGAGGTTTGGCAGTGTAACTTTCTTCATAGGACAAGAGGGTTTAATCTGATGCCTCCTTACCTAATGTAAGGAAATGCAACTTCCATATAAGCTTCTGGGCGAAATTCAGTGTTAAGGTAAATGGTGGAGTGAGTTACACTGGGTTAATTAATAAAGCAGTATAGCTTGAGGGCTAGAAAAGTAACTGCCAGGAAGGTATAAGATAAAACAGTCCTTTGCCAACACTTCATTTAACACACACCTGTTACTTGCTTTTCCGGCTCCACTGTGTTCTTGGCGTGCGCAGCCCCTGAATGTCAAGTTGGTTTAAGTTAATTTTACTTTACCAGAATCCCTTTTCTAGCCCACTCATACCCCTGTTTATTATTCCTGAATTTGACTAAAGGAACATAGGTCTTTCTCCTTACATGGCCGTTTAAGTAGAATTTAGATAGAAGGTATTTTAAATCCTTCTTAAATCCTTAATAATTTGACTGGAATACTGGATTAGATTGGTACATGGCCTGGAAACTAAATAGTACAATGTGGAGCAATGAGTGTCCATCTGGAAATCCTGAGTTCTCATCACAACTCTTCCACTGTCAAACTTAACTACCCCATTATACTAAACACAACAGAGGAAATTTCTTCATGAGTTCCAAGTATAGGGAGACTGATTCTCTTGGCCTTGGCATAAGGTCTGGTCTATAGTAAGGAAACTTGCCCAGATATATAACAACATTGATTCAGCTCCTGGTTCCAACCTCTAATGTATATGCTGGCTTATCTTAATTCAATGCATTTAATGAAGCTAAATTAGCATAAACACAATTTAAATTAGTTTATGTGCATATGAATTAACATTTGATAGCAGTGTAATGGAATACATTTGAATAGTTTCCACTGGCACAACTAACAGGCATTTCTAAAGTGAGACTAGTTCTACTCAAGTAATTTGAAGATGTTGTGGGGTATATAACAAATGTGACAAAAGTTCCAGGCCACTGTGGGCAGCTTGTATGTTTACTACAGTTGGTTGATTCATGGAGCGAGGGGATTCTAACTGGTACAAGGACAAAGAGATGCGACTGGTGGTTAATTCAGTTATCTCTAGACCCTTCCCAGAATAGTCTTATTCTTAACTAGTGACTTACAGAATGTCTAGGCCCCACTCAGCCAACCTGTTTAAGAAAATCTTCAAACCTCTGGAGGAGAACAGTCTTGAAATTAAGGGGCATTTCCACAGGCTTCACTGGTCATTAGAGCAGACCTTATATGCTGGAAGCCTTCGCCCCACTGTTTCTTTCCATCATGTCAAACATCTGTGATTAAAGCTGCTGGAATATAGACCCAGTGCTTCCCGAGTGCTGGACTGACTGAACAGTGGGCCTGATGACAATTGTTACCCGAAAGACATAATGCCATTCCTTCCACATACTGATTTATGCTTGGAAGTAGAATTATCTAGGCTTCATCTCTCTGCAAAGAGGCATGAGGACAACCAACAAGATTACTTTCTATGGCACCTGAAGCAAACATCAGGCATTCTGCCCAAGAAAACAAAATGGTTTGACCCTTCAGGCTTTTGGTCCCACCTCCAGGGTACGTCTGACTGTTAAGTACAGGATTTGGAGCCATGAGTATATTCAATGTATCTACACTTTTGCCACTGCTTAAATGTATAATTTTTTAGTGCTGGCTCATAGTACTGGATCCAATAGCCCTAAAAGCTGACGCTATCTGCAAGTCAGGTACAACATGGATGATAGCAGTGAAGGCTTACTTTACATTGTCCTCTTCAGTTCAATCTCCATCTGTATATATGCCTAATGTAATCCTTATGTTGTCTGCTGTGACCATTGTTCAGGAGCAACCTCTATTTACCAGTGTCTGGGTTCAGACCACCAGCCCCAGACCATTAAATTGTCATAGGGGATGCCAAATTTTTAACACTAGTTGAGTTAGACTGGTAGCCTATAGGTAGAAGACTCCAAGAGCTATCGATTCCTCTGGCTTTTTAGATGTTTACTTCCATCTTGCCAGAAGCTTTAAGCTCAGTCCTTTGCTTACCATGCTATTCAGACAGCAACACAAAAACCAAAGAAATGAGTGAGACAACTAGCACCCATCATAGCAAGACATGAGTGTAAGGCATTATGAACGCAGGCAGCCACCAGGGTAGGTTAGCTGTACAGTGTAAGCTAACCTACCCTGAAACCAGTATCAAAATTAGAGAACTGCAATCAAGAACCAGAGTCAGGAGTGCAGAGCCAAAGTCAGAGCTGAGGTCTAGAGCCAAAATTAGGGCTGTAGACCTGAAGTTGGAGGTAAGTAAGAGGTTTCAAGTGGGCCAGATGCACAGCAGAGATCTGTTCCCAGATAGCTTGTTGCTGTCTGCTCTGGTTTATAAAGGCTTTTGTGGGTCAGGGCCTTTTTCTGTTTTGAGATGTCTCAGTTAAGGCCCTGATCACTTCTAGTTAGGTCTTGGGGCTAAATCCTCTCCCACTAGGCCCATGCTCATTACCGTGAGATGGGAAAGTCCAACATAAAGTCTGACTTCACATTTCCATTCTGACCTGCAGAATCTCCTGCATTTCTAGTTGTGGGTCCCCCAGATGCCTCTATCTATTTTGATCCTTATCTGCAGCCACGTGTGTGAAATTCAAACTGAGAAGCAGGAAAAGTATCCTGACAGTGAGATGCATTAGACTGTGAAATAGCCACCCAAGGGAAGTGGTGGAAGCCTTGTTGCTTGGATTATTATAAAATTAGACTTGACAAAACATTAGTAAATATGTGATAGAGAAGAGCCCCACATTTGCTGGGAGATGTGGTGGATGATGTAATGTTTCTTCTGTGTCCAATCTCTCTGCTTTTGAGTCATGAGCTCCCACATACTGCTTTGCTAATTTCCCCCATGCCTGACTTGCAGCAAGTCTTTTTTTTTCTGCTACCAGTCTCTCACTCATGCTTTGCACCCCTATTCCTGATATATGGTGCACTCTTCTGTCCAGGCCATTAGGCCAAGATATTCAAAAGCAAATAAGTTAGATTCCTAAGACCATATTTTGGCAGCTAAGTAAGAGGTCAGATTTTCAATACTTCTCAACATCCAGCAATTCCCATGGATCTTTCCTTTGTCCTTTCTGTGCCTTTATTAACTGTTTCAGTCCAGCAGATGGGCTGCAGATTTTGATCTCAGCTACAGCTGCATAAAACAAACTGCCTCCATTGACATCAGCTGGGGTGACCCCAACTTTAAGTCGATATAAGTGAGAGGCAGATGATCCCCAAAAGACAGAAAGGCTTTGATTTATAAGTACAGACAAATCCCTACAGTGACATGCTATTAGATTGAAATAAAAATGTTATTCTTTACCATTAGAGGGAGATAGGCTTGAGGGTTAAAATGTGAAGTGGTCAAGCTATTAACCTTCTAATTTAGAAGCAATGGTCACTAAATTATGGGGCATGTCTCCTTCCTCCTCCTCCCAAGAATGGCCCTTTGAAGATGATACTAGTTTGTTATGTGAACAAGCAATAAAGTGTAATTAATCCTGCTCTGAAAATATGATCAAATACGGGCAGTGAGTCACAGCTGAGCCTGAGGGGGTAAAGGAACTTAAATCAGGGAGCTGGAGTGTCAGACAAATAGAAAATCCTAACCTCCCAGTCTCTCTCCCTCCTGCTCAACCTCTAACCCAAAGCTAGGCCCTATCCCTTCCTGTCATATCAACCATACCACCCTGAACTAGTCTTCAGATACCATGGTGATGAGCATGGAATAAAAGCCTTCTTAGTGTGAAATCCTGTTAGATCTCATAAGATAGGTTGGGTCAATACCTGGTTGGGGGTCTTCGGAGAGCACAGGAAGTGATTCAGTAGCCTTTTCAAGTTGGTCCTGAGTCAACCTTACTTACAATGCTGGGGGGGGTACTGTGTTTTCAGGGGTCCTGTCTTTCAGAGATGTGATATCTAGGTCCTGACCATTCCTGGTAGTTAAAAATCCCATAGCACTGACCTGCAAGAGCAGCAGTGTAAACCTCAATATTCTTTTCAAATTATGTGAGAAATTACATTCTGCTGGTCTACCACAATTCTAAACAGTTTTAGTTGGGGGAAGTTATTGTTCCTTTTCCCTATTAAAAATTCATGTTACAGATCATGCTTTATTCCAGAAGTGGCTGTGTTTCTAGGAGGAGGAAATACTTCTTGTTCATACATTTAATAGGCTTCTAGGGTTGGAAGGAACCTGTTAGATCACTGAGTCTGACCCCCGGCTCTGGGCAGGAAAGAGTGCTTGTCTAATCTCCTTTTAAATACCTCTAAGGTACGGGAAAGCATCACTTCCCTTTGAAGCCCATTCCATATTTTGGCAACCATCACCATAAAGAATTTCATCCTGGTGTCCAATCTAAATCTGCTCTCCTTCAGTTTATGACCGTTGTTTCTAGTAACCCCAAGGGGCAACCTGGTAAACAGAGTATCCTCTATTCACTGCTGACCCCCGCAGTGAGTTTGTAGACAACCACAAGATCACCTCTCAGCCTTCTTTTGCGGTGGCTGAAGAGATTCAGGTCCCTCAGTGTATCTTCATAGGATCTTACCTGAGGGTCTTCAACTATACGAGTAGCCCTCCTCTGAACCCTTTCCAGGTTATCCATATCAGTATACCAGCCAAGCAGGTATATTCTTGAAGTGCAGTCCAAAACTGGACGCAGTACTCCAGCTGCAGCCTCATCAATGCCACATAGGGGGGAAGTATAACCTCCCTAGACCTGCTTGTGATGCACCTACTAATGCAAGAAAGAGTGCTGTTAACCTTACTTATTACCTTGTCACATTGGCGACTCATGTTCATTTTTGCATCCACTATGACTCTGAGATCCTTTTCCCCTCCGGTGCTACTTAGAATCGTACTTCCCAGTCTATAGGTGCATTGGTGATTCTCTCTCCCCAGATGCAGCACTTTGCACTTATCTTTGTTAAACTGCATCCTATTCTGATCCGCCCGTTTCCCCAGTACATCCAAATCCACCTGAATTCACTCCCTACCTTCTAGTGTGTTTACTATAGTTGGTGTCATCTGTCAGTTTGGACAGAGGACTTTCTACGCTCTCATCCAAATCACTGATGAAGATATTGAACAGTATTGATCCAAGGATAGAGCCTTGGGGACACCACTGCCCACATCTCTCCAGGTAGAAATCAACCCATCCACCACCACTGTGGTGTCCCATAAGCCAGGTTCCCACCCACCTGACTGTGACAAAATCCATGTCACAGCTACATAGTTTATTTGTAAGCATTGGGTGCAACACTGTCAAAACTCTTTTTAAAATCCAAGTAAATAACATCCACCTCTACTTCTGCATCTAAGCCCTTTGCGACCTGGTCATAAAAAGAGACCAGGTTAGTCAGGCAGGATCTGCCTAGTATAAACCCATGCTGGTTGCCCCTTAGCATTGTATTATCCACTGGCCCCCCATAAATGTGATCCTTTATGATTTTTTTCTAAGGTCTTGCCAAGAATAGAGGTGAGGCTAACTGGCCTATAATTACCCAGGTCCTCCTTCCTCCCTTTCTTGAAAATAAGAACCACATTGGCCCTTTTCCAGTCATAGATTTCATAGACATCAGGGCTGGAAGGGACCTCGGGAGATCAT
>NW_017728931.1:33736546-33753958 GCF_001723895.1 Crocodylus porosus
CAGGGGCTGGGCTATGACGCTCGCCAGCTCCTTGAGTACCCTGGGGTGCAGATTGTCAGGGCCAGCTGACTTGAAGGTATCCAGCTTCAGGTATCCAGTCCTCTGGGACCTGTCCTGAGCACCACAAGCACTCAAACAGTTGTGCCAGTGGTTTTGCTATGACATTGGCCAATTCCTTTAGTACCATGGGGTGAAGATCATCAGGGCCTCACGACTTAAATACGTCCAACCCCTCCAAGTGCCCCTTCACTAGGTCAGCACTAACCATTGGTGGATTGGTATCTCTCTCATACCAGACTAAAGTCTCATTGGGAGGTGTGTTTGTATCTATGTCCAGGAACACTGATGCAAAGAAATAATTTAAGAGCTCAGCTTTGTCCATCCTATCTGTTATGAGTGGCCCTAGCCCATCCTGTAGCAGCCCTATGTTACCCTGCACCTTCTTCTTGCTACCTATGTACTTCAGGACTTTTTGTTACCCGTAATCTTTGTTGACAGCCTGAGTTCTGCTTCTGCTTTGGCCTTTCTCACTGCTTCCCTGCAAGCATGAGTCAAGCAGGTATACTCTTTTGGTGGCAGCTCCTTACTTCCATAGCCTGTAAGCCTCTCTTTTCCCCTGTAGGCTCTCCTGGATTTTTCTGCTCAGCCAGGAGGGTTTCTTGGCTTTTTTGCCTCCCTTTACTGGAATGGCATCCCTCTGTGCCTGCAGGATCAGTCCCTTGAGGAACTTCCCACTCTTCCAGGACTCTCAACTCACCAATGTTATTTACCCCTCAGTCCCACTCTAACTAATTTCCTGAGCTCATTGAAGTTGGCCTTCTGAAAGTCTAGCGCTTCTGCCCTACTAGTTGTCTTTCCCACCTTTCACTGGATAGTGAATCCTATCAACAGGCAGTCACTATCTCCTAGGTTACCTTGTACCTGGAGATCCCCCACCAAGTCCTCCCCTGTGGCCAACCCCAAGTCAAGTAAGGCATTTCAGCTAGTGGGAATGCATACCTCCTGTGTTAGGTGCAGATTCTATTGTTAATATAGGGCTATGTGAGTCTTCAGGATAAAAGGCATTATATACATTTATCATCCAGTGAAAATATAGCCAAAACAATTTCTTAGATGGGAGGAAGTCCCAGACAAAGTGGATTTAGTCTGTGATAGCTGAACTAACAGGTTGGCTGCTCAGGAGAAGGCTTGGAGTTTGAAGGTAAGTTTGTGACATTCTCCAACAGGCATGTGCAGAGAAACAGTGAGATTTTTTCATGAAGAGAAAATGTACCTCAGACAGCCCTAGAACTGTCTTCAGGGCACTGGGCAACATTCATGGAACTTGGCAATGGTACTGGGTCCTCTGGAATGAGAAAATGGTACTGGGTCCTCTGGAATGAGAAAAAGGCTAGGTCCTCTGGAATGAGAAAAAGGCACTAAAATTGTCGTGGGAGTTGTAGGTGGAAGGTGAGGAGGCAGAGCCTTTTTTAAAACAATTGTAATATAGTGAGAAACATCTACCAAAGTTCCAGATATATTATTTTTTGCTCTCTGAGCTGGTGGTGAAAGGAGAGAGGAGCTGAGCTGGTGTTGGGCAATTCTAGCTTTAGTCCCTTTTTACTCCATTTGGAAAACTCATAACCCCATGCCAAGCATCTTCTTATCTTAGGGCAAGTCTACATTGCCAGTAACAATATAATTGTAGTGTGCCCAAACTAGCTATAATTTAGTTAGAATGGGTAACAATAGTGGTGAAGAAGATTCAACCTCCTAGACATCAAGAGAAGAAGCCCAGTGAGGACCCAAGATACATACTTAGGTTACTAGCCTATGCCAGACTCCATGCTATAACATGGGGGTAACAGGAGTTATGATGCAATCTAGATTAAAACCAGTGTCTTATTGCCTAGCTATGACATAACCCCACCTTCATTTGGCTGCGTGGACATATCTTCAGTGACTGGCTGCTTATCTCTCCAAGACTATAGAGAAGGGTTTGTTTAGGACCACCATTTTTTCAGAAGGTTCAAGACGCACCCTTTTACACCCCTGTGCTACTTACTGAGTGAATCCATCCATTAGTGCAGGGATGTCAAACACACCCCCTGGCTCCAGGCCAGATTGAGACCATGGGGGCTCATCGCAGGCCAGATCCTTAGGACCAGTCGCAACTGTGGTGGGAACACATTCAGGCAGCCATGCAGAGCCATGTTCAAGCAACAGCAGAGGTCTGGGGACAGGCAGTGGCCTGGGTCCAGGGGCTGCTGCTGATGTCCATGTCCATCAAGGTCCAGGGACCTTAAATTCTGTGGCAGGTTATACCTCACAATTTCCAGTAGCCCACCAGACTACCAGTGGGCTAGATGAAACAGATCTGTGCCCAGATTTGGCCTGTGGGCTGCATGTGTGACATCCCTGCACCAAGGGATTCCTCTAGCATAGGGGTATCCCTGGTAATAGAAGTCTGTGGAGTAAGGCATATAGGTGGAGTGTTGCTGTGTTTCCCTTCTCAGAGGCCACAATAGTGAGCCACTGAGTGTATGTCTGAGAAGCTCACACACTGGTTTGATTTCCTCCAGGTCAAACAGGTCTGTATCTGTATCCTGAGTAGGATGACACACAACTGTGTTTTAATGCTGCTTTTTGTCTCAGCAAACATACTTCAGCCAGAACAGAAGTATGGGCTCTTAGGCTTCAGGTTCTTAATGTGTTAATGTGAATTTAAGAGGGTCTTATATGCCCTAAGACTTATCATATGCTTCTCCTTGTGTCCATTGTTTGCTTAGTAGTTTGCCCAAATTCTTAAAGAGAACATACCATGACTGGTGAAAAAAGCTAATGATGCTTTACCAGTCCAAAATCAGACAAAAACCTGCTTGTTTTAGCCAAATGCGGAGTAGCTCTAAGAGCAAAGCTGCTCTAAGAGCTTATAGCTATATATAATGATAAATAATGTCTTGGAACTTGACTGTAGTCATTTTCTGACTTGGTGTCTTCTTTTCTTAAGATTTTTTTATGTTGAAATAACTTGTCTCCTCTCTAGTCCTAATGTAAATACTATTTCTGAAGGTTGTCACTACTGTACCCCCACCTCTCCAAAATAATCTCTCTTTACAATTATTCTTCTTTATTCTGAGGAACACATGGCTCTTCTTAAAGAAGAAAGTAGATTAGGCTCAACACTGAAACAACAACATCAAACACAAATAGGCTTTACAAAGTCTGATGGTCCAAATGCCTCAATGGAATTAAAGATAAAATGACCTGACAGACTTTGGCTTGGATAGAAAGTCTCCTGCACTCTTTGCAAACAAGACTTTGAAGACTGAGCTAGAAAAGGTTAGCAAAATGTGAAACTGACTTTACAGGAAAGAGAAAGTAACCAATGCATTTTCTTCATTCAAACGGAGAGAAATACAAACCTGTGAAAAAGAATGAAAAGCAGGCTGAATTTATAGGCTAGACGCATGAGGAAAAATGATCTGTACCTCGCTTGTAAAATGGAGATGACAATATTGTCATAGGAAGCTGTGCAGCTTTGTTAACTGGTATTTGTTAAATGCTCTGAGACACCTGGAGGGAAGGTAATATAGAAATGCAAATGATAGCAATGAACTACTTGATGTGTCTGCTCCCTACTGGACTGAGTCAGACTTGGTTCCCTGCGTCATAGATTTTATATTGCTAACAAGATATATTTTCTTTTGGTTTAAGTGGCAGTAGCCTATGCTTGAAGAGTAGGAATATCTCTATCTATATAGATAGATATCTGTGTTACCTTGACATTCTGTATATCTGCGGCATGAAGGAAAGTCCTAAATGACCTAGGATTACTTTTTCTGTTTAGTCAGACTGAAATAACTTTTCCAGTTAGCAAATTTAATTTAAAAGGTCAAAAACACCTGATCAGAGCGTGTGTCAACTGCTCAGGCAGAAACGTGTGACCCGTCCTCTTAGTGCTAAAGAAAAGGCAGGGATTTTTTTGGCTGATTTTGGCTACAGACTGAAGGTTGCTAGGGTAAGGACCAGACCCTCAATTTCCATCTGTCACTCTGTTCCTTTTGCAGCATTTAGGGTCAAAGTCAGGGTGGAACTGGTCACCAGATGCCTCTGGTTACCAGGCAGACAAGGTTCATTGGGTAAATCTGATATCTTTTATTAGACCAACTCAAACAGTTGGAAAAATTCTTCTTAACAAGCAAAAATTCTTCTTCTGGTCACCAGAGCTGTCATGAGGGGCTCTCTCAGAGTCACTAGCCACTTCCTAACTTAAAGGATTCTGTTGTGCAGTTGTCACAGATGTCTCATTTATCTTGCCTCAGTGAACTGAATTGTACTTCAGCTTTTGGACATGAACAGAGATTGCCAGCAAATTTTAGACATGAACAGAGGGAGAGACTAGAAACCGGATACAGGCTTTTGGTGTATCTGGTATCATTCATGATCCTGTAATGCCCATCTGCTGTCACAAAGGCTAGGTCCCAACAACAGCTTCTAGTCTTCCTTTCTCCTGTCTAGAAGATAAAAAGGTCTAAGTTCCCATGACTCTCCCTAATGACCAGTGGGGTATGGGTAGGTCAGTTCCCTTCTGCAACCCCCACCTAACCAGGAGATATCATTACATTAATGGAACTTTTTTAATTCAGGTTTTTCTGCTCTAGGATTGGCTGCTGTTCTTTCCTTACCCTGGCCCCTCACTTATCAGTTCTAGCAGCCATATTTGTTGTCCACTTCCTCTCTATGGCTGTCTGTCCTTGGAGCCTCTTCCTTTTCCAGCCAATCTACTTCCATGCATCAACCCCAGTTTCCTTATGGAGTATTAGAAGAAAAGCCATATGTTCAGCTATGCAAGCAGCCACATAACCTTGTTTCTATCCCCCTTCTATCCCATACTTCTCCTGCTCTGTTTTGTTTTTTGGGGGGGTTTTGTTTTGTATAATTTTTGATACAGCCCTAGTGTGCCTTTCCTGTTACTCAGAAACTGCGAGTTCTTGGGAACAAGGGTTGGATATTTCCATGTTTATACAGCATCTATTCTAGCACAATGGGCTCCTGATCTTGGCTGAGACCCTTTGGTTCTACAACAATTGAAATAATCTCTTGAGCTGAGCAAGGTGTGGTGTGTTGGGAGAGAAGTTTCCTAGTTTCCTAGTTTCACAGTTGGTAGGGTCGGAAGGGACCTGAGCAGATCATCAAGTCCGAACCCCTCCCATGGGCAGGAAAGAGTGCTGGGGTCAAACGACCCTGGCTGGGTGATTATCTAGCTTCCTTTTGAAGACCCCCAGGGTAGGAGCAAACACCACTTCCCTTGGAAGTTGGTTCCAGATTCTAGCTGCCCTGACCGTGAAGTAGCACCTCCTGATATCTAGCCTGAATCTACTCTCAGTCAGCTTATGGCTGTTATTCCTCGTTACTCTGGGTAGTGCTCAGGGGAACAGGGACTCTCATAGCCTGCTGATCCCCCTTGACTAGTTTGTAGACGGCCACCAGATCCCCTCTCAGCCTTCTCTTGTGGAGGTTGAACAGGTTCAGGTCCTGTAGCCTCCACTCGTAGGGCCTGCCTTGCTGCCCCCTGATCATGTGAGTGGCCCTCCTCTGGACCCTCTCAATGCTGCCCACATCCCTCCTGAAGTGCGACGCTCAGAACTGGACACAGTACTCCAGCTGCGGCCTGACCAGTGTTGCATTGAGGGGGAGGATCACCTCCTTGGACCTGCTCGTGATGCATCTGTGGATGCAAGACAAGGTATGGTTAACCTCCCTGACCTTGTCCCCACATTGATGGCCTATGTTCATTTTGGAATCAATAATGACACCAAGATCCTTTTCTGCCTCTGTGCTGATGAGAAGGGAGTTCCTCAGCCTGTAGGTATGCTGCTAGTTCTTCCTCCCTAGGTGAAGTACCTTGCACTTGTCAGAGTTGAATCCCATCCTGTTCTCATCTGCCCACCCCTGTAACCTGTCTAGATCTAGTTGCAGCCTGTCCCTCTCCTCCAGCGTGCCCACTTCTCCCCACATCTTAGTGTCATCTGCAAATTTGAACAAGGTGCTTTTCACCCCCTCGTCCAAGCCATTGATTAAGATGTTGAACAGTGCGGGCCGAGGACTGAGCCCTGCCCACATCCCTCCAGGTCAAAAAAGACCTGTCCACCACCATTCTCTGGGTGCGGCCCTCCAGCCAATTTGCAAGCTATCTCACTGTGTAGGCATTGCCACCACAGTCACTTAATTTCTTAATGAGAATGGGGTGAAAGATAGTGTTGAAGGCCTTCCTAAAGTCCAGAAAGGCTACGTCCACCGTGACATCTGTAATAATGCAAAGAGTAGGTTTGATGCCCATTCATTCCGTGTGCGCCAACCTCTTCCTACTACTCTGTGTCAGGGTTGCATCCTAGTGCAAGGGTACAGAAGTTAGAAAAATGTTAAGGAAGTAGGGGGAATAGTAGGGAACCTCAGAGAACTGGTGATCTGTATTGTGTAGATGTCTGAGCCTGTATTTACAGTAGAAGCACTTGACCAGTGAGCAATACCAACCTATTATACCAGCAAAGCACTCCTAGTGTGGATACAGCTATGCCAGAAGACCTACAATTTACACCCATGGAGTAAAATTCTTCTGCCCAGGAGTAAAACAAACTACACAAACAAAGAACTAATTTTTTTGGTGCCGCCACCAGCTGTGTTAGTCAGGGATCACACCCCGCCATGCTCCTGATCAACACAGCTGGGGTGATAGAAATGTGTAATGCAGACCTGACCCCAGACTGCAAGGGGAATAAAAACCCTCTTTGAGTAGGGTTGTTATTATTTGGTACTGCGTACTGACAGTACAGGCAGCTAAGGGGAGTTCTTTTATTCACCTATTTATTGTGGAGCTACATGGCCACTTGGGGGTTAATACTCTTCCTTCTCAGTAGTTGAGTGACTCAGGTGGGGCTAATGAGCACTGCTTGCTTAGCTAATTAGAAGAGCTGAAAGCAGCATACTGCTGTGCTGGGGGTGGGGAGACTTTTGCAGAGGGAATAGTGTGTGGGTTTTTATTTCCAGGATTTTTTGTCCAATAAAACCTCTGGCAGGAGCAGCAGAGTACAGATGGGGAAAGGCAATAAGAAGAGATTTCTTAGCCACCAGATTGTCCTTAATCTAGGGCCTCAGAATGAGACCACATGGAGGCAGGAGTGAAAGAGCAGGAAGTCAGGGCCACGTGCTTCCCTCCACATCTGGATTTTCAATGTTCAGTGTAAATTAGTGTAGAGAAAAGCATAGGTCCTGCCTCCACTCAAAGCTTACCTCATTTACATTCTTGTAACAAATACCAATCACTGTAGCATCCTGGTGCAACACCCTGTGGAAGGCCTGTGTTCACGCATCTGTCAGTATGGCTAAGGATGATTCTTTGTGAAACTCATGTTCATAAGCCCATGTTACTTCAGAACAGTGTTAGAATCATCATCCACACAAGATCCTTATTGATCCCAAAGCACGTTCACACACATACCCATCAATAATGTACTATTGGAAAGGCAACTGCCTCATGGTTGGAATAGGGCCACTGTTTAATAGAAGTGAGGGAGGATTGATCCGTAATGAAAATGGCGGAAGAAATTTAGGAAACTGTAATGTAACCACCAGTAGTAGCAGTGCTGCAGTAGCACCTAGAGACCCCAACTCTATGTACAAGAGACAGCCCCTATGCCAGAGAGCTCAGAGCGTAACTACTCAAAACACACACAGGGTGAAGACACTCGCCCAAGGTCCCACAGTACAGTAGCTCATTGGCAGAGCCAGACATAGGTTTGGGTCTATAGCACCATAATCACGTGCCCTGTCCCCTGGAGCATGCTGCCTCTCTACCAATCCTTGCAGAATTGGAATATACTCAGGACCCTACCACTGAAGCTTCCCTGGTTTCAGAAAGGACTTTTGAATTTCAAACAGTTGGTACCTGGTTTTCTCTCTTGCAAAAGACCACACCTCAAGAAGCAAGGGGCTAATGTTGTGAGGGCCACTGTTCCACGTTGTACGTAGAAGAAAGAGTGCCACCTACTGGGAATATCTTCACAGCAAAATTAACTTTTACTACTCATACTATCTAATGAAGTAGGTTGTAGCCTAAGAAAGCTAATGCCTCTGAATGTGTTAATCTTGGCATACACAGGATTACTCTATAAAGGTCTTCAACCTTTTTAAGGAGGAGGTCACCTTTGGCATTTAAAAGTAACCCAAGATCTACTGTGCACTGCTGCCACCTCTTCCCCCCTGCCCAGCAGGTAAGTCTTTGGGGAGGGAGGGCGAGGGGCAGATTGAGGCAGAGAGAGAAAAAATTGTTTGGGGGCATACCTCCCCAGCAGGTAAGTCTCACCCGGGCAGGGCCCCACTCAATTTACCCCTGCTCCTGCCTCTGCAGGACAGTGGTACTGCACCTCAGGGGCCTTGATCTAGCCCCCACCCCACAGACTGACCGGCTGGGCTGGGGCACGCATGTACATGCACGATGGGACTCAGCTCCCCACCCCAGCCTCAGATTGACTCCAAGAGGCTCTGAGATCTACTGGTGGATCGAAATATACTGGTTGGTGACCACTGGTCTGTAATGTGCAATTCTGCATTGCTGTCTGCCTAACTTCAGACTACCATAACTAACTACCTCTCTACTCCTCTCAGGTTAGCCTAGCTCAAGTGATAGTGGCCACACTGTAAGAAAACATCAAAGCTGCTGTATCCCCCAGGGCATTACACTCATTCACATGCCCACTTACAAGTTGGGGAAATAATCCCTGGTTCTTTGTGCTGCAGCAAACTGTGAATTCTTTCTCTGTGAATTGTGGGGGAACTTCCTCCTTTCTGGGCACACACAGGGCATTGTGAGAAGGGCCTGGAAGACTCTACTGGAGCTAGCCTGAGCCCACAAGACTGAGAGGCCTTCATAGCAACTGATGAATTGTACTAGCTTAAATACCAGCTTTTACCTTCCGCCAGGCCATCCAGTTTGAGTTGAGAGTACCTTGCCCTCAAGTTAAGGGGTTTCATGTATGAATAATTTTTGAGCTGGGACAACACTCAGGTTATAATTTTGCAGTGAAGGTATACCCTGAGCCGCCAATACCACTTCTTGGGTGTGTGTCCAATGGTGTGACAATATGCAGTCCCTGAGTGTGATAGCATGCTTGTGAACTCTCAAGTATGTGAAGCAAATGGTACCCCAAAATGACTTAGTCTGTTACACTATCATGCTTATCCTAACAGAACAAACAAGACCATAGCTATCTTTGAAACAAGGCATCTGCTGAGCATGTCTTTCATTCAGAGGCTTGTGAATTCAACCCCCGCCTCCTTCCCTGCATGCTTAGCCAGCCATTCCCAGCCCGCTTGCCTTGCTGATCTTTTAAATACAAATTAGAGGAAAGAAACAGCTGCAACGTTAAGGTGGTTATTTTGCTCCTGACTGTTGTGGGCTGCACCTCCCTTGCCTCAGACTGGCTGTTATTTAGTTCCTTTAATGTTGTTTTCTCCCAGCTTTTTCTTTGTTTTATTCCTAAGAAGGAAGCGCATCATTACAGCTGGGTTTTCTCTAGAGCTGTCCTACCCTAGGTCATTACTTGGCTTGTGAGATCCAATGAGATCGCCATTTGTAAGGCCACAGGATCTGTGAAAAAGCAGCTAATCAATTCAGAAAATCATCTGGGTGGTAACCCTACTGTCAGCTTATTTTCTTCCCTTCCACTTAGACATCAAACTGGCTGAAGAGGGCTCTGGGGAACAGGGCAGGCACTGAGAGCTGCTTCTCTGCAGACACATCTGTGCCTTTCATCAGCAAAGCTCAGGGAGTACCACTAACTGGAGAGAGAGAAATCTCTCTGGAGCTGATATGCTTGCCATCTCTAGCCTTGTGTTCTGAAGAGAGCCTGCCCAGTGGGGAAGCAAGTGTTTTATAAGTGGCTAATGCAGTTGCATTGCTTGGCAGAAACTGAAACATTATATTTGGGGTGGGGGAGGCAACATGACAAAATAAACAGAAAATAGACAGGTAAAAGAAGAAATTCACATTAGTAAGCAGGCAAGGGGTGCAAAAGTAATGATAGATCAGTGGAGTGTCTTGGTATAGATTACACGCAAGTATACTATAGTGTATATGTGATATATGTAATAGCATTAACCCCAATAATCACTCTCATCACTTTGCTTATATTTTATGTTTCCCTTTCCCCCACTCCTTGCCTTTTGTTTCCTTTGCAAACTTTGCAGGGATGAGTCTTTTGGTGCTACCAGAACATTAATAAGTAGATGTATAATTAGACAATCAGCTACTTGTTGGTCCCAACCCCAGGGACTGACAGTCAGCTGATTGTTGGTCCCAGCCCCAGCACTGCACTGGAGCCAGTTCAAGACTGCCAACAGCAGGCTTGCCCCCTGGATCCAGCTGCAGGAGTGGCACCTTCTCCTTGGTTTGATTCCCTATGACTCCTTCTACCTGCTACTGAGACCTGGCTTGTCTCAGCCTGCCAGGGACAGGCACTCCTAGGCTTAGCAGTGCTGGGCACACAGTGGGGAAGACACCGGGTCTGGGTGGGGGTTGCAGGTCCTCGCAGGTGGATGTGCAAGTTGTGTTGCCTGCTGCCAGGGTCAGTGTTGGGGGGGGAGTATGAGGGAGGAGGAGGCACATCCAGTTCCAGCCTTGTCCAGAGCAGGTTAAAACTAGCAAGCATCATCATGCAACTGCTTAAACTATATTTTAACTTTTAATACAGCATGGTAGTGCTTACTACACTCCAGTCTCAGATAAAGCACGTGCTAAGTGTCCTGAACAACAAGGTCCAGAGTCTGTAAAAAATGGACTCGTAGGATTCCATGTTTGTCTCTTAGCTGCTCCAAAGTACATTTCCTCAATTTACTATTAAAATGATGTTTTTGTACTTTGCAGCTCCCCAAACTCAGAGTGAGATCTGAAACTTTGTTAGGTTCTTTCTTCCCTATGTATCATGCTTTAAGTCATAACATTCTGCAAGATAATTTTAAAACTTTCTTTCCCCTCTGCAACCTTATGTCTTTACCAGGGTTGCACGGATCTAACTAAACATGCATGTGATGTGATGAAGGCCAAGAGTTTAACTGGACTCAGAAAGGGATTTCATATTTGTATAGATAACACAAATACATACAGACAAAAAAGCACATGTTAAAATATATACAAGACTGCTGAAAGCTTAATTCTGATTCTGACATTTGGGGGTTAAGAGGATATTTCTTCATGTTGGAAGGTTATCTTATAACTGCCTATGGCATACTTTCTTACACCTTCTTCCAAAGCATCTGATGTCAGCCACTGTCACAGACAGAGTACTGGGATAAGTGGGCTGTTGGTCTGACTCAGTATAGCAATTCGTATGTTTTTATTTAAATATATAAACCAAATATGCATGAACCTGTCCCTCCATTGCAGTAGCACAGGAATGGCTAGACTCTAGGTTAGGCCACGCCAAGCTCTTGCTTCCACCAATGACCAGCACAAACTACTTCAAAGGAAAGGGCAAGATCCTTACTGTAAGCAGGCATAGGATAACCTGATACCCACATGGCCTTAGCTTGATCTACCCCCGTTAGAAACTGGCTTAAACTCTTAATGCATGAGATTTAACATCACTTCAATGTTCCTTATGGTTATTAATGATGATACTCTGGCTATTCTTGATAGCCATATATATGTCTAATCAGTTTTAAATCTTGTCCTCAAGGACTTCCTCCAACAGTGAGGGAACAATGTAATGAGAAAAAGTATTTCCTTTCATCAATTTTAAACATCCTCCTTTTAATTACATGGAACATTCTCTTGCTCTTGTATTCCAAGACAAACAGAACAGAAACTCCCAGTCTGTCTTGTCCATATTGTACATTGCTTTATCTACACCACAACAAAATTATTCCTGTCTGCTAAACATAAGGTGAGGGGAAGCTAAAAAGAACTCGTGGGCACTGAGAATTCATAGCTAGCCAGTGGAAGTAGCCTTGCTGCTTCGAGGTATAATTGTGGCCAGGAGTTTATCAGGATTCAGAAAGAGACAATAATATCCAGAGTGTGAAATGTAAATGCATGGTTATGAGAGAAGAAAAGTTGTAAGTATAAATAATAATAATCATATACTTATCCTTTTTTGTACAATTTATCAGCTGCAGGGTTCAGTGCTTTACAATGCTGGCTAAACACTACTTGCTCTATAGTGAACTGGGTACCTCTGTTTCCATACTGTGCTCCATACTCCCCCCCTCCTGCTTTAGCTTTAATCTTTTGCCCACACGTAGCATTAACCTTCTTGCCCACTTATGCAGGCAGATGGGGCAGAAATGCCAGGCAGTTCAGAATTTGCTCTGGTATTGCAAAACAAGATTTTCTTAAGTTTGAGCACAAACTAAGTTCGGCTTCCAGATGTCTGCTTCCTACAAGGACAGACATTCCCCATTACTTCTTCAGAAAGTGCTTCTGGTTTCAGTAATGGGGAGGGCAAGTGGGCAGCTGCTATTACAAGGAACTGTGCCTTAGGAGAGTGCAGGGGAAAGGGCAGAGCTTTGGGCATGGGGTGGAGACCTATCAGATTCAGAGGGGTGGGACTAGAGGTGGGAGCAGGTGGTGACTTGTTTATCTGCTCAGCTGTTGTGCGGCCTGAGAGAGACAGAAGCAGCTGGGAGAAGGAAGAAAGGAGCTCAGGGCCTATCACTCTTTCTGCCTTACAGGTTTGTAACCATCGCAAAACAACCAGAGAACAATCCACCTGGGACAGAGGCCTTAGCCTTGTCTGCGCTCCCTGGGGCAGATAGTAGGGCATGCTCCTATAGGGTTCCTCATGTGCCTGCCCTTATAGGGGCTGTGATGTGTATGGAAGGGGGTCAGGTTAGGGTTATCTCGAAGCATGCACTGGGATATGGCCATGCAAGTACCCTGGAAGCATCACCTGCTGGGTGCCAGGGGTCCTAGCAGTGGTTTCTGGGACATATATTTCCATGGACTTATACAAATACCTTGGCCAGGTCCCCTGGGGTGGGACAGCAATGCTCTCAGAAGCATGCTTTATAGGTCCACGCAAGTACTGTGGCAATATCTTTTGGGGCTCACCAGCAGGGGCTCTGCCATAGGGCAGTAGGTGCCATTTTATTGTCTAAAGCTATGCCAAGCAAAGCTTTCCTTTTTCAATAACAAAGAGGCAATGTAGCTAACATTATTGATGTTGCTCATGCCTTAGCATGTCTAACACTATAGGAAAACACTGAGAAGGGGTTTAATTTGTTTAAATGGTTTTAGACAAGGATAATATAACTCATCAATAAATGCCAGTTTTTATTATGTTTTAATTACAAGGTAATTTCAACAAGCCAGCCTTGTTCTGGCTGCTCAATATAGCAAATGTTGATTTTTAAGTGTGCTTCCTCCAACTTCAATGATTAACTTCTCTTACATGTATAGGAATTGATAAGCTGCTAGGGAGCTTGGTGGGCTTGGAGCACAAAGGGGTACCCTGACTGGCAAAAGGTCACTCTGCTTAGCAATTAGGGCGTTTCTTCACTGAACCGAGTGATGCTTTTAGGGTGGCTAGAACAGGCCTGAAGGCTGGATGGAGCCTGTTGTGTTACCCCACACATTGGCATTGCTGTTGCTAGTGGGGGCTACAGGCTCCAATATGCAGTGGTCCACCTTCATCTATGTAGTCTTTAGGGCTGCTTTTGGTTTGTTGTAGACATGTTAAACCTGACCTTCCCAGTCCTAAAAAGTTCCTGTTGTGGCAATTATTTAGTCTGGAAACTTCTAGACCAAAGTCTTTGAATGCACACAAGCTGTGCATTTTGCCTTATCAACGTGTTTTGAAAAAATCTCCATCTTAATGCTGAGGAAGAGAAAAGGAGACTCTAGCAAGGCTACTGGTGAATTTTCATGAGTGCTGCTAATCAAGTACTCCTGTCATTGCTGATACCCTTTGGCACCTGGAGTGAGGCCTGAATACTATTTAGAGCAAGAGTGGGCTGAATCCGGTCCACCGAGGGGATTTTGTTTGGCTCATGGCAGGTCCCTTGGTCACATCGAGCTGAGCTGGCAGCCTAGGTTGTGGTGCATGTGGCTGGTCCTGCCACCCTCACGTGCAGCAGGGCTAGAGTGGCGCAGCAGCTGGACTCGCTTCCTGGCAGCCCTGGCAGCAGTGGCTCCTTCTGGCTGCTGCCACCACTGGACCCAGCCCCACTGCCCAGGCACCCTAGCCTGCCTATCCACTAGGGGCAGACCTGGACAGGCAGGGCATGCGGCAGAGTGGATGGGATGGGGCTATGCATGGATGGGGAGCAGGGTTCAGGAGCGGGACAGGAGGGAGAGGCCTGGATCACGGGGTGGGATCATGAGGCGGTGACAGCATAGGGCTGAGGCTGGGGCAGAGCCACGATCCACCTCCCACACACCTCCGCCCACAGAACTAGTGCCAGTTGCAGGGGTGTGTGGGGAGCAGACTGTGGCTTTGCCATGGCTCCAGCCCTGTGCTGTCACCGCCCCACAATCCCAGCCCCAGCCCTGCCTGTTCATCCTGTTCCTGGATGCTGTTCTCCGCCCATGGTCCCATCCCAGCTGCTCAGCCGAGTGTGGAACAGAGCCACTTAGGGAGTTTTGGTGAGCTGTTTTGCCGGGACGTGGGGGGCAGCCATACTGATGCTGACCTGGTCTGTGACAGCTCACCAAAACTCTTTTATGTCCAAATAATTGCCCACCTCTGACTTACAGGATGCACCTGTTTCTGGTCCAGTTTGCACCTGTGTAAATTAGGAGACTCTCTGCTAAAGTCATTAGAGTTAGTTGCATTAGTATAAAGCGGTATCAGGTCTGTTCAAACAGTGTTATTTCTAGCATAGGCAGTTTATGCATTCATTTGCTTCACTTTGGCAGAATCCTACTTCCAGGTAGTGAAACTTCACAAAACAACCTCACAATTGCAAAGCAGATGATATTGCATTTCTAGCTGTGTCAGTAACATCCAGCCCTTCCTTTTCTAGGGGCGGAAACAGTCAAGAAGAACTTGCTTTCAAAGAAACCAAACCAAATTCATAATACATACACGTCCAAGGAGGATTTGCATCTAGTATTTAAGAAAGATTTTTTTGTGTGTATGTGCGCAGTTCTGTCTATAAAGTGTACCTGCTATAACTGGTGCATTATATGGTTGTGCATCTTACAGTTTTGTGTTGCATGCATGCCTAGGCCTAGGGTAACTATGCCATATTGATGTTGGTTATGATGTAGGTGGTTCCCAGCCATGCAAGCAGAACAAAACACTGTTGAAAGACTGATGAGTCTTGTATACTCCTTAAAATGTTTTCCTTAAAAATATTATTGCTGCTGTAAATGGGAGGGGCCACTAGTGTGGGTCTTGTATCAGATTTCCTTCTCTCACATCTATGCCTGCTTTGATAAAGATTAGACAACATGGTGGCTGCTAACACACCAGGGAAAGCTTGGATTTCTGTGCATGCTAATGCTGCACCTGATGGTAGCAAAGATGGGGAAAGCTGAAAGGCAAAATCATAGCCTTGAGGTGCCACTGGAGATAAATCTAAGGGACAGGCTCAAAGGCAACTACATCACATCTGTTTCTACACATGCATCACGTGATCCTGAGGCAGTGCACACGTGCCCTCTGCACTGCATATTAGCACAACCTAACAAGAAGTGAAGAAAAAGGATCTGAAACTACCCAGCGTTTGGGTGGAGAGGGTGAAAAAAAAAAAGGCAAAGAATATTACTACCACTGCTGGGATTCACAGCTCTGCTTTTGCAAAAAGCTATCTGTCAACATTCATTTAACACAATGATCCTGAGAGGTTAGGAACTCCATTTTCCAAGTCACATAAAACAGCTAGACAGCTGTACAGTGGGTACATCTACAGTGTGATGACTGCTGCATGTGTGGTTGTTTACAAAACAGCATCATGGTTGCAAAGCAGATGAAGCTGCATTGCAGTGTCAACAGCAGAGCAATGACTTTTAAAGTAGCTTGCTAAAGTACATGTTAGTACCATTGCTCTGCCTGCAAAACCCACCCAAGAAGGTGGGGAAATATTTGGGCAATTAGTCTGTATGAAGCCCAAGATTGCCAGTTACCCTGCTTGCTGTAAAAGGCATAGCAGGGCAGCTCTGTGTCCCAGGCAGTGATGCATGGAGCACCACTGGTGCTGCTGGTAGTGCAGCGAGCCTGGCAGCTATTTTTGCCCAGTAGCCCTCCCTTCAGTTACACTAGTGCTTGCAGTCCCTGACCTAGTATAGAGCCAGATACATTTACACAAGCTACAGCATAAACATATCCAGTGTCTATTCACATCATGTCACCACACACATCAGAAGGCTAACCTGAGGCTAACAATGCCTCAGTAGGGTTGCGTTAGGTAGCGTTTCCCCTACATAATGGAAACTTGATTGACGATCCTCCAAGTCCAAAGGGAGGTAATCCCAACATGGATCAAAGGGGGCAAGAGTGTGCAAAAGCCCCTATGGCTCACCAAAAACATACAGGAACATCTCCTAGCTAAAAAGGAGGCGCACACCCAATGGAAAGGAGGGGCCATCACCAGAGAGGACTATACCTCAGTTGCTCAGGGCTGTAGGGGGACTGTTAGGAAGGCCAAGGCAGAGATGCCCAGATCAAGGATAACAAGAAATCATTTTTTAAATACATAGGGGGTAAAAAGAAGGTACTGGGTAATGTGGGGCCTCTGCAAGGCCCACGAGGAAATCTGGTCATCTCACTAGATGAGAAAGCTAACCTATTTAACAATTTCTTTGCCTCAATTTTTCTGAAGAGGGACTGGGTCACCCCCCCGCCCCTGGGACCCCCCGCAGGCTCCAGAGGAGGCGCACCCAGGACAAGGGGCAATGAGCATCTAGTTAGGGAACTTCTGGAGGGACTGGATGTATTCAAATCAGCCGGTCCAGACAATCTCCACCCCAGAGTGCTGAGGGAATTAGTGGAGGTCATTACGGGACCCCTGGCACAGCCTTACAAGCACTTGTGGTGCTCTGGAGTGGTGCCAGAGGACTGGAAAAGGGCCAATGTGGTTGCCATCTTCAAAAAGGGGAGGAAGGTGGACCCAGGAAACTGTAGGCCAGTTAGTCTTACCTCGATCCTGGGTATGCTTTTTGAGAGAATTATCCTGGCGCATGTCCACAAGGGGCCAGCAGGGGAGATTATGCTTAGGGGTAATCAACACGGGTTCATTAGAGGCAGGTCTTGTCAGACCAACCTGGTGGCCTTCTGCGACCAGGTCACCAAATCCTTAGACACAGGGCTAGCAGTGGACGTAGTCTTTCTGGACTTTCTGAAGGCCTTTGACACCGTCTCTCACCCCGTTCTCATTAAAACCTGGGGGGACTGTGGTGTTGACACCTACGCAGTCAAATGGGTCACCAACTGG
>NW_017728931.1:33754568-33818402 GCF_001723895.1 Crocodylus porosus
AACCTGTTCAGCCTCCACAAGAGAAGGCTGAGGGGGGATCTAGTGGCCTGTTACAAACTAGTCAGAGGGGCCCAGCAGGCATTGGGGAAGTCTGTGTTCCCCCGAGCACTGCCAGGAGTGACCAGGAATAACGGTCACAAGCTGGCAGAGGGTAGATTCAGGCTAGACATCAGGAGGCGCTACTTCGTTTGACCCCAGTACTTTTTCCTGCCCATGGCAGGGGGTTGGACTTGATGATCTGCTCAGGTCCCTTTTGACCCTAGAAACTATGAAATTATGATCATGATGTAACTTTGGACTCCTTCCCTCCCCAGCACAGTTAATTTTATCATGCGGACTGGACTCAAGCTTCTTCCTCACTCTTGCGTCCCATCTCATGTGGAGGATAAAGCTGCAGCATAAAAGCGGGTAAAATTCAGGAAGAGACCCCTCAGAATCATTCAGCTTTTACAAAGCTACAATATATCTAGCATAAGCTCTAAGAAGGATAAATGCCTGTTTGGAAAGGGAGAGGGACTAGGGAGGAAGAATACAGGCCGTGGTGTGACAACTAGCAGGACAAATTCCCCTATGGACAGTAGAGAATTCACCTGTTTTCTCCTTCCCTAGAGTAAGACCTTGAACAGGAAAGTGATGCTTGGTCACCCTGGATGTATCTAAGTGCGGGTGGTGCTAAACATGGTCTGTTAACCCATTTGCATTCTTTTTACTGCCCAAGCAAGACTAGCTCAGCAAGAGAAGACAGATAATTAACTTGAGGCCCTGCTAATGTTCTTTAGGCGCCTCGTGCAGAAGCCTTGGAAACAGGTTGGGACCTGGTCCTGCATGGAGCAGAGCCGCTACTCCAGAGTGCCAAGGACCCTCACTTCCCGAGAATGGAGGGCATTCAGCACCTTGCAAAGCTGGGCCCTCTGTTGCTCAGTATTCATGTATCCTGCTTTTCGTTGTTTTGTCCTTTCTATTTCTGTAGCTCCAAGGCTGGGGTTGCAGAAGCAAAGAATAGCCATGGAGGAAGGGAACCGTGCAGTTTGACTGACTGACTTGAAATGAAAGCGGGGCTCAGGAGAAGCACAATGACAGCCTGGCTGCTGCTGGCGAGGATGGCTGATTCCACTTGTTACGCAGCGCTAACGCTGATCTGCTGCTGGGAGCTTGGAGCTTGCAGACTTGCTGCGTGAGCAAGGCTGATTTGAATTTTCCCCAGCACCCTCGGAATAGCCCAAAGCACCTTGTCTCAGATGGTGGTCACAGGAATTCACAGCTATTATACTTGGGAGTCAGGCAATGATTACAAAGCAGTAGCTTTCCTCTCTGTCTGATTAATTGTTAACCTGAGAGCTTAGCTCCTTCCCTTGCTCTTCATTATCAGATTCCAGTCCTTGTAGCTCCAAGATTTCTTTTTTTTTTAATGTCATCAGGTGGGTACAGCAGCAGCTGGGGATAGCTGAAAGGGCAGCTGGAGGGTGAGTTTATGTGCATAGATGGAGTATCTCAGGGGGCAAACTGGCGGGGGTGCAGACCAGGATGCTATACACTGCAAGCTCAGGCTACAGCAGACCTGCCATCTCCCTACCACAGATTTCCATTGACCTCTTTGCTTGTCTGGTAAATGGCTGATATTTTTGCCTGGCTGGACACAAATAAACATTGTGCCCAGCCAGCCAAAAGCATAGGTTATTTACCCAGCCAGTGGGGATGCTTTAATCATTCCAAGTGTCCTAGGCCAGTCCTTCTTTAAAAATAAATGGTAGTGCTGAGCACTTGCTTACACCATTTACTTATTCAAGGTGTTTTTACAGAATTTGCTAACTAATCCTAGATTGTAAACTCTCTTTGTTCCGTATTTGTACAGCACCTGACATAGTGGGCTCCTGCTCCATGACGGGTTTCTTAGCAAAACTGTTATACAGCTTAGCAACATTCACAATGCCCCTGTCTAGTAGAGCAGATCAATAAGCCTCTCCACTTTACAGAGGAGGAAGCTAGAGCAGAGAGGTTAAGTAATGTGCCCAAGGTCACATAGCATATCAGTGACAGACCCAGGACTAGAACATTAGTCTCCCAACTCATTCATGTGCTCAAACCAGCATCAACAGAGTGCCCCATGTTTTGATTCAAGGATGTTTTTAAAAGACCAAGCGGTCAAAATGCAGTATCAGAAAGTTAAATTCCTTTTGAAAATGTAGGTTAGCACAACTGCTTTCAAAACTGGATTAGAAAGAACATGTTGTCCATACAGGAAATTCAGTAGGGTTGCTACTGGCTCATGTTGCAAGCACTGCCTTGATTTTCACTAGCGTACTTCTGCATTGTCCCATAAGCCAGAAAAGTATGCCACAGATGATCACTGCAAGCTGTGTGGTGCAACACTGTCAGGCTGAGCTGTGCTACACTAAGTTGGTTCTGTAAGAGAAGGTTGGAGATGAGAGAAAGATCTTGCAGGATATTCTAAAGAATAAAGCAAAGCCAAGAACTGGCTGTCAGGCCAGCATATAGGGATGACACCGAGGGAAAGGTACTTCACTGAGAGCACTACACTGCAGTGACTGGCTATTTAAAGCTTCATAAGACTCTACTGTGCAACAGGGAAGGGGGCCAAATATGGTTTTGGAAGGTATGTCTACATAGCAGTCAATGGTGCAACTGTCACTTGTGTAAACTTACCTGCCCAAATTTTAAATTAGCTGGCTCAAGTATTGCTAGCAGGGTATCTATGGCAGGATAGGGTTCAGTCCTTGCCTGAAAGACTTATCTGAGAAGCAGAGCTAATAGCAAGCTTTGAGGGCCTGAACTAGTTGGGGATGCTCCTATTTTGAGCGGGGGGGGGTGGACTAGACGATCTCCTGAGGTTCCTTCCAACCTCATTCTATGATTCTATGCTACTGCTACAGCTACACTGCCAGCTGTACCTACACTAGGTAAATTAGCTCAGGTATGTCTACATGAGTGGTATTTTACATAGCCAGAATCAATACTACCCACTTTTCACAAAGGATTACAACTGGATTAGAGATGCTTGGGTTTAAAAAAAGGCTGCTTACATAATCCATATTGATCTTCTGTATTATACAAGATCATGCCTGGCTTCCCAACGAGGCCTAAAAACAGAGCTCTGATTGCCTGTAGTAAGTAAAGTAACTGGGATTTTCCCAAGGATATGACTCTTACCTCTGGTATTTGTCAAATACCGAATTCTGCCTGTGGATAGCAGGTAAGAGACTGGGCATTTGTATTAGTGATATCTCAAAAACTCTTGTTTGGAGTCTGTCTCTAGTGCCTCATTTCTCACTGTGAGGACATTTTCTGTAATGCCTCACCTGAATTTGGTTTTATGGTTCCAGCTGTAGGCTGTTGCTCTTTGCTTTACTACTTTCAGATAATTAGAGTAATTCCCTTCTTCCATTTATTGTTCCCCTGAAGCTGTTTATTGCCAGAGTACTTGTTCTTCTAAACCTTCTTTTCTACTCCACAGCATTTTTCTTCAGTCCCTTCTCATCAGTGGCGTAACTAGGGTGGGGTGACTGGAGCAACTGCCTCAGGTGCTGACTTCAGGTAGAGAGTGTACAAAAGAGGGCTGCTGCCAGAAGTTGCCACTGTCCCTGTCCTCTGGCCACATCCCTGCACTACTGCTCCTTATACACTTTATGCCTTGATCCTTGGGTTGCTTTTAATTAACTAATAGTTGCTGTGGAACACTATGTATTTACATCTCCTTTTACTTTCAGCGTAGGAAGTTGTATATACCAGGCTGTTGGTCTCTCTCCTATAGCAGCAGCATTGTAGATAGTACTTACAGTCCTACCATATCTAAGTGGCTATCAGGACTAGGTCCTGGATACCCTCCATATGTGGTCATTCAGGTAGGATTGAAAACAAGGATGAGTCAGGTTCAAAAGTACTGATCATAGGAAAGTAGGGTTGCAAGAACCCTCACAAGGTCATCTAGTCCCCACCTCTGCTCAAGACAGGATCATCCCTGACTAAACCATCCTAGTCAAATATCTGCCCATGCCTGGGGTTCACAAGCACAGGGCCCCCATGCATGGGGTCATGTCATCTGGCCCTTGAGGCTTGGAAATTTGATAATGGGGGAGCAGTGGCAGCATTAATTGCCACTGTTTCTCCTCCTTGTTAAATTTCAAGACCTTTGGTGATCCCCATAGTTTGGATCTGGCTTGTGGGCTGGGGGTTGAGAACTCATGACCTAAACTTCCTTTGTTGCAGCTTGAGGCCATTTCTCCTAGTCCTGTCTGCTATGGCTACAGAGAAAAGCCCAGTGCTGGGGACTGGATTGATGACAGGTAAACACAGGACTAGTAGGGGCCTCCTAGGCCATCATCATCAGTGTTGTGGTAGCAGAGAGGGAGGAAGCATGTCTGATAAAGAGGTACTGGTTTGGTCCAGTTTGAACTTTCACATCTCCCAACCATACTAGTACTGAAGACACAGCACTGGTGCAGGCTACCATGTTTAAACACTACTGCCTGATTCTCATCTAGAGCTTGCTGAAACATTGCAAACTGGAAGGTTCCCCCCTCCCAGTGACAAATAGCCTTGTATATTTTAGTAAGTGTGTGTGATTATTCAGGAACCGTCAAGAGTTTTAATTTTTTTGCAACACATTAATTTTGATCAAAATTGTTATAATTTATTTTATTTTTAATGAAGGTAAAAGTTTTTGGTAAAACTAGTCTTTTAATATATACATATTTTTAAGACACAGTTAGGTGTATTTAATCATCCAAGATGAAAACCTGAAAGCTACAATAGTTGTCACAATTTTTTTTTCTACATGGAGTTACATTGGTACAGGAGCTGGCCAGAGTGACTTCTGACTTACATACATGAGAGAAGGCATGCCCTAAATTCAACTCTGCTAAGAGTTTGCTGGCTTCACCCCAGCTATAATTCTATTGACTTTGGCTTCTTTTGCTCACTCGTTGTGGATTGGGTAAAACCAGTTAAAGCTATATTTGAAAAGAACTAGTGAGGGAGTTTTTGTACGTTTTTTTGGTTTTTTACACAGCACTTGCTAGCCAAACCAGTCCGTGCTTAAAATTGCATGACCCTGCCATGTGTTAAAATAGCTCAGCTGACGTGCTTTCTCTCTGCAGTTTGGGTGGGCCCCAAGAGTAGGAAAGCCAAACAGATCAGAGAGCCCAGACTCAACCAATTCCTCCAGCGTGCCTTATCATCTGTGTATCCATGTCAGATTATGGATGGGTGACAGTTACATCGAGGTGACAAGGATTCCTCCCAAAAGGGCAGCGAACGGGTTAAAAATCACAGCAAACCCCTTCCTTTGGTATTCTTTATCCTGTGTGGAAAAGATGTGGGGATGTTTTTGTATGCGGTCCTGCTGCTCTCAGTCTCTATTCCCCATCCTCCATGCTGCTCTGGAATTTCCTCCTGCTAAGTCAGCCTATTGTTACCTCAGCCCCTTCACCTGGCCTGCCAGGGCTTTCTGGTTCTGACATTCCCTTAGTTTCTCTTTCTCACAACCTCCCCCCGCACACCCCGCCTTATATATTTATGAAGCCATAGGAACAAAGGAGTGATAAATAAAGCTGAACGAAGTGAAACCAATACAGGAAGTGAAGCTGTCTAGTGGTTGGGCTGGTTTCTTCCTTGTTTTGCTAGCTGTTTTGCTGTGCCTGCCCAGTAAAACCTCTCTCCCTCTCTATGGCTGGTGACAGTTGCTGCTTGCAAGAGAGGTGACTAGCACCTGCTGCCCTAGTTGCAGCTGGATGAACTTGCGACACAAAGAAGAGAAAAATCAACTGTAAGTGCTTTGGTCTCTAGCAGGGCTGCTGTGAGATCTTTTACAGCAGCTTCTCCCCCTTTCCCGCTCCCTTCCCCCCCCTCCCCCAAGCTCTCGGCTCACAGCCACGCTAGTCTTGGGTTGGTGTGTAATTTTCTCTTTTCGGAGTCGAGTTGCGCCTCAAATTCTATGATGCTGCTGGCCAGAGCCTTGGCTGGGAGCTTGATAGGACATAGGTGGAGAGGGGCTTGTGGAGCTGCAGTCGGGGGGGACTGGGAAAAGGGCTGAAGCTGGAAGTATGTATGGATGCCGACATCATGTACAGAGGGAACCACCTTACAACCCTGAGCCTCTCTCAAGCAGGAGTTGGTCTGCCATGATCAGTGATCCTCCAGACTGAAGCCCATTGTCAGGAGATTGTATTGCAGCAGTGCTCTTTTGGGAAGGGTAGAATTCTTTCATTTGCAGGGGTCTGGCTTCTCTGACCTGTGTATTTCTATTACTAGTGCCACCCACGGAAATTTTGGGGTCTGGGAAAGTTCTTAGGTCAGCATCCTTCCCCATCTACTGCCCACATACACCCACTGTAAAGAAAGACCCATTACAAAAAGAGTCAGTAAGTCTGGATGCCTTAGAATGCCTATGCTTAGGGCAAAACTCCTAGTTATGGACAGCACTACTCACCACATTCTCCCCTCTCCATTTCCTACTACCCCTTATGGTGCCGGTAGCCAAGCACCCCATGCTGATTTCTGCTGTGAATGGGATAATATTATACTATGGGCTTTATATGAAGCCCCTTGGCACTACCCCTTTTAGCAGCTAGAATACATCAGCAGTGGGATCAGCAGAGTCTCTCCTGGGCCATATGGTAGCAGAACAGGAGGTTCTGAAGCTTTGGGTATCTCATCTTACAATGGACTTGTCTCCTTCAGTTGCTCTGCACTTATATCCTGACCTACTCATTGGCTCACCAGCACTCTGAGTCACCTGTCCTTTAACCCTCCGGCTGGCTCAAAAGCACGGTGCTCTGATCTCCCTAACCTCTGCCTACAGACCCAGCCTTTTGCCACAGACCTTGTCCTCTTACTGTTGAGGACACTAGATGGAATGATGTACAGTTGGCCTGTTTCAACACAGACCAACCCCATTCACACATCATACAAGATCCTACTACTCAAAAGTAATTCTGTGTTCAGAATGTTTTAGAACTGACTGTCCTCTTGAATAGAGCAGAAATCAGCACCGTGTATGCTATTTGATGGATCTATTTCACAGGAAAGGGTACTTTGCCAGGAAGGCCACACATACATCATCCACTGGTTGACTCATTAAAGACTTAACATGCCAGCTTTCAAATATGGATTTTGGTTTGCACTCACCCTTCTGATTCTTCCAGGTTTGTCCCTGACATGAAGTCTCCAGCTGGCCCAACCAGATGGCTGTTACTGCTTGTCACCAGTCTGGTTACTTTTTGCCTTTCCTTCCCACTGTGGAAGGACCGGGACTTCTTGATGGAGGAAGAGGATGCCCACCGGACAGGTGGCAACCTGGTGCTTGGGAATTGGGAACAGAAGCTCAATGAGAAGCTCATAACCCTCAAGGAGAAGGAAGTGGCCAAGGCCACTGGACAGTTCCCACCCAGCATGCACTTCTTCAAGGCCAGAAGCCTCATTGACCAAAGCACAGTGTTCAGCATCTTGAAATGCATGCCCAAAGGTAGGGTTCCTGTTTTCTCCCTTGAGAGCTTTCTCCACTCAAAAAGGAGTAGCAGTGGAGAGCAGAAATATGACCATGTGGCCCTCACGGTGCACCCAAACCACAATGACTGGGACAAGGTCCTATAAAGATCCTGGAAGGATCTGCCTCTTCTGAGTTGGGGAAGGGAAAGACTAGATTAGTATGTAAGGATTTCCAGACTTGTGGACATGCAATATAATTGTACACGGTAAACCTTTCATCCCTGTATCCAGAACTAAATTCTTTGTCTAAATTCATTGCATAATTGTTACGGACATGATATAACTGAACATGATGTTATTGTTCACATGTCCTTACACAGGTAACTACACACAATATTGGTCTATTAGCCCTTTGGAGACTGTATGTTTCTGTGGTCTATGGAATGTATGCATTATACCAGTGGTGCTCAAACTTTTCACCCAGCAGGCTGGATGGGCAATGCTTGGTCTGTCTGTGGGCTGAATCTGGCCAGATCCAATGGGGTGCCTGAGGTGTGGCCCCATCCAACCACGTGGAGTGGGGTGGGGAGCAGCCTGGCCCTGACCCAAGCTGATGGGGGGAAAGAGGCTTAGCCTGGTCCCAGCCTAGTCCTGTGGGGGGCAAGGGGGCTTGACCTGGCCCCAGCCTGACCCTGGGGAGCAGGAAGGAGACTTAATGCTGTCCCAGTCTGGCCCCATTAGGGAGAAGGGGGCATGGCCAAGCCCCCTTCAGAGGGGTGGCCTAACTTTTTCTGAAGTTTTTTCAGATTCGATTTGGATGCTTCAATTCAATTTGGAGCTTTTAATTGGTCTCCCAATTCAATTCGGATTCAGAGATTTGGTCCCCGAATCAGATCGAATCACCACGCCTGCTGCAGGACTTGGGGTTTGGGAATTTGGCAGCAGGGGAAGATGGTTGTTTTAGCTGCCACTGCTCCCCGGCCACCATATTTCCCGACTAGAAGGAGCCTCACTGGCTAGATGTCATGGCTCCGCAGGCTGCACTTGACCTATGGGTTGGAGGTTGAACGCTACACCCCCACATAGCAGTTATAGAAAAGAAGTGCTAGAAGGGAGCTCGGGAGCTCATCTAGTCTAACCCCTTGCTCAAGGCAGGAACATCTCCGACTAAACCATCTCAGTTAAACGTTTATATCTAACTTGCTCTTAAAAGTTTCAAGGATAGAGATTTTAATTTACAGCCTCTATGAATAGCCTGCTCCAATGCTTAACTACCTTTATAGTGATAAAGTTCTTTCTGATATCCAAACCAAATTTCCCTTGCTGCAGTTTAAGACCATTGCTCCTTATCCTGTGCTCTTTAGCCATGGAGAATTGTCTAGCTCCATCCTCTTTATAGCCAGATATATACATACCTTCAGATATTTGAAAACTGTTTTCAAATCCTTCCTCCCTCTTTTCCATATTGTATTAATCAATTCTTTTAGCCTTTCCTCATAAGTTGTTTCCTAGATTCCAATCATATTTGTTGCTCTCTGTTGGATTCTCTAATTTGTCCACATCTGTCTTGAAGTGAGGGTCTCAAATTGGATACAGCACTCCTGGTGAAGACTCATTAGTGTGAACAGACACAAAAACCTCAAATACCTGAGACCATTCATATGTGTCTTTAAAACCTTTGAGTTCTGCTCTGCACACCCACAAAAGACTTCCCCTACCTAATACAGCATGTGTTTGTGCTGCTACCCTTGACCAAAATTTCCCCATCCTTTACTGTTGTGCAGCATGCTGTACAGCAACTACTTTTTATGGTAAATGTGGCTTCATTGTACCATGCAGTGCATAGGTTGTTGTGCTTTGGGATGAAACACAGTATAAGAGTGTCAAACATTTGCCCAATGTCATCTCACACATTTGGTTTTGAAAGCTGTCTGGAACATGTTGGCATACTAAGAGCTAGTCCTCAACAATACACTGAGTGGTGGGGAGGATATTTTTGACCACGTGAAACCTAAGCCATCCTGTCTGACTGGCAGGGCATTTGCCATTGCTCACTCTGTGAATTGCTGGGACCTTGACAGTTCTGTGGGGGAAGGAAGAGATTGAGGCATTTGTAATCACAGGTCCTTGACTCTCAACTGTCTGTTTTCTCTTTCTATGCTGCTACCTCTTTCTCTGATCTTCTGAGAGGTATTCTGGAATGGTGCTTCCTTCTTTAGTAGGATATAGAAAACTCTCCCTTTGAAACCACAAAGGGCACACACTAGCCTCTCATGCAATGAATTTACCTTTTGGGTGGATTTTTTTGTGCGTGTTAATAAGAACCCCGTCAATATGGCTATTGGACTGAAAGGCAGAGGGCTGCTATAAGGGAAATGTAGAAAGTTTTATGTAAAATGACAGCTCCTTTGCTCATGCCATTCTGAATCGTTACTCTGAGTGGTGCAAGATTAATGTATGACTAAGAGCCATCTCCCAAACCTCCAGCTGCTTCCTTCTCTGTATCCGCAGTGAAGTCAGACTCCAGGGCTTATGACTTCATAATGGGTCACCACAGAAATTACCGAGATGTCAAAGTTGCCATTATCCTTTTACTGCTGAATCAAACATCAGGAAATGAAGCTATGCTTTAAAAAAAAAAAAAATACCCACCACAAAACTTGGAAAAATAGGAGGATTTCATACTTGTTCATCTAAAAGATTCTTAAATTACTCAGCAAGCGTTAGTAGCCTCCTGGGGCATTTACACACATGCTCCAAGAGCCTCTCTAATTAAAGTGCCCAGAGTGTCACATGTATTAGCGTCCCTGTGCTGAAAAATGGTGGCGCTTTAACTAAAGCTCACTGAATGAGCTCATTGAATGTGTTTTAGTTAAAGTGTCCATGCCACCATTTTTCAGCATGGGGACACTGATGCATGTGATGCTGGAGCGCGGTAATTACCATGCTCCAGCCAACTCGATTAATCAGAGCAACCTCAATGCATGTATATGGGTGCCCCCCATAAGGATTGTAACATGCAGTCTTTGGGGCAAAGTACTGTACCTATATATTTGTACATATGCCAAGCACAATGAAATCCCAACCTTAATTGGAGCACCTGGAAATTTCTGCATCTTGAGCAACAATTGTAATGTTAACCCAGGCTTTCATCTACTGCTGCTTGCCCGTAAGGACTGTCGAATATTTTTGGGCAGTGACTTTAGATTGCTATAGCCCAGTTTTTCAAATTTGCTAAGCCACTGTAGATCTATTAAAATCAGGACCTGCAGTTGCTCAGCACCTAAAATGCAGACCATTCAGACAGGTGTGCAAAACTGGCAGACCCTCTTAAAAATTTGGTCTCAAGAGATTTGTCTAGTCATCACAGCCTAGGCTAGAACCCAGATCCCCTGATCTACAATTGTGTAGCCTAACAACCAAGTACTCTTTTTTAAATGCACTGTTTCATTTCTGAAGTCTCCTGACACTCAAGAGATTTAGAGTATTACTCCATCAACTTAATGTGATATGCAAGTTAATATATTCAGAAAAGAAATCCAGATCCCACTGTATCTTTTTAGAAGGGAGATTCATTCAGCAGATACAGTAATACTAAAAACACAACACCACACTATAAACACAATCTCTACAAAGGAAATGGAGCCTTCCGACATGCATTTTGATAATGTAGAGGGATACGTTGAACTGGGTGAGCAAGGAGAGCAGGTCTTACAATCACTGGGCTGCCTTCATGAGGTTCTGGTAACTGCCAACCTAATGGAGAATAGCAAAGGAGTTCAAGGTAAGGAACACTGGCTGGCAGCACATAAAACAGAAATGTGGATTGGTTTGATAAATAAGACAGAAGGACACATCCTGCTCCAACTCCAAAATTCCCCAGCCTGTTGATAGCTGAGGGTTTGGTGTCACTCAGAGCAGAGAGCTACAGGGTAGATGCTAAATTCAGATGGGAACAAAAACCACTTAGATTCAGGTCTGTCTGTTAAGTAGCATGTGTCGTAAAGTGCTGGCTAATCCAAAAGTTCCTCTTTAAATGTGTGGGGTTTGAGCCAGTTCTCACAGCGAAGCGTGTCTGAAAGACCTTTAATAACTCAGTGCGTTTTCCATCCCAGTGGAGAAGTAGAGCATAGAAGTCCCTATTGATTTCCCCTCCCCTGCACTGAGCTGTCACGCTCTGCCTGCCCTGTGTTTGATGTGGAATGTGCCATCTCCACATACTGCAGGGGAGGCAGGGCAGGTTCGAGTCTCGCTGTTGGGGGCAGGTCTGGTCTGACTGTCTTTGAGACCATGTAGGCCCCCCTGCATTGGTAGACTTAATTGTAGTCACATTGACCCTCCTTCCCTTCCCCTTCAGCCGCTCTTCCTCATTAAATTTGCCCTTCCTCTCCACAGGTGCAGTCCTACACTTGCATGACTATGCAATCCTGAGTGCAGACTGGCTGGTGAACAATGCCACCTACCTCCCTGACTGCTACATCTGCTTCACCTGCTTGGGCACAGTTCGGTTCAAGTTTTCCAAGCCTCACCCTCCCAGCAAAGTGCCACCCAACTGCTCAAAGTGGGTGTTGCTGGAGACATACCGGAAGCAGGTGCACAACATCACAGAGTTTGATCACAGGTATGTGAGCCATGGTTTGCGAGCATTTTGCAGTTTTGTGCCACTGTTATGCTTTGCTTCCTTTGGAGTGAAGGGTGATTGTTTTGCAGCAGGATGAAGGTTTCATAAAGTCACTGCTCCACCTGTGTCCTGTAGCAGCTGCAACATGACAGTTCTGCTTCTAGAGCATTATACCTATGCAGACCTGTGTGAGGAGAACATCGAGGTTGAAGAGTCAACCACTCAAAAAGCTAAGAAATGCCAGAATTAAGACTACCTCTGCAACCTTACTACAGTTATCTTGTGGTCATATGTTGCAAGGATTTCATATTACTATTTAAATGTAGGAACCATGCCTCATTCAGTGTAGGGTCTGCTGGGGTAAGGCCTGGGACTTGGCTGGGCAGCAATGTAGACTAGTCTATGAGAACCCTGCCTTCTGAGCACAGAAGTTGTCAAATATGATGCAAGACAGAGGACTGCAGGAGAAAGATGGATCCCATGGTTAAGGCCCATGAATGCCTCTATAGAGAATAAGATTCAGCACTTGCCTTTCACAGTGTGTTCAAGGCTGGGCAAGTTACTTAAACCAAATTTTTCACAGGGTGTCACTAATTAAATGCGCCTCACTTTTTGGGGCTCCCAGCTTGAGACTGTGGAATCCACTGTGCAGAAGCACTGAGCAGCCACAGTAATAACTGTGGTCTATACACTGAACATACAAAGTGCTGTAAGAAATCCAGGCACATTATAACCTGCTTGCCATCTGATACCTGCAGGTAACCTCAGTACATTTTACCAGCTACATTCTACCTTGCACCTATTCACTCCTATCCCCTCTAATCTTCTCTGTCACACATTTGCATTTCCACAGACTTGCATTTTGCATATTGGCTTAAGCTTCTGTTCCACCCAGGAGAGCACATGAACACCACGAGACTCTCCTTCTACCCGGGGAAGGGTGCTTGGGCCTGAAAGAGTATAAAGAACAATTTTTCCAACTATTTAGTTGGTCTAATAAAAGATATCACATTTACCCAAAGAACCTTGTCTGCCTTTGTCCTTAGACCAACACGGCTATAACCAGCACCCCTGATAAGAAGGCCAGTACGTTTAAAAATGTCAGGTGCTGGGCTTTCAGATTGGACACCCAAAACTAAATGATGCTTTTGAGAGTTTCATTTCAAGTTGTTCTGTGCCTGGATTCCCCAAGTATTCAGAGGAAAAAAGACCTCCCTACCCCTTCCCTTCATTGGGTTACTTTGAAACAGAACTCCGTAGTCTCTGAAGGACAACATCAAAGATGCTATGGGGAGAATGCATCCACTTGCACACTTTTCTGGCAGTTAGGCACAGCATTTCAGGTGCCTTCTGCATCTATTTATTCACAGAAAAGTCAGCAGAAACACAAGGAAGCTTTCACCCTGGCTTCATAGTATAAAAGTATATTCTAGGTTTACCTATATCAATAAGCCCATCAGCTCCAAAACCAGGCCCTTTACTCACAAACCTTCATCCCTTTGATACTTTCCTGGTGACTACAGCAGCTTACCAACTGGAGCTCCTGCAGCCATCTCAGAGATCCCTCTTAGGCTACTTTCCCAAGGAGCTTTGTCTAGCACTAAGCCTAAACAACTGACTTTGTAGTCTTTAATCAGGACCAGGTGCTTGTTAGCTGATTAGCTGCTCAGAAGCCACCTAGCCACACTCAGTGACTTACAGGTGAGCTGGAACAGGCTCCTTCTTTTCAAAAAAGGCTGTCAAGGGTATATTAGGCCCTGTCTCCCTCAAAAGGGGCCAGTGATTATGTGACAAAACACCCCACTAAAGGCCACAAGAAAATTAATAATACTATATTTAGAGCTGGATCGGGATGGTCTGCAGTAAATAAAGCATGGAGTCACACACTGAATGATGAGAATAAAAAGAAACCCTGACTAACGATCCATGTAGTGAGCACCATCCATCTTGTGCACTGAATGAAGCAGAGGTGCTATTAAAGAAACAGTATGTTGTCACACAATTAAAGCCTGTATCCAAGTGCGTACATACAAGGGACCAAATCACAGTCGCACAGACAACCTTAAGTCTGGCATATCCTAAGCTTTCAGTGTTTGACTTTGCAACCATAATGTTCTCCTGGTGTAGGGATTTTGGGGGCATAATATGCATTTAAAGAGGATTTGTTTAATTCTTGGTTCACTTCCACACAGAAGACACCTAGAATCTGAGCACTAAAGATTCTGGGAGCCTGTCAGGCTGTGGGGCTGCCAAGTGTCAAGGGCAGTGTAGCTCTTCCTCCTCTGATAAAAGCAAAGGGTGGGTTAAAGAGCACTGGCTTCCCAGATGGCTCCCTCCTTGTTAGCTGCAAAAGATTAAGCTGGCTGAGGCAAGGCTCCCAGCCTTTCTTGTCAGTAGTTTCAGCATCAGCAACATCTCCTGAGGGAAACTGTTCCTTATCAGGAAGTCCTCTTTTTACTCCCTCTGAAGTGGGTTGGGGTTCAGGGTTGGATTTCCAGAAGGAAATCTGTTCCTGTTGGCCTTCATCCCTTCTAGAAGGTGCCTCTAGCAGAAGTGGTGAAGAGGGTCCATGGCTCTAGTTCCCCTTTGCCCTGCTAGGAGGCATGCAAAACACAAGGGATGAAATTTTGCACTGGATCACCTTTAGAGATCTGTCTGTTTTCTAAACCACAACCAGCTGCATCGGTTGTTTTACAGTGTTCTCAGGAACCAACCCAATCTCCCATGTATTCATTTGGTTGTCACTCTCCCCAGGCTGGATCTGGGCCATGGGAACGTCTTCTGGGCTGGGTCCATAGGCCCAGCAGAAACTGCAGATGGGCCACATTCAGGCAGCAGTGCAGAACTGTACTTGCACAGTAGCACAAGTCAGGGGGCTGCCACTGCTGACCATGTCAATTGGGATCCAGGGACCCCAAATTTTACAGCAGACCATGCCTGCAACTTCCAGTAGCCGACCAGACTACCAGTGGGCCAGATGGAACAGATCTGGCCCTTGGGCTGCATGTTTCACATCCCTGATATCTAGGAATGAGGGTAGGGACCCTCAGGGAAGCTCCCTTGGAGATGCAGGACTTGCTTGTTTTGGCTCTTTCAGGTTGTATTTGAGGACATGAACACTTTTCTGAAACATTGCTTTTTCCTTTGTTTTCTTGTTGGTGTTGTAATATGTCTCACAGTGTTACCTAGCTGCCCCAAGTGAAATCAAGGCCTCAGTATGCTAAGCAGTGAGAGGCAATTCCTGGCTCCAAATTTTATAGCTTGAATAGGATGGAAAGAGAGGCACAGGGAGCTGAAGTGACTTGCCAAAGGTCATCCTGCAGGTCAGTGCCAGAGGCAAGAGCAGAATGTAGGTCTCTTGAGTCCCAGTGCCGTGGCCAATCTCCTGGCGTGTGCTGCCTTTCATTTGCTGTATCCAGCACTACAAGACGATTTAATAAACTGTTGCCACATAATATCCAGGCACAAAATGACAGCCCCCAGACTGATGGAGCACCTTCTCCTATTTTGATCTAATCTCCGAGTGTTAATTTGGGGGCTGAGATGGGTTTCTAGTAGTGTGGAAATTGGTCTCTTGCCAGGAATGAGCCCCAATCTCTTTTGCCTTTCAGTTTCTGGAAACACTCCCAGTCTGTGGAACATGGGCACCACATGCTACCTCTTTCCTACTGCAAAACATTGCCCCTGAGCACTGACAGGCTGAGAGAAAGCAGATGTCGGGGGTGAGGGGAAAGAAATGATGGATAGCTGAGTGGCTGCGAGTGCGTATCAAGGGCATATGGCACCTGGGGAGGGGCCAGGATCTCTTATCATGTACAAGATGGCGAGGCTAAGCGAATGCAAGAAGTGTTAAAGTGTTTCCAAGGGGTGTATGCCCTTCCACCTTTAACCTAGTTTCCAACTAGGAAGTGGACAGGCTGGAAATTAACAAGAGAAACAATCCATGAAATCAACCAATGGACTTCCAAGTTTAAAAGACCTGGGCAAGAACATTTACTATAAATGAACACTTATGCACCTATAGCCACAAATTCCCTTTCCCACCTCAGGGTCCCCTTGGGGAGAGGATTTGAGAGAAAGCGAATCATGGGTGACAAATGTTAATAACATTGCTAAGCACACCAGCAGGAGGCCCTCAGTCTCTGCAGCGCTGAGGGTGGAGAATAGAAAACAAGCAGAAAGAGACTTTTAAGAACTGCTTTGCAGGTTTCTGTTTGCTCTGCCCTCTGTTTGCTTTGCCTTGCTCTGCCCTCTATAGCAGCGTCCAGTCCATGATCACACACCATATGTGAACTAACATGCAGGGATCTTTCTAGCTGAGCCTGATCACTGACTGCGGCTCATTGTGGAGAATAATCTAAGCATTTATTTGCATCTCCCAGACCCCAGCTTTCCTTCTTGGCAAAGGCTGTCCTCCTGGTTCATCTTTTTTAAGGAGGGATCCCTATTATATAATAAATCTACGCAGTTAAAAGGATCAATAGTCAGTCTCAAGGTAAGAGGCATTGTAAAAGAAATGTTAGGATTTATGTCTCATGGGCAAGGGTAGAGTCATGGCATTTTATTGCTATTTTCCACTGAAAGAGCATAGATTAAAATAAACACAAAGTTTTATATAGGCAGGAAAATCTGTGTGAGTTAAGTCCTTCCCCCAAATAAAAATGGGAAGAGGAGTGTACCCTGTACACTTATGGCTGAAGGAGTGTGTAGATAACAGGAAAGCCTATGGAAAAATGAGTCTGATAAGAAACTGCCCATTGGTCTTTATCAAAAGTGAAACTGCGCAGTAGCATACATAGAGTCACATGGTTTGATCCACCCTGTGGTTTTCCTTCAGTATTTCTGCTCTTGACCTGGATGCCCCCTCAACCATTCTGTGGGCAGGTGTTCTCTGCTGACAGTCTGCATTTGGAGAGTAACTGCTCCACAGCCTGTATTGGAGGTACTGGGGAAAGGAGGAGTCGGTTTAAATTGGAGCTTTGCATTTGCTTTCCTAGAGGCTAGCTACTGGCTCCAAGTTCTTCCCACACAAAATCTTTCCACCCTCCTTGCAGAAGAGGAGCACACCCTCTCTGCTTGAGGCCAATCTCCAACTGAACTCTGTCAGTTAGATAAGCTCTTAAAAGATGCCTCTGGCTCTTGCATTCCTGGTTTCTAGGGTGATGCTACAATGTCACCAGCGAGTGCTCTCCAGAACATGTCTGAAATGCCAAACGCCATCTCACGCAGCAATACAAAATACTACACATGTGCCTCCCTGGTTATGGTTCAGTTCCTTTCCATTTTATTGTATTGTTTACTGAATAGTATCTGGCGTTGCCCAGTGTTGTGTGATAATGGAACGAAAGGCCCTATTGTAATGCACAAGAGGGCAGAGCTAAAGTTGCTGTGGAAACCTTAACTCTGAATTTCCTGACTGTTATGCATTTAAAATCTCATCCTTACTGTGCCACAAATGTTGTTATTTCAATATGATTTTGCTCTAAAAAAAAGCTACCCCCTTGCATTCCGTAGAACAAATGAACAAAGTGAGGAGAAACTACAGACTAAGACACAATACGCAAAATGTCTGCTGAGTAGCCTCCATTTCATTGTCACCCCATTTCAGGTCCAGCATTCCTTATTTGTAATAATATTTATAATTGCATATTATAGCAGTAGAAGAAGGATTTTTAATTGTGCACTAAAAGCTCTTAAAGCAAGACAAAACACAAATCTCTCCTGAAACTTAACAGAAGACAATTGCTAGGCCACCAGGCAACCCATCAAGCACAAAATACTGCAAAGACCAGTCACAGTTATCAAAGAGAAACAACATCTGCTATCAGGAAGGTATTCTTGGTTGATCTTCCATCCTAGTACTTCTAGTAAACTTGCCTTGTTTCTGATATTCCACAAAACTAAGCCTTAGTCAATAGGTAGGACAACCAGCTCCCAAGTTTCCAGCTATTTTAATTTCAGTTTTCCCTTCAGTTCCACCTTACATTGAGTTCAGCAGATTGTCCATTCCTGGATGAAGCTGTTCACCAGCTACATTGCTCTTCTGAGTTTATACATCAGTTTGAACCTTTTATAGATTATTGTTCAAATTGGCAAATTGAAACGTTAAGGGGAGCTATAAGTCTTCACCCCAAATGAAAGATTTAAACTGTTCAAAAGATAAATATACAGCAACCACTATTACCTCATTGTCCATTCAAACAGAATTGCCTGCAGCTGCTCAGTGAACTTGACTGTCTTGCAATTGCTATCTGTTTCCACCAAACTCCACTTGATAATACTACTTGCTGTCCTTTCTGTCTTTGTTAAGAAGACTTATGCAAGTGCTGCGAAGTGAACAACCTTCCAAGCCAGTAAAAAATATACAGGAATTCTGAGTTATGCCAGTTGGTTGCTGTCTGCAGACCATGAACTTTTGATTAGTAAAATAAGATAAGGGATTTTTTTCCTCTCCAGAGAGACATTTTGTTCTGCATATTCAATATGTATTAGAGACACCAGAGGAGATAACTGTGTTGGTACTAAACTAGTATCTGACAGGGGTTACCTTACTGAATTGTAATAAGTAGACCACGTTGGAGAGAGGGCAGAGTTTGCCAGAGTAGACTGCTAACTAGTATCAGAACCACATTTTAACTTGGGAGGTGGGATGTAATTTCTTCTCTTGCTTCAGTTGGTAATCGGTGTCACTTTTTGTACTGTGGCAGTGCCTAGAAATATCCTAACAAAGGTGGGTTCCCATTGTGCTAGGTACTATTGTTCACGTCCTTTCCTGTTCCTTCCTGTCTTTTCGATCATCTAAAATAGCCTTTTTGTCTGTCAGGCCAGATGGGTAGAGCTTAATCCCTGTGTGAGCTGGATCTGGCCAGTGGACCAAATCCAGTGCCCAGGGCAGGTGCAGCAGGACTGTATCCAGCTGTGCAGAGGAAAGAGGGCAGCCCAGCCCCAAGGAGAAGGGGGCCTGACCCAACTGTGTTGGAGGAGGGAGTGTACCCAGGCCCCAAGCTGACCAGATGTGGTGGAAGAGCGCACGATCCAGCCCCAATCTAGCCAGGTGGAGAGAAAGGGGCATAGCCTGATCCCATGGGGGGTTGGGAGGGGAAGGGGGTGCAGCCCCAACCTGGTCGTGCGGAGGGAAGGGGGAATGGCCGGGCCCTGATCTAGCTGTGTAGGGGAGGAGTTATAGCTTGGTTCCAACCCACCTCATGGGGCTTGGGATTTTGGCAGCAGGGAGGGGTGACAGTGCTGCCCTGCTCCTCCAACATCAAACTGCCTAACCCATGGGGAGCCCCATGGGCCTGATACCAAGGCCACATTTGGCTCTCAGGTTGAGCACTTGATCTAAAACACCAGTGGAGATTGTGGTGTGTCAGAATTCCACATTTACACAGTTTGCCCTTTAGTGGAGGCTCAGATCTGCATTGGAAGGATTATGTTTTGTGTTTCTAGGGCACACAGGGGACAACTTGTGTCATAGGCTCCCAAATTTAGCTGTTCTGCTTCCTTTTCCACCCCCATCTTTTTCTAGCTTGCTGAAGAACCTGACTCTGGTGACAGATGATCCAGAGGTGGCCTACCCAACTCAGGCTTTTATTTGGAAAAAATTTGAAAATGCCTTTCTCACTGCTTCTGACCTCATCTGCTATGCACCCGTGTTCAAGGCCTATTTCTATCAGGGGCTGCTGGAACTCTACAAGGATAACATCCAGTATGTCGAGATAAGAGCAATACTCCCACAGGTATGCACTTTTTGGTTCTCTGGATTCCTGCAAGATGTTGTTTCTCTAACTTTTCTGCAGCCCCAAGATTCACAACCTTGTACACTTGACCTGGTGGCCAGGAAAAATATGTTTCATTTCATAGTTTTAGGTAAAGATATAATTAGGCAGAACATGGAAAACAGGCAAGATTTTAGGTTTAATTGCTGTTTAGTTTTATTGTAGCATCTACTCTTCACTGCTTTTTCTTTATAAAGATTGCATCTAGCCTTTATGATCATGAAGGCAAGATTAAGGCTTGTCTTCATGGAGAAACTGAGTGGCAGAGCTATTTCTGAATAGTTTTTTCCACTTTAGCTCTTCCAAAATAACATCTTGGGCAGAGTCAATGTGTCATCATGTGCAGTTATTCAGGAATAGTAATAGCACTTTGAACAACAGCTTACCTTATTCCAGGAAAATATTCTTAAATAGGTGAAACAATACAAACATCGACAGAACATGACCTGATGGGGTGTTATTTTGTAGGGAGTGCAGACGGCTTGAAACGATACTGCTGAGAGGTACGAACTCTCCATTTTGCTTAATTAGCACTGAAAGCTAAGGAAAATAATATTGATATTTAAATTGTTAAATTTTGTTTGTTACAGTTTCTCTAATGTGGCTACTGTAACTATTCCAGAATCCTAAACAGCCTCAGATGCCTGTGTTTCAGCAATCAGGTTATGTTATGAACACAGAGACTGAACTAGCTTCACACTTGCAGAATGCTCTTGCCATATCATCTCCAAGGCTAAATACAGACAACCCCGTTTAAGGGGGGTTGATTAGTTTAAGATATGACAGAAGGTTTAGATGGATTGTTCCAAGGCAACATGTTAATTTGGATACTTCACAGGTAACTTGATGTGAGAAAATGGGTTTCTTCCTCTGTAAGGTCTGGGGTTCATTACAAAAGGAGACAGACTTCAATTTCAAATTGAACCTGTTGTCTGTTTTCAGCCCACGGCATTTGGGAGAATTTCGCCCTGCATTTGCCTATGTAGAGAAATAAGACTTCCGTTTCCAGGGACTCCTGGAAGAAGCCCTTTGTTATTGCCCTGAAGTGGAGGTGGAAGGGCTTTCCATTAGCTCCCTGTTCCAACATTAAATTAAAAAAGTGTTTGTTGAGGGAAGGAGAGGATATGCATTTTAAGAGAAGCCAAAGACTCTGTAGAGGGCGGGGAGGAACACAGAGGAAGTACATAGCGAGAGGAGATCTCACATCTAGATGTACATGGTGGTTGGGGATTTGCTCTTCTGGATGACAGGAAGGGAAGTAGAAGTGGGCCAGGTTGATTTTTAAAGTTTGAGAGTGGCAACTGGGGAGTCTGGTTTTGTTTCTTATAAACAACTCTGAGCCGTTCTGGATAGAGCAGGATGTAAGTGTAATAATAAAGCAGGGCACTGCGGCAGATTTTAGTGCCCATCCATTATAATTTTAGGATAGGACCTCTTCTGTTTATTATTAGTAGTTGTGACAGGATCTGCTCAGCAGGTGGCTCAGATGCTTCTAATTGCAGACTAATCCTGCACTCCCCCATCCCTTTGTGATCTTCTTCTTTTGAACTTGCCCATTTTGCCTTGATCCATCCTTAATATCCAGGGAGGTTGCCCTCAAATCTTTTAGGGAATTTGGTGCTGCATGCCTTGCAGTAGTCTCAGCCACTGGCTCTTCATAGCTAGTGGGGAAACAGCAAAGGCAATCATGGCTCAGTAGCCACCCCCATCTATCACAGGCCCTAGTCTCCTTTCACCAGGCCTGCTAGCCCTGCCAGCTCCTGTTCCTGGAGGCCCCTGGCCCCGTCTCCATTCTTTCAGGCTTCTGGTCTCTGCTTTGGCTTCAGTCCCTCTGTTCTAGCTTCAGCCGCTCTGATTCAGGGTCCTGGCTCTTGTACAACTCAAACCTGCAGCATGTGCCAAAGCACCCTATTGTGTGGCCTCCAAACTACCCCTTATAGGCACTCCTAAGCTACTGGTTTCTATAAACAGACTCTTAACAGAAACACACCCTCCCTGAGTGGACAAAAACAAGCATTAACCAAAACATTTACCCCCATCTGGACACGCTCACCGACAGGAAGAGGCTTCTGTACCCTAACTAAGGGCTCCTGCTCTCCCTGTAGAGCTTAACTCCCCACATTTTACAGGAAAGCTCCTCTCCTCCCAGGCTAAAACACCCTATTTGCCCTGGGGTGAGCCTATATACTGGCCAGCCCCGCCCCTGCTGGTCAGCTGACCCCTGCTTCTCAGCCCCCTTGCAGGGGTGTCCCATTATCCAATCTGCAGCCTCCTTTACCTTTAAGCTGCTTCACAAGAGGTGTCCTCATAGTCCTGGGTCAATTGTTTCTAACTAAGCAGCTTCCGTACCAGCTTGCTGCCCTTAGCTTATTTCTGGTCTGTGGCTTAGTGTTTGTGAAACCTGTCCCTAGGTAGCTTATTACCCATAGAAGCTGGTAGCCCTACTCCTCTAGCTTTTATCCTCCCTGGACTGTTTACTGCCATGTGCACCCATCCTTTCCTCCTTTGCAGCTTCCACTGACTGGAGACTTCTGCTCTGCTGGGTTTTGAAGGGGGTGAGGCCCCTTACTTGCTCCAAAGCCAAGTTCAAACTGCCTTGTCCCTCCAGGCCACAAAAGGCTTGTTCCTAAAGGGACCTTCGAGTTCATCTCATTCTTCAGCCCTTTCTCAGTAAAAGGGTTAGGGCTCCCTGTTACAGTAATAGGTAGTAGCTGCCTCAGCTGAAATTGGGACCTTTGCACTGGAGAGCTCCCAAACTAAATGGATGAGAGAAAGGGTGAGAGAAAAGAAGTATTGTTCTCTCCAGGGTACACCAAAAGAACTGTTATCAAGGGTTATTTGCAGTTTACTGAGAAATTAAGCAACTTGTCTTAAGTCACCCAGAAGATTTCTGGCAGAAATGGGCACTGGAGTCCTAGTGGCAACCCAAACTCCTGAGTCCTAATCCAGTGCCTTACTGGAAGACCAACCCTTCCCTTCTTTCCCTTGCTGTCCTGTCTGCCATCATTAATAGGCTGCCCGTGGTAAAACAGCATCCTTGTGAACAATCAAATGTGTAGTTAAAGTACTGTACTCCAGACTGTGATGTGTTCAGAAGCAAGAACGTGTGTTCTTCCCAAGACTTCCATACCTCAGTGGCTCTTCCTTGCTATATACGTATGTTAAGAAGCCTGATTCTTGTGTGATACATCAGGAAACCAAACTGCTGTTCAATGATGCCTTCAAGAAAAAAATATACTGAACAATATGACTTGTCCTTTTTTTCCCCTTGGCACACACCTGCCTTTCTAATCTGAACCACAAGTTACTTCGGATTTGTTCCAGCCTTCCCTCAAATTTCATTTCTGCCTCCTATATAATCACAGACTGCTCTGTTTTACCTTTTGTTTGGATGTGTTTGTTCTTCCCCCAGGTGTATGAACTGGATGGTACCACACACAACAAATCCTGGTCTGTGGTGACATATCGGGAGGTGACGAGGCAGTTTGTTAAAGATCATCCCGATTTTATTGGAGCAAAGATTATATTTACAGCACACAGGTAGGAGCTGATGCCCTAGTTAGGGGTGTGTGTGTAAGAATGATCTGTGTAAACAGTCATGTTATGGTGCAGGTGGGAGCAATGAATATAAAAAAGTATAGTAGGTGACAACAGAAAGAGATGTTATCACTAGTTTCTTACTGATAACCTAGAAGTGATGCTGACAGTGTTGATTCCAGGTATGGTGAGGCGTAGAGTATTAGTACTACCCAGCATGTGTCAGTGGCTGAGGTGGAGTGTTTGTAGTCATTTTCTATATGTGAACACATTGAGAAAGAAGTGCATTTTCTCAAAGCCCTGGGTTTTGATGTAGCCTCCATTTCTGCAGAAGCAGGAGCAGTGGCAGAACAGCCAGAGTTGTTGGTACTGTACAGGGACCATGCATCCTTTAGCCTTTATAAATATTCCAGGCTAGCAGATTCTTCAGCAAGTTAACTCTGAAGTACAGTTTAAAAGACAAAAAGGGAAAAACCCCAGCACAATAAACACAGAACATATTTCAACATTTCCTCAAAAGACCAGTCTGCTGTGTAGTGAGTAAATTGGCCTGTGTGTCCACCCTGGTAGAAGTGCTGTTGGGGCCCTGTTGTACAGGGAGATGAGAGAACTCTTTTCACAAAACACCTATGACTTCACAGTCCTTGTCATCAAAGGAAACTTGCACAATACCCCCAGAAGATGGGTCTTTATCTGTAACTTTATTGGACACCAAAAACCATGGACTTAACAGAGACTTGGTTTTATGGCTCACTATAACTTACCTCCCTCTGTTAACTTCTCTTTGTTTCACAGGTGGTAACTGCCCACTTCCCTTTCAAATTCATTAACATGGTTAGGTTAAACTAAAGCAATAGTTCTAATGTCTACTTAGCCTGGAATGTGGCTGCTTCTTTCCTAGACCTGGAAAAGGGTTCTTGAAGCTTGAAAACTTGTCTCTTCTCTATCCCCATTAGACAAGTTAGTCAAATTAAAGGTACTGCCTCATCTCACAACTCTTGGTTCCCCCTGGATAACTGCACAGTCATTTAGGCTTTTTCTATATCTCTTTCATAATACCTGAGGAAGGGCAGGATGTGCCCAAAAGCTTGTCAAACTTTTGTCCCAACTATTCAGTTGATTTAATAAAAGATCATAAAAACCCCTTGTCCCTCATATACTTCCTGGATCATCACAGCTACGAAAACACTCAAACTCTGCTCTGTCATAGTATTCTTTTAGTCTGATTCAGGCATTGATAATGTTTTTGGCTGCTCCCTTAAGCTGCCAGTTTGTAGTACCTGAGAAATCAGTCTCATGGAAGTAAGCACCAGCACCTTTCTCTGTCTCCCTTGTTTCTGTAGAATGCTGAATATTTCCCAGATTAAAGAAGCCATCTACACAGCCATGTTGCTCAGAGCCCAGTTCCCGGACACTTTAGCAGGGTTTGATCTGGTAACCTTGTTTTTCTTGCTTAGTTTCTTATATAACATTAGAAGGGCTGGGGTGTGATTACTGGTACACACCGAATATAGCAATGTCCACTTCTGATATGTTGCCCTGCTACAGCATATGCCTTTCAGCTTGTAGGATCTCACAACATTTTATTTCCAAAGGTACCCACTGCTGAAATGCAGCCCTTCTGGGGTAAAGTACCTGTTTAATATGTCAGAGCAAAACTTATAACCTCCTGTGTTCAGGAGGTGAAGCAACCACCAGCAATACCAGTCTCAACTCCATTCAAGGATGCTTGCAGCACAACAGCACCTGAGAGTGCAGGAATCCCTAGAGGGAAGACTGACACCCACTTGATCAAAAACACCCCTTCCTGAGCACCAAGCTCAGGTATTGCAATAGTTTATTTTGGGACTGGCATAAGGGAAGACTGCCTAAGAAAACCATTTCCAGGAATGCTGATGTTGATTACCTTTCTCCTTGACAGCAAGCACAATCTATAATATTGGATGATCTGTCAGGGCGAAGAGCAAGGGGCAGTAACCTCTGTCCTAGGCTTTCTGCTTTTGTATTATCTACTTTCTCAAAAATAAGACCCCTTCCTTTTCAGTAGTGATTAGCAAAAAAATATGTAAAATCTAATCTGATGCAATGGCAATGGTATGTACTGGTATCTTTAATGGCTACCCTAAATTCTTGCTAATCCCATGTGTATGGAATATCTTGAGCAAAGGGCCAGACTCTAAGCTACTATCAACCAATACAGTTCTACTGAAGTGAATAGAATGAAGGCAATTTTCTTCAGCTGTAGCTCTGATCCAGAGTATTTAATAGAAGTGGAAATACAGTTCTGAAATGTCAGTGCAGTTAGAAACATAGGGTTGTTTCAAGCTCACTGTTAACTAAGTGATCACCCCCTGCATATTCAGAATCATTTTCCTTCTTCCCAGGTTGGGTATGAGGATGAAGGACACTCTCTCTGGGAGCTGAAGGATATCCTGACCATTCCATATTCTCTAGGAGTCCATTTGCCTTACTTTTTCCATGCTGGTGAGACTGGTAAGCATGAGGACAAAATCCTCTCCATCTCTATTGCTGGAATGATGTATTTATACTCAATGTATTATTTGTTCACTTGGTGCCTGTCTGTGCTTTACAGCGTCCCAGGCATAAGGTGGTCTGATAGGTGGAGGAGAAAAACTGAAACTAGTTGTGAGGAATGCTATTAGTCTATATTGGGGCATTTATTTAAGCCATCTACCTGTTTTAGAAGGTTGTTTGTTTCTATATAGAACTGCGTTTGGTCTATAGCTTGCTTTCTCTCCTCAGACTGGCAAGGAACCTCTGCAGACAACAATGTACTGGATGCTTTGCTGTTGAATACTAGCCGGATTGGCCATGGACTTACCCTCAGTAAACATCCGGTAGCCAGGAACTTGTCCCGGAAGATGGATGTTCCTATAGAAGTCTGTCCAATCTCTAACCAGGTAGAATTGACCTGAGAAATCTTTTGTCTGAAGCCAGGAGCTGGGACCTTGGAACAGACATTTAGCATTTGATAGGTGACCTGCAACATGATGTTCCTCAACATGTGTTTGTTTTTGTATGTGCGGTAGCTAAGGGTTGGGATAGCATGGAGTATCTGTGTTATAATAACACAGGTCCAGGTGATCCTGTCCTGTTGCATGACCATCTATTCTGACTCATTTTGCCAGGAAAGGTCATTCTGGGAGGATGTTATGTGGAGGATCTTACAGTGTTCTGCTTTTGGAAGGTGGGTGGAAACAGATATATTTTTCTGTGTGGGGGGTTCTGATGATCATACAATATTTAATCGAATATAATACGAGGTTCCCCCCATTCAGCATGCCCCATGATACTCTATCATTTTAGGGAGTATGGGCCAGGCAAGGAGCTGCTTTGGCTCTGGAGGGGGCCAGGGTGGCTCATGTGGCAGGTAAGGGGTGCATTGGAGAGGATGGGGAAGGGGTGGGTGGTATGGGGGGACCACAGGGGAAAGGGCGGTGGAGGGTTGCAGTGGGAAAAGCTGCACAGAGCAAAGGGAGGCATAGGGGAAGGGACATGTGGAGTGAGGGGAGTGTGTCCTTTCCTCCATGGTCCCTCCTGCACTATGCAGTATGCATCCATCCCTGCACTCCTTTCCTGTGCTTCTCTCATTCCACGTCCCCCTTCCCCTATGTACTCCTCTCTGTGTGCTCCCCCCACACCACATGCCCATTCCCCATGTTCACCCCTGTGCCATTCACCTATTCACACTTTCTGCCACATGGGGATAGAGTGTGTGGTGTGGGAAGTAACCTGGGTACATAGTGCAGGGGGGAGCATAGGGGAAGGGCTGGCAGGGGGATCATGGGGAAGGGACACACGGAATGAGGGCAATGTGGGGAACGGGCAGAGGGAAAAGGACATGTAGGGCACAGGGGAAAGGGAGTGTGGAGTGAAAGAGTGGAGGGAAGGGGCATGAAGTGCAGGGGAAGTATGGGGAAAGGGATGCACAGAGCAGAAGGAGCATGGGAAAGGGGCATGTGGAGTGGTGGGGGAGCTTCTGTGGCTCCAGCTCCAACCCCAATCCCAAATGAGGTGCTCCATGTCCTCTTTCTCTCCCGGAAGATAAAATCAGGGATTTGAATTGTTAGTTACATTGTGTTGGTGCCAAGAGGGATATAATAGGAAGTTGGTCATGTGGGTATGCGTATACTCCAGCATATCCATTACAGGGATGTGGCCCATTTAAAGCTAGAGTTTTAGAAATGTTGGTCATCAGATAAATAGAGCATGGAGTTACATGAGTGACTGTGGGGCTGTATAAAACAAAACTCTTGGTTCAGTCTAGGACAGTGGCGCTCAGTCTTTGACCTATAGAACTGTGTCATTTAGCCCATGGGGCTACTTGTTGGTTCAGAAATTTGGTGAAAGGTGAGGACAATGTTAATTTCCAGTTACCTGTTGCCAAATTTCTGGCTCCATGAGGAGTGCTGTGGGTCAAATAATGTGGCCCTGTGTGCTATTTCATGCAGGTGCATGGTGGGGCTGATGCACAGGGTTGCTCTGCAGACAGATCTGGGCTCACAGGGTTTGGCTGGCACACAGCCAGATCCAGGGTCAAGCCAATGTAGTGGATCATACCCATGGACCAACCCCACATACCAACCCCATATGGGATCTGGTCCATGGACTGAGTCCAAGCCATTCATCCTGTCTGTGGGGCTGGAAGGTTGGGCACCACTCGTCTAGGAGACTTTAGCTACACCTTAATAACAGCAGTTGTCTAAATTAGGATTTGTAGTTTTGTGTAGACAAAATAACATATCTTTAACATGTGATAAACTAGTTGTATTAGAGCCAGGAACAGTTTAACACGTTTAAAGATACAGATCTGTGGAAGTGTTAGAGATATCTGAGCTATCTTGGGGATTGCAAGCAGTTTAGCCATGGGAGCTTGGGCTAATTAACCTTAATATGCCCAAGAAATAGGAAGGTCCTTGCTGCTATACGGGTTTTAGTACCCTGGGATACAGGAGGTGACAATGTTTGTGGTCTAGAGTAGGATCCTGCAACAGCAGCAGGCTCTGGCTAGGACCTGCGAGGCCTCCTTGACCTGCCAGTCGGAGCAGGAACAATAAAACATTTTGTGGGCAGGGATTTATCAGGAAAAAAAAATCAACATGTTGGAATTTGTGGAAACAGACTTAATTTAGTGATCAGTCAAAACTGTCCCCAGTGTGGGATTAAGAGGAATTTAAGTTGTTGCAGGGGACAGCGATGTAAAATGCAGGAAGGAGTGAGAGAGGGAAGGACTACACTGGAATGGGAGCAGGATTCAATCCAGTATAGGGCTCTTGTCTAAGGGGAGACAGCTCTCCAAAACAAAGGTCAGAAGCTTGGGACTAGATTTAGTGAGGGGCTTAGGAAGGGCAGAGACCTGATACAAGTGCCTATAAAGCCTGGAGGGGGACAAGCAAGAATGTCCTGAGGAAGCCTGGATAAGAAGGGTGGAGGACAGGTACCTTTTGCTTCATAATAGTTAATAAACTAGATTCAAAAGAAAGAAAGGCTTTAGTTTGAAATAGAACTAAATGTGATATGCAAGTCCCTGGGGGCACAGAAGGAGGGAAAACTGAGACAGCAGTGTACCTGTGGGGGAAGAAACCATGTCACACACTACATTGTGCTAAGTGCTGGCAAATGCATAATAAAAACACAGTCGCTGAAGAGGTTACCATGAATGTATACATTTACAGTACAAGTATATAGAACTGAATAACTCATCCTGGCTTCTTCCCCACCACCAAGGTCCTGAAGTTAGTATCTGATCTGAGGAACCATCCTGCTGCTGAGCTGATTGCTGATGGACACCCCATAGTGGTCAGTCCAGATGACCCATCTGTCTTTGGAGCAAAGGGAGTGTCGTATGACTTCTATGAAGTGTTCATGGGCATTGGAGGGATGAATGCTGATCTGAGGACCTTGAAACAATTGGCACTGAACTCTCTAAAGTGAGTTGCTGCTCTCACACTCTGGGTTTATACCAAGAGAGATGCCTGGCTGCCCAGTATGCCCACCTGTTTTACTTTTTGCACCTAAGCCCCTTTGCAGATGGGCTAGCACTCTGCGGGTGCATCTACACAAGATGCTATGTAGCTCGTTGCTACAGCGACATAGTGTCAGCAGGCATGAACTGTAATGCAGCTGCTGTGCAATAGCAGCGAACTACTGTGAAATGATCTGTGTGGCATTGGGATTGCACAATATCAGTGATTACTGTACAGTCATTTAGTACTTTCTAAGGTAAGTACTAAATGACTATGCAGTAACAACTGTGCAGTTGGGCACACATGTAGACTCAAAATTCTCTTTTTAAATGCCCCATAGCACAGGACTTTGGGGATCCTACCGTCTACTCTGTGCTTGGTTAATAGAACATCTCTTTGTCTGTTTTCCCTGTGTGTCTGTTCTCCCTTCTTGCATATACCTGAATCCTTTGCCAGATCTGGTATCAATACCCATATCAACCCTAGTGTTCCAACAGAGTTGTGAGGGACCTTCTATTTTCTGCCATATAGGAATAAGTCCAGGGGATGCTTCTAAACTTGCAGCTGAGGCAAGAGTAAGCCTCCATCTCTCTCTCTCTCTCTCTCTCTCTCTCTTTTTCTTCATTTTGGTCACTGATCCTGAAGTACGCTGTCCCTCCCTTTCTGTCCCAGTCTGATCCCAGTTCCTTTTCCCCCTGCAGATACAGCTCCATGCAGCCAGAGGAGAAAGCTAAAGCTGAAGAGGTCTGGCAGAAAAAATGGAACCAGTTTATAGCTGACTTCTCTGGTGTTTTCCCAAGAGAGCTCTAAGAGGGAAAAGACCCAGGCCAAAGAGAATGTAGCAAGCTGGAGTGAACAATGGCCACTGCTAGCACTGAGAGCGTTCTTTTTCCACATTGTATGAGTAGGTGGACCTCCAACCTTCACTAGAAGCTGGGTGGTTTTGACCAATTGGAGTTATAAACAGCACAAGCCCCTCTATAAAAGTCTCAGATGAAGGACAACAACAAGCCTACAAAACACAAATTTAAACCTGCAGGAAATGATCAAAATGCTGTTCAAACCATGATGGGCCAAATCCTAAAGTCTTCACTCAGGGAACCCCCCTTTGAAATGGCAGTCTGTTGGAGTTCTGACTACAAGTAGCTCGGCATTTCACCTTATCATTCCAACACAGGTGTCTCCTCGGGAAGTTGCTCAGACAAACATCCTGCCATTTGGGCCACTAACCTTGACTTTCAGGAAAGCAGAGAATGAAAATAACTCACTCGTGTTATGTGCAACCTCAGGGCTGCTGCCAAGAGTAGCACGATTAGACTGAAGAGTCAGGACTTGTTCTAGGGCTTGGTATTTCAGGAACTGTGAAGGCTAGAAGCAAGCTGATGGAGCTGTACAAGCACTTTCATGGCTAAAATGCTTTCTGATAGAAGGTGCAGCTTCTTTTTCCATTCACCTTGGTACAGACTCCAAAAGGCTTCTTCACCTGGAGAAGTGGCCTCTGACTTCAGAAGGAACTTCTTGTATCCAGATTAAATAAAAAACTCTAACTTTGAATTGGGATCCAGTAGCAGATGCCCCTGCACCCATGTTTCAGTGGGATTCAACATGGGTCTGTGCTGTTTGATCCCAAGGTAGTATCTGCCCCTGAGTCTGCTCTGTTTCAGATCCTGAGTTCATAATAATTGGATCTCCAGCCTAGCAGAGAACTAGACTTTGGCTGTTGATATCTAATACCATTGCAGTGTCCTTCAGTCACCAACTCAGCAGAAGAAAGGGAAAGCAGCAACAGCACAGTTACCAAACAAATAGAAACTCTTAAAAAAACAGTAAATACAGGAGAAATAGAAAGCATTTGGCCAGAATAACTGCAGACCTGACAATTGTGAATGAAGGAGACTTCAAAAAATTCCTCTTAAGATGTCACTTCAGCAGACTCAGTGAATTTTTTTAGTGTGATACATAAAGGGGCAGTTCTTCTAGTGTTGGAAATTGAGACATCTCTGACTTCGATGGAACTGCACTGATTTATACCAGCTAAGGGTCTGTTGCAAAGACTTTACAACTGTTCCTAAATGTTCCAAATGCCTCTCTCCTTAATGCATGAGACTTGGTAGGCCTCGAATTTTTTGATTTATCATTCAGACTAGTTTGCTCATGTTAAAATGTGTGTTAGATGTCCTGAGCTGCCTAGCCATTGTATTTTATTTCCATTGATCTTAGTCAAAATGCTACACATATAACAAAGGTGGTTCATCTATGTCACAGGTACACAATGAATGCAATTTTAAATTCTCAAAAATTCATCCAGCCTAAAAATGCCTCTGGACATGCTCATTCAAAATATATGGGTAATTTTAGATCACTAGACTGTATGGCCCACCAATGCAAAGCACAGAAAATGGGGAAGTAGGGAGGTAACACATCTGTGTGTCACTCATCATCAGTTCCTTCTCAAGCACAATGACCCCCATTTCATCATCTGTGGCTCATGTATCTTCATGTTCTTCCTGTACTACCCACAGCTGCTCCTGAACCCTAAACAAGTCTTACTCGGTGCAGGTTCAGAGGTTTAAGAAAGCCATAATGACATAATATTAATGAAAAGTACACTGTAATGTAGTATTGTAGTGGGGTGTGACATAGTTTCAGATTAAAAATAGTGGCTGTGGAACTAATGTAATAGTGAGGAAAACATATGAGAATGGGTGACATGTTTGTGGTTGGGCTCAGTCTAGGTCCTTTTGGGCCTGTTGAGTAAATTTCAGATTTCCTGTGTGTGAATGAAGGAGGAGCTCTCATTCTCCAGCGAGTTGGTTCTCCCTTTGGTGCAATTCTTTGATGTTAGGGAAAGGGTAACTATGAATATGACTGTAGAAGGTACTCTGATATCTCTAGTACAGGTTCAATGGTGTATACTCCATTTCCAGATTTATGAGAAACCTCTGGGCTTGGGAATAAGTGCCATACACTCCACGATTCTCTTGCAGGTTCAGCCTCTGGGCCTTTGAGCCATTTGCTTCCATAACCATCCAAAAGTTTTAGCTGTAGGATCTGGTCTACCCCTGCCAGACTCCAGCTGCGATCTTAATGGGCTACAGCTGATGGAGTTTGTAGCCAAGTGCCTGGTATGCATCTTGATATAAATGTGCAGGGACTCATGCTTCTTGACAGGCAGTCTGGTGTGAAGATCCCAGCACTTTGAGCCTTTCAGTGAGTGGTGCTTCTCATAACTATGGGTTCTATATTAATTGGCAGGTTTACATTGTGCAGAACCAAGGGGATATGAAATTCTCCAAATGGTTACCTTGAATGGAGGCTACAGGGAGGTGAACTGTCATGTTAGATTTACCCATCTTTGGATTAGTGCCCAGCCCAGTGATTTGCTCTACCACAAGAGAAATCTTGCTTTGTGAATCTGACTGCAGAAAGCTTTTTCTTTATCATCATAACCAGATTTTTTCATGTAGTAAGTTTGAACTGAATGGAGTCCCTGGTTCCTCTGCTTGTGGATCTGTGCTACGTTTCTATCTGTCTCTCTCTTCTGAGTGGGGTCTGTGACATGAAATTCTCCTAAGCACCTCTAGCAATGGCTGAACTTCACCCACAGCAGGTGCCACATCCAGTTCCCATGAGCAACAGGTGGGAGGAGGCCTGGCTTGGACTGCTTCACTGCTGGGGGTGGTTTATCTCCTGTAGCATTTGCCTTATTCCACAGAGAGAGCCCAGCTGCAGAATCTGATGTGGGATCCAAACTTCCTCAACTTTAGGGATGTGAAAATCCATGGATTTTGGTGGACCATTTTGGAACAAGAACCAGGTAGAGGGAGCCATACTAGGATTCAAGTATCTCTAGAGACTGGCTGAGCTTTGAACATGGGGTTTGGTCTAAAACCATCTCTTATTGCTGGTGATGCTTTGAGGATTTTGATCCCAAGGAGGAGTCAGATCCCCACTGTGCTAAGAGCTATACAAACATACTAAGAGTCCTGATTTTGGCTCTTTCAGAACTTAATAAACTATATATGAATCTCTAAACCTGTTTTGGTTGTGATTTTTTTTCTCTGTCTCAAAATACCACTTTACTAAAGGATCATTCCTCAGCTGTTCCAGGGGAGTAAGAGGTACTTTGCACCTGTCAGAATCTCATTCCTAAAGCAGGAAATCTCATAGTCTCACTGAGGATTTTTTCACATCATCACACAGATATTACCTAATGGTAACACTATGCAGGTACTCTGCTACACTTTAGCACTTGTGAGCCTCAGCTCACAAAAATTTGTCGTACACACGCACACACACACACACACACACACACACACACACACACACACACACACACACACACACTTTTGATAGTTTATAAGTTGCAAATTTACCTTGCCTTCTACTTGACTTAACATGGCTATCTATGTGTTTCTGCTCATGGAGGGCACCACACTCAGCCAAATGAAATGGACTACAATAAATCTACACAAGAAACTTGCTCAGGTATGTTCAGGAACTTCTTCCTGACCAGATGGAAGCAAATGAATCTCATACCCAAGGGACTCCAGGTGACTAATCCACTCTGTTCTACAAAGCATACAGCTTAGTCTGATATAAGCTGTGCTTCGGTGTCTCAGCAAAATTGAGGAACCACCTTATCACCTATACAGCAATCAGGCACAGCTCAGACAGCAGCTGAAGTGATGGACCCAAATGAGTCTTTGGGTCTAAACTTCATGTTGGTCATGATCTCAACAACAGGGCCAAAGTGAATTCCAGATCCAGGCAATGCCTCACTTTAATGATCACCACTGAACTCTTAGTGTTGGAGAGATGTCAAGACCAAGTGCCTCCCCAAAGGGAAAATCCTCCCCTGTTGGTCACTTTAGTAACCTATAGGGAAAGACCTGCTCTTTGGAGACAGTCCTGTAGACAGGGAATAAACAATTAGACACTTAGCCCTGCAAAGCCTAGTTGGCTAACTACAGTCACTCTTCTTTTTATAGCTTTCCAGTTGTTCCAGTAGCAGTAACAACAATCAAGTCTTTTCTCTCTTCTAATAAGCAGATAAGTAAAGGTCTGAGCTGTGCCTTTCCCATATGAAATACAATTTACTGTGTTTTCTTTCCCTTTCACTTGCCCATCTTTAGATCAAAAAGATAACAGACTGAGTTGTATCAGAGATGTTGGGCTATGCAGGACAGGAAAGCAAGAATGTGAGAAGCAGTTTGTTGGGGACTCCCACCATAAGAGCTTGTGTGTAAGAAATTGGACTGCAAATATGAGGGCTGCTATCTGTGTTGCAGATGCCACAGGCCCAGTGGAGGGTGGTGGGGAGAGGGGCTAATAGAAATAGTATGTGTGTTACTTGTCTGTGTGCTTCTGCAGTAGGATAATACTTTATGCTGCAAACTTTACGTGGGAACACAAAGAGCAGCAGCTTGAGCAGTTGCCTGTGTTGTATATGCCTCAAGCTAGCCCTGAAAGGAAAAAACCTGGGTTTAAATGCTGCGTGGTACTGGGAGTAAAGCAGGAAAAAATGAGAATGGCCTGGTGGCCACGCGGTGAAGGGTGAAGCAGGAAGAGAAGGGTCTGTTGTCTCCATGAGGTGGCAGAGGTAAGGGGAACTGAAGCCTTTTCAAGGCAGTTTGGATGGGGTTTTGTAGACTAGAAGCCAGTTAGGCACGTAGAGAAGGAGGATTAAGGCCCAATTGCCATAGCAAAGAAAACAAAGAGCACCTATTGGAGTTAAAGGGAGTTACTCTAACTTATATAGTCCTTTAACCAGCTTTACGGGAGCACATATGTAAATTGTGGGAGCTTCTTCAGATGGAGTCACTCTGCAGGAGACAGTATTTCCCCATCCATGGCAAAAGCAGCTGAAGTTAACATTAGCCATGCAGAATTAGTCATGCTATTAAAGTCATCCCGATCCTAGAACCTGGCTCCAGCATCAGTCTCCCAGCTCTAAACATGCAAGGTTCTAGCTTACTTCAGCCTTAGGAACCTCAGCAGAGAGTCATTGCTGCCCATCGCATTCTCGGTTACTGTCGTGGTTTATGGGCAGGAGATGCTGCAGAATGTAGGCACCCAATTACATGCTCCTTTAACGTAAGGGCACCAGGACTGTATTTTGAAAAGAAAAGGTGCCTCCAAACTTGGTAACTTAAATAGGAATTGTATCTGCCTCCATAAGGGACTCAAAGACCTCAGTCCAAAAAAATGGATACAGGTGGGTATTTTCTATGTTAGTCAGAACATTGTGCTAATTTCTTGAATTCCATGGGTTCTGATTTCTATAACTTTATTAGTATGTCAGGGATTGGATATGCATACTCATGGTACAATAGTGACACCTGCTGGCTGGCTGGAATAACAACAGGTTTGAATTCCTGGCATCCATGAAATACAGGAGGAAGTCTATGGGTGGTGGGAGCCCTCTGGTGTGCATAGTATAGGTCACAGCCGGCTTGCCCTTAGATTGTGGTGCAAAATGGTCCCTTGAACATCAAGTATTATCCTGTCTTTTATCATGGATATGCATAGACTTAAAAATGAGCCTTTGTATTAGATGGGCAAAATGATCATAGAACCAGAGAAGTAGGGCTGGAAGGGACCTCCATTTGGTCCAACTACCTGCCTGAGGTAGGATCACCCCTGTCTAAAGCATCCCAGTCCATAATCTAAACTCATTGTAAAGTTACCATCAATGCTGACACAATGCAAAACGTAACACCCTAACCTGCCACAGGAGTCCGCACATTTTGCAGTCTGGCCCGGGTCCAGCTGTGGCACAGTGAAGCAGCGCAGGGTGTAGCCCTCCCTCCTCAGGCTTCCTGATATCCAATCTAAATCTACTTTGCTGCAACCTGAAGCCATTGGTCTGCATCCTATTTTCTGCAGCAAGACAGAAAATGTGTTTTCTCTCTTCTTTATGGCAGCCCTTCAGATATTTGAAGACTGCTATCATGTCCTCTCTTGAGTGCCTTTTCTGCAAACTGAACACACTTAGCTTCTTCAGCCTCTCTTCATATGACTTACTTTCTAAGCCCTTTATTATCTTTATTGCCCACCTCTGGACCCTCTCCACCTTCTCCATGTCCTTTTTAAAATGTGGACCCCAAACTGTGCACAATACTCTAGATGAGGCCTAACCACTATCACCTGCATCTTGTGCCTAATGCTTTTATAGATACATCCCAAAACCATATCTGCTTTTTGAACAGCTGCATCACACTGCAGATTTATATTGCCTCTGTGATCTACCAGGACTCCTAGATCCTTCCCCATAGTGCTGCCATCCAGCTTGGTATCACCCATTTTGTATCTGTATTTTTTATTCTTCTTCCTGAGATGTAGCACCATGTATTTGTCCTCACTGAACTTCATCCTGTTAGCTTCAACCCATCTTTCCAATCTATGAAAAGCCTTGTGAATTTCATTCACATCCTCCCATGTGTTCACAGTCCTTCCTGGTTTTATGTTATCTGCAGCTTTGCTCAAAAAGCTTTCCATGCCAGGATCCAAATAATTAATAAACACATTGAACAGTAGTGGGCCCAGGACAGACCCCTGTTGGCCCCCATACAAAACCTCCTGCTGTTCTGACATGGACTGGTTAATAAGCACCCTTTACTTGCAGCTATTGAGCCAGTTGTTTATCTACTTTATAGTAGTTTTATCCGGCCCACATTCCTCCAATTTGCTTATGAGCACGTCATGCAGGACCTTGTCAAAAGGCTTTCTGTAGTCCAGATACACAATATCCACAGCATTCCCTTCATCCATTCAGGTACTTTGTCGAAGAAGGAGATCAAGTTTGTCTGACATGATTTGTTCTTAGTAAATCCATGCTGGCTGCTTGTGATCAGCCTTTCCTCCTCCAGATGCTTGCAAATGGCCTACCTTATGACACACTCCAGTAACTTTCTAGGTATTGAGGTGATGTGAACTGGTCTGTAGTTCTCTAGGTCATTTTGCCTTTTTTAAAGAGTGGCACCAACCCAGTCCTAAAGCCTGTATGTGCCCTCAGCCTTGGGGATGGGAGCAAAATTTACTCTTCACTGGACAGCCACACAGGCTCTTGTTCTGGAGGGTGACCTTCCTGTAGAGACCATCAGCTTTTTGCATTCTTGCATATCCCCACCCTTCCTCACAGGCTCCCTGTGTGCCCTCCTATATTGCCTCCTTGTCCAAGAACTCCTTGCAACTCTCCTGTCTTGCCTAGTGGCTCTGTGTACACTCCAGTTCCCATTCTGCCACATGCCAGAAATCTGTGCATCTTCCCTGTTCCCTTCACCCATACCATGTTCCCACCTTCTCACACCATCTCAGGGGGACTGCGTACTCCAGTCAGTCTCTGCTTATTTACCGTCATGGCAGGATGGCAGGGATTCTGTGTAGTCCCCATTCCCAGCCTCTCCATTGCATGTTCTCTCTCACCTCACTGTCATGACATTGTCAGTCACCTCTAGACCAGGTTCTCCCACTGTTCATCCCTGTCAGCAATTGTGTGTTAGGCTTGTGGATTAAATCTGCTGGGAGAATAGGGGGATATTTTTATGCCAAAATGTGTTAAAGACTACTATCAACTGGATATTTGATCTCTACACTGTTATGAAGCTGGTTGAAGCACCTAGCTTTATTTACTAGATGCTCAGAGCACCTGATATCCCCCCCATTTTCTCTCTTCTGCATTTCTTATTTCTACCCAGTTGAAAAGATGCTGCCTAGAACAGACCTTAAATTGTGGCATAGATTTGATGCAGCACTCAAAAGTTGCCATATCACAGACAAAGAGAAAAATGGTGTTGTTATGCAAAGCCCTGCTTTGCTCAGGCAACAATTTCAGCAGGTTTCCCTGACATTCCAATAAGTTATTTTAGGCCAGAACCCCTCCCTGGTCCCACGTGCACGGGCTGCTACGTGACTCAGTGATGCTTTGCAAGTCTGTGGGGCTGGGTGCATTAGCCTCAGGAAAAACCATAACCATAAGGAAATAGGACTACATCCTGCTTACCACCAAACAACTTGGAGGTAGACAGACCATTCCAACTTTTCTCTGAGCCTCATCTGCATATAAAATGAACTGTTCTAAACAGGAGATTTTACCACACCTTCAACTCTCCTGTGAAATATGAACTTTCATTACAACCCAAGAGAACTTTTACAATCTTTTCTCCTATGCCTGAAGATGCTTGTGCCCAAAATTAAAGAATTGTTTTTTGCAAAAAAATCTATTTGGTCTAACAAAAGATATCACCTCTGCCATGAATTCTGATTTCATAGATTTTCATAGACATTAGGGCTGGAAGGGACCTCGGAAGATCATCGAGCCCAGCTCCCCATCCGAAGGGCAGGAAGTCAGCTGGGGTCATAGGGTCCCAGCAAGATAAGCATCTAATTTGCTCTTGAAGGTGTTCAACATAGGTGCTTGAACCACCTCCGATGGCAGGCTGTTCCAGACCTTGGGGGCTCGGACAGTAAAGAAATTCTTCCTTATGTCCAGCCTGAAAAGGTCCTGTAGTAGTTTATGACCATTCGACCTGGTCACCCCTTGGGGTGCTCTGGTTTCTTTTAGCCTCTGGAAGGCTCACAGCCTCCTGTCAGCCTGAGTGAAGGGGCAAGTTACATCTGTGACATCCCTGGACTTGTGGGCCATGTTACTGTTTACCCTTGCAATAGAAGCACACAACCGGGCTTTACGGGAGCACCTGGCCCGTGTAAACTACAATACCCACCACACATTGAGAAGCGACGCCCCTGGGTGTAGCTTTGCATTCTGGGAGATATAGTGCTGCAGGGAAGTAGGACTACAGGCACCAGGGTGCTTTTCTGGCAGCGCAAAGCCACTGGACTCTGGGACCTGTATTGTCCTTCCCCACCCCGGGAGAAAAGGGTTGGCTCCTGCGCGTGATCAATGTCCTCTGACTTCATTGGCAGGCTGGAAGCAGTGGGGAGGGGGCAGGGCTGCTGCCTTATTTCCCGGGAGCAGCAGGGGATGGCTCTGTGCTGTTTTGTCACTGTGAGCAAAGGAGCCTGGAGGAAATGGTTGCCCGGGGCACAGAGGAGCATCATTCCCCCCGGGGCGGGGGGGCTTTGGGCCCCACTTTGGAGCAGCAGCAGCAGCAGCAGCAGCAGCAGCAGCAGCAGCAGCAGCAGAGGTTTTGCAGGGAGACCCCCTGGCATAAGTCAGGTGAGTGCCCTAGCTCTCCTCGATGGGGAGGGCATATCAGAGTCTAGGGTTGGGGTTGATTTCCAGGGAATATTTTTTAGCTGGGATTGATCTGCTAGGAGCCTGCTGTAAGAAAGAGGCCTGTCCCCAGTAAAGAGCCAAACTGACTTGGCTTTTACAGGGTCCCAGCTGGTGGGCAAAGCACCAGGGGTGAAACTTCATAGGGTGCAGAGGGGATCTAGGGCTGTGTCACAGAGTCATAGTTCCTGCTTTAACTTCCTGCCTGGGCCAGGGACTCCCTGTGTAGTGCTGGAGCTGTCAATGCCTCCTTTGTTGCATGGGGTAGGGGAAACTCACCTACAGGTGCAAAGCACTGCAGCAGAACTTGCTCTGGGCAGCCCAGCACTTCGCATTAAACTTGCTGGAGTTAATGCCTCTACTTTCTTGTCTCACTCAAACTGAGAAACAGTTTTGGTATACAGATCTTATGCCCCTGTCAACTTGCCTTACCTTTTTCTGTGTACCCCAATTTGAGAAATACTGTCCTAAAGGGAAAAGGCAGAAAGGCTGCTCTAACATGTGCATGTGGCCTGCCTCTCCCGACGTGCATACATTCACTTCAGAGAGAATGACCTTTGTTAAAGTGCCCCTCACTGCTCTGCTGTGGTTGCTATCCAAGGACATCTGGATATTACTACCCTGCAGCCTCTGTGTGCTGTCTGTTAAATAGCACAGAGGGCTGGAGCAGCTGCCTGTGCCCAGATTGCGTACTGGGTCACTTCACAGCTGTGAAGTTCCCCTGGGACTGGGTTGACAGCAGTAATTTTCATTGATTTCTTTTTCCTGACTCCTGTGGGAGACCCCCAGCAATGAAATCGGCAGTGGATGTAGGGACTGCTTACTGAACTGTGACACTATGCTCCACATAAAAGAGCCCCAAACTGTTTTTTGCTGTTCTTATCCCTAATGCTGGCAATAGGACACATGCTTAGGGGTGAGGGCCTGGCAGAGGCTGGGGATTTTATAGCGTGCCAGGGTGCAGTGCAAATAGATTTGCTTCAATCTAGTGTGTTATGCAAAAACCTAAGATGAATTAGAACAACACAAATGGGATCCAATCCCTCACCCTGACTTCGAAAAAGGGGGGAAAAAAATCACAGATGTAGATTTGGATTATAGGTTCACACCATCTCTGTCAACACCACAAATCACTCACAGAGCTACTTATCCAGAAACCTCTAAGTGCTCACTAGAATAAGCCATATTAGATCTAACTTACAGGAAAGGAAACAGGAGCACAGTGGTCAGCTGCTGACTAGGGCTCTGTGGCCAGGCAAGGAAGAAAGCCCAGTGCTTTGTTAACTTTACTACACTGTCTTCCTTCACTTGCGTGTCTTGGCCTTTTTTCTTTCCAAGGGAGGAGAGGGAAAAAGACTAACAGACTCCTTGCGTGTGATCTGAGGGAAATAACACCCCTCATTTTCATTTTGACCCCCTGCCTCCCTGTGTTTTCCTTAGGAGCACTTGTTCCTATCACAGGTTTTCATGCTTGTCCCTCCTCTGCACCTGTTTGTGTTGCAGACTCCAACCTTTGGGTTCCTGTTTGATATTGATGGAGTGCTGGTGCGTGGCCGCCATGCCATACCTGCTGCCCAGGAAGCCTTCCAGAAGCTGACAGACTCCAACGGTCAGCTCTGTGTGCCTGCTGTCTTTGTGACCAATGCTGGGAATTGCTTTCAGCATGCCAAGGCCCAAGAACTGTCCAGTGCCCTGGGATTGGAGGTACAGCACCCAATGGGGAAGGCATAGTATGTTAAGATTACACGGGACACAACACTGGTGGAGGGAAATCCTTGCTTGTAGAGCAGAGGACACTTTGAGGCCAAGGCACTATCACCTGTTTGCAGGTTTGTGTGTCGTTTGAAGTCCCTCTCCTCTGTGCAGCTGTAACTTCGCCTGAGGTTATGGGCTTCCACAGTTGGGACTGGGGCAGCCTCAGTGGGGATCCTTCAATTTTTTGTGAGGGGAAAAGTCCTTGGAGCTGTGTGGGGAGGGGGTGATGCTCCACCCTCCTCATGCTATCTATGGTCCTCTCTTTCTCCCACAGATATCTCCAGAGCAGATCATCCTGTCCCACAGCCCCCTGCGACTCTTCCGTCAGTTCCATGAGAAGTGCGTGCTGGTGTCTGGGCAGGGACCAGTTGAGGAGAATGCCAGGAAGTATCCTTTGATCAGAGGGCAGGGCCCCTAGATCTTCCTGTAAAAGCTTTTCAGGTAGTCTAGGCTGTTCTGACCTCACATGGAGAGCAGTTTTAGCAGCAGCACTTACTTTGACAACCAGCAGGAAGGCTGGGGAGCAGAAAGAAGTTGGGGCTTACTTATCCTGAGGTCATCTGCAGGGAGGGAGAAGGGAAGGGCAGGGCACAGGCTGTTATGGAAGAGCTGAAACATTGGCCTGTGTTGTCTGTCCTTTGCATCCAACCCTGTGGCCTAGTTGTTTTCTTTGGTCCCTGTTTTGCTCCTTGTTCTGACTGGGTTGGTTACAGTCCAGACTTCACATCCCTATTACTGGGCTAGCTGCACTGCTCCACCTTTTCAGGATCTCACCAAGTGCACCCTCACTAGTGTCAGGCCAGGGGCTTTTACCTCCCCTGGGTTGGGAAGCTCATATTATCAACTTAGACAACAGGCTGCAGGGACAGTTACCCAATGGACTGCCTACCAGTACCTCATGTGACTTGAGGTGGACCTCACTGAGGGGTCTCTTCAAAGTGTCATAACAGCCACAGAACAAAGAACCATTTTGTTTTTCACCTAAAGACACAGAGCAGACAGGGCCAAGGGTTAAGAGCCCCATGCATGTTACTTTACATAAGCTTTTCCATCCTATCCATAGCTTAGGCTTATTCCCTATCTCTGTGCTGGGAAAAGCTGCTTATGCTGCTTGTGGTTACTCCCTCCTAAGCCAGCCATCCTAGCTAGTCAGACTGTTTCACTAGGAAACCTTGGGTAGCCTCCCCCAGCTCACCCAAATCCTGCCCCTTTTCTGGAAAGAACCCCATTGTAGTTTGGTTGGAGCCAGCTATTTTAAGTTTAGTTTTCTTGGGGGCTGCCTGCCTGTGGCGGTCTTATCTATGTCATTGTTCTGCCCTTCCATGCCTGGCTGTTTAACAAGCCCTTCACAATCTCCTTTGATTTGCTTTTGTATTATCAGGCGAGTAACACACACTGAACAGGGAAATTGAATAACAACAGTCAAGAGATGTGACAAGCTCTACATCTGCCACACTCCTGCCTCTGCTTTGCTGTATTAGGGACAAAATTCCTAGATCTCTGCCACTGGCCAGAAAGGAGTCCATGTCAGAAGTGGCAGCCATGCTGTGGGTACATGGTTTGAAATCTACCTGCATAAAGCCATGTCACTGCACATCTTGCTCCTGCCCTCTATTTGTCCTCTACTAAAATGGTCCCAAGTTCCCTCTTCTCTACTAATGCACGTCTCAGATCTTTCCTGAACTAACCAGTGCTGCTCCAGTGCTAGAACCCACACCTGAACATTTGTCGTGAGAGCTATCTGCTCTGATCAGACGCATATCAGTCCTGCTATTCTGGTGCTGCTGTATTTGTATCATTCTCACTGATTCTGGGTAGACTTGTGCTGATATAGTTGCCCAGATCTCTTCCTTCAGCCTCTAGGCCAGGGGTGGGCAATTATTTTGGTTGGAAGGCCACTTACCAAGTTTTGCCAAGCTGTTGAGGGCCGCGTGGGTACCCTTGTCCCTTGGCAAGTGCCCCACCCTCAGTTGCCATCTTGTGACCAGAAGTCCTGCCCCCTAATCCCTGACTTTTGCCACCAGAAGTCCTTCCCCTTGCCCCCGGAAGTACTCCTTTCAGCAAGGGATTTTTCCATCTCGGTACTAGAAAAATACCAAATTGTATTCTAAAAATTGAACATCTACAACATTAATTAATTTGATTTAAAAAATATATTTTTGTCCTGATTTATGTGTTTGTATAGTGTACATAGAGGTGGGTATAGATTTGTGGGGAGCTGTGAGTGTGTGGGGGAGGGTGTGGGTGTGTGGGAGACCTTGTGGGGGTGTGGAGTGAGGGGAGCATGTGGGTGTATGTGTGTGGATATGTGCGGTGTGGGTGGGCATGGGGATGGCTGGGACGTGTGAAGGTGTGGGTGTGAGGCTCTGCACGTATGGCAATGCAAGGGGGTGTGTGTGTGGGACTCATCGCAAACACACACACACACACACAGTCACTCCCTCACTGCTCTCTTTGTCTCTGTCTGTCCTTCCTCCCAATCACTGCACAGATGTGCATGCACATACACGCACACCCCCTTCCTGTTCCTGGGCCTGGAGTACTGGCATGGGCCCTGTGCTTCTGCAGTCCAGTCCAACAATGCAGCACATGGTGTTGGAGTGGTGGGTGGACAGAAAAGCAGGGAAATGTCAGCTACAGGCAGGGGGCAGTGGTGGTGAGCAGGTGTGCAGGAACGCAGTGATAGCTACATGGGAGCACAGCACCTGTGCTGGTGTCCTGGGGCGAGCACTGGCAGGGCCCAGAGCAGGTTGGCAGGAGTATGGGGCCTGGGCTGGCAGGGGCTCTATGGAGCTGACCTGGCTCCTCCCTCTCCATGCTGGCATAGCCCAGTGTGGCTCCATAGGACCCTGCCAGCCCAGGCCCTGTGCTCCTGCCACCCCGCCCCGGGCCCCCACTGGTGCTGACCCCAGGATACCAGTGTAGGCCCTGAGCTCCTTCCCAGCTGTCATTGTGCTTCTGTGCGCCTGTTTGCTGCTATGCCTCCCCACCTGCTGCTTCTTTCACCGCTTTCTTGCCCACTGCCACGGTGCTCCAGTACCATGTGGTTCCTGGCTGCATGGCTGCGACCACAGGACTTGGCAGAGCTGGCCTGGCCAGCCCCTGGGGCTATTGCCTGTGGTCCTCCCCTGCCGCCCCACCCCCGTCTTATCTGCATTTCCCTCTGTGATGGAGAGAGACGGAAACAGCTTCACAGTCCCTAGCCAGAAGCTTCTGCTAGGCAGAGTCTTCTGATGTGGGGAGCTGGGAGGAGGGGTGGGGCAGGGCTAAGGGGGCTTTGCTGCTGGGTCTGGGTGTTGGCTTCCCTTGGGTCCTACTGCCCCTTGCTTCTGTCATCTTTGACAGGCAGCCAGGAGCAGATGCATATTAATTGTCTACCTTTTTTAGGGGCCCTGTGGGCTGGATAGAATGGCCTGGCGGGCTGGAAGCAGCCCATGGGCCGTATTTTGCCCACCTCTGCTCTAAGCCCACTGGGCGATGAAGGACTGATAAAGAAATGTGGGCTGGCATCAGGGACTGGGCTAAGCAGGAGGTCTGAATTTGCAGATCTCCAGCTTTTGCATCTGAGATGCAGGATTCTGCTTCTCTCTCTCTTGCCTTGGGATTTTACAAACTACAGGGCATACATTTATGGTATTCTGAAGTGTTTTATCACTCCATTATTGGAGGTACTAAATAAACATGCATTAGAAAAGGTGCATTAATGCAAGTATGGACATGCCTGGTACCAAGTCAGAAATCATAAGTCCCACTAAAAGTCACTGGGCCTATGCTCATAACTCCCTTGGGTATTTGCTCTGAATCATCCCTTTCATCTGTAAAAAGACACCTCTATTTCCTTCACTGCCTGAAATAGCCTGGGATTCCAGAATGTGATCACCATAGAGGCACTGAGGAAAGCATACCCCTTGCTGGACATGGTAGATCAAAGCCGTAGGCCAAAGAAGCTGGTAAGTATCAGTTAGTTGAGAGAGAGGGTGATCTGGGGTGGTAACACTGACATGTTACATTACAGTTTTGGGTAAAATAGCTGCGAGCTAGCCTTCCTGCACCATTCATGGGGGGCTCCTGCTGGGGAAGATGGAGATTGTGACCAAGTGTTCTGGCAGCTGGCACCCCTGTGCTATTCTCTATTGTGAATGCTGCTGGAAGAGCCTAGAGCTACAGAAGCTTTCAACCTCTTCTTTCCCCCAGTCTCATGTGCATTTCTTCACTATGCCTTACAGTGACTGCAGCTGGGATTTAACAGTAACTAGCAATTTTGTGCTCTCAGAGGCCTGATTTTCAGCAAGTCTTGTGCATGTATCTGAGGAAAAGTAAGAAATACACTCCTTGCTTGGCGAGCCTTGGCCTGCCCCTTTATTAACCCTTCATGTCAATCCAGAAGGAAGCAGTTTGTCAAAGGGATTAGTTTTAGATTACTAATCTAGCCCTCCTTGTTTTCTGGCAGCCTCCTCCAACTACAGACTTCCCTACTATAGAAGGTAAGTGAGTCTTCATTTGTGTGGGGGTTGCTATTTCTGTTCACTGTGTAGGCAGTCCAGCTGGGACAGCCTCTTAGTACTGGAATACCAAGGCAGCTCATTTGGACGAGATGGTATACCGTGTTTGTGTCTCACTTTCTAAAAGTAATATGTGGTGATGGAGAGCATGTTTTTGCTGTTTGTTCAGTAGCTGGGCAACTAGTATTTTCCATGTCTCTTCCAAACATCCCAGGGGTGATTCTGTTTGGGGAGCCAGTCCGATGGGAGACGAACTTGCAGCTGATTATTGATGTCCTCCTGAGCAATGGGAACCCTGGGGCAGAACTGAGTGCCGTGCCATACCCCCATATACCTGTCCTTGCCTGTAACATGGACCTCCTGTGGATGGCAGAAGCCAAGATGCCCAGGTGAAAAGCATATTTTGTTCGAGTCATTTTAGCCTACCCTGTGTGGCTCTCCTGTTAGTAGTCTTTCTTTGGGACCTGACCTACATCTTTTCCAATATGACTAGGAGGCCTTTTCCTTGGTTTTGGCAATACCGAGATGTAGGATAGCTGAGTGGATAGCACTGTCACTGGAATGAGCCTTGAAATTACTTTAGAAGCTGACAAATACAAATTCTTGTTCTGGTGTCTCAATATGCATATATTCTCTGGTGCTGCTGCCAAGTCAATCATGGTCATACATATTCCATCATAAAATTTTTATGCCATGTGATGGAGGGTAGAGTAATAGAAATGATGATCTTTTCTTGGGCAGGTTTGGCCATGGCACATTTCTTTTGTGCCTGGAGAACATCTACAGGAAAGTGACTGGAAGGGAGCTGAAGTATGAAGCCCTGATTGGCAAACCCAGCATTGTCACCTACCACTATGCTGAGTATCTGATCAAGCAGCAGGCAGAGAAGCAGGGGTGGGAGTCTCCCATCCGCAGGCTCTATGCTGTTGGGTAAGAGACTATTTTTTTTGCTTGTTTATTTAAAAATCAGAAAAACCCTGGAGTCCCTGAAGCACCTCTGGAACTTCCCATTCTAATTGCTGCTCTGATTTTTTCATTAATTTTAAGGATCACTATTTCCCTGCTTCATGCACATCCATGACAGAAAATGGCATGGTCATCCTGGGAAAGTCATTGCCATTTACATAGTGTGGCTGGATTTAAATCAGTATAGCAGCATTAAGTCAGCATTAGCATTCCAGGCATGTAAGACAAAGCTAATCAAGCGTTTGGTGCATAAAGGGGGACAAAGAGGAACACTTTGCAATTGGCCAGATGCAGCTTGGTGCTCGGGGGTTTCCTCCTTTGACCTACACAGTGGGGATGCTGCATTGGATAGACCACTGGTTTGATTCTGGTAGTTCTGTACAAGCTCCTATACATGTGCACTTTGTGCTAGTACAATCTTAGTCTGTCCACTCCCATACGAAGCATGTAATACCTTCAGTTTCCCTCTCCTCTGATTTGCCTTGCACAGGGATAATCCTATGTCGGACATCTATGGTGCAAATCTCTACAACAGCTACCTCAAAGCTGCACGCCAGACCCAGGCCCAAGCTGGAGTGCGGGGGAGCGTGGTGGCAGCAGGTCCTCAGAAGGACTTCAACCTTGGGAATGATAGTAATGTCTTGATGGAGAGCTGCGAGTCTATTCTGGTCTGCACTGGGGTCTACCGTCATCACAGAGACATGCCCCCTGTTTCAAATGTGTGTGTGAGGGACACAGTATTCCACGGGCACCGGGACTTCTGCTTTGATCCCAGCTTGGTGGAACCCTCTTATGTGGTGCAGGATGTGAATGAAGCAGTGAAACTTGCTTTGGAGAAGGAGAGCTGGAGTTAGGAGTGAAGCAGGCATGGCAGAAATCTGATCATCAGTTTAGCACCGGAGCAGAAGGGAAAGGGGAAGAAACTGGGAGATCTTCTAGCAGAGCTCAAGAAAGTTCCCAGGTCCCTGTGGGCTTGATGTCAAACATTCCCTTGTGTTGTCAATTATTTTGCAGTCCTAATAGCTGCTAGCAGGGTTCCAAACCCTTGCAGAGCTATATTTAAATTGCTGTTGTTGTTGCAGCGGACTTGACCCTCACGTGGGCAGGGTCCATCTAGCTGGACCATCACAGCCCCTGTGTCTGTGGAATTGTAGTTACTTGAACCCTCTTCCTTCTCTTCTATGCATCTAAGGTGAGGACCCTCATCCATGCCACACATTTTATGGTGAAGTGCTTCCTCCCCTGTGCAGAAGAGTATTGGCTAGTGCATGAGACATACCCTGCTCAGAAGCTTGATTGGGTCCTTCATGGTGCCTGGTACACACTGCCAGTCCTCTGCTCAGGGCAGAATTTAGCCATTTGTTACCACTGTCCTCAAAATGTGCCAGTGGATGTTAAGTAGCCTTCTTTGTTCAGAGACTTAACACATGCAGCCTTTATCTGGAAATAGCACATAGGATCTCAGTGGCCATATGCTGAGTCCCTCATGGAGCTGCAATGTTGTATCATGGCATCCTCAGTTTCATTCTGTGGCTCTCCAGCAACAGAAGCTGTAGCAGGTCTCCTCACAGGAAAACCTGTATAACCACAGTGACTTTGTGCAGTGCCAAGAACGGTGTTATTCCTTCCTTTAATTCTGTCTGAAAACGCCTCTTCAGCTGGCTGCCAGCCCCAAGGGCCGACAGCCTTGCTTTGTAGCAGCATTGGAAGTAGCTTCAGCTTATAAACTGTGAGGGACAAGAACATTGCATCTCTGCTGTAGTGTTGGGCTCTGAAGTGGTACCGAGGTTGAGCAAAGACACAGGAATGGATCTCCTGGCTATCTGTCAGAGGGTCGGTGCCCTCCCTCCCCCAAGTAGCACTGCTTCTAAAATGGCATCCTTAGGAATTGGGGTGTCTACCTCTTCTTCCCCTGCTATACTGACTGAGAGGGGAATCGATTTCTGCTCTTTTCACGTGGAAGCGTGAGGGTGAAGGCAGTGCAAGGACCATAAAGCCAGGAACAGTAGACTGTCCTCATCTTGGTTTCTGGGTCTTTTAACTAAAGAACTAAAGAAGTCTTCCTTCTAATCTTCCCCCCCACTCCCCTTGTCTATTTGATCCTCAGCAATAACCTTAAATCCAATCCTCTTTCCAAAAGGCTCTCCAGAACAGTCAGCGCTATTCTTGGTTTGGCTGTAGCAGCCAAGAGCTCACTGCCTCAGCACCCTTCCCAGGTTTTGCAGAACTGGAAAGCTTCAGTTCTTTAGCCCTGGCTGTGATGAGGGGGAGGGGACTGACAGAGGCAGGCATTAAGGTCTTCTCTCAAAAATCGAGGAATCTAACTGTGAAAATTCCCCCCAGGTGAAACTTAAACAGGAAATAGAGATATTAGATTAGGCAAAGGATTGCTCTTAGGACTGCAGATCTGCAGTCCACCTCTGGTAAAAACCAGAAGCCATCTTGGGTCTTGGAACCACCCAAATGACTTGTTGCTAGATTTTATGTCACAACAATTCATCATGTGCTAGTTGGGTTACTCCTAGCTCCCACTAACATGTGCCCAAGAGAAGAAGTGGGCCCTAAAGTCAGATACAGCCTTTGCTGGGCACGTGGGCGGGCATACAATTTAACTGCAGGGAGGCGGGAGGGGGAGTCCACTTTGATCTCTATTCAAATCCCAGATAAAGTGTTTGCAGACTTCCTGCCTGCACTTTCTTTGACTTCAGGAAGGTTGCCTAGGAAGGTTGTATTGAGAACCAGGCTCTTTCCTTTCACTTGACACACTAAGGCCAAGGATTGGATTCTAGGCACTGGAAGGGGTTTGCATGTTCTGTTAGGTGACAGAGACAAGAAGTCTCATCTTTCCTGGTAAAGCTTTAACACAAAGCCAAGCTTCAGCTCCTGCTGTGCAGTCCTGTGAGAACTGCAATGTGGAGGAGCTTATCTCTTGCTTTCCCTTGTTCTGGCCCAGGCTTGTTCTTCCTGAAGTCTTAGTGGGACAAGTATCATTTAGGGGTGCCAAGGTACTATGCAGGAAGCTATGCTTAGTTCAGAGTTCCCTGGATTGCTTAGGGAACTTGTTACCCTGGTTTTCTCCAGGCTGTAGAGACCCATGTCTTGTTTATGAATGATGAGCTTTGGTGGAATTGGACTTGGCACAAAAGAGCAATATTCTGTTCCATGGGTTGGAGCCAAGTCTTGAATTACTCTTTCCTTTGCATGCAGTGTATCAGCCTAGCACTACAGGGGTCTCTCTCCTGTTTCTTAATTCCTATGTCTTAACTTGTCCCTCAGCCCCTATCAAGATGGTTGACATTTATCTGCAGAGATTGCCAACAAAAGTGGCTAATTTTCACATGAACAGCAGCCTCTGTTCAAATCCTAGATAAGCTCAGGTCACTCCTTCCACTGGGCATTCTGGGCCAGATTTCAAAGGCAGGTAGAAACTAAGTGTGCAGATAAGTAATCATCTATTAATCTTCCAAAAGCTTTGGTTATGTGTTTGGGGCTCTGTTACTGGTGATAGCTGGTAGTATGGTTCTGTTACTTTGACACACACATCTTTGTCTCTTGCAGGAAGCGTATTTGGCTGAGTAACTCTGTCAAGCTTGTGGTGCTGTCCAGAGGAAAGTGTATGGCTGGAATACGTTAGCTCAAGTTCCAGCATCTGACTGAGTACTTTCTTTGTAGTGGCTTTCATAGAAGGAGATGGGAAAGTTCAGTAGGTAGGAGATAGCATCAGTCTGCATCATAATTCCCTCCTAACACCCTCCCTCAGAGTAAGGAAGTATCTAGGATTTGTATTTAGCAGGGAGTAATCTTGCATTGCAGGAAGTGGCCTGAGCCAGTAGTCCCTTTCCATTCCTAAGTACAAGGGAGGAGCTGGTGTGTTGAGCTATGCAAGTCTGCTGCACCTTTGGAATTGTAAAGCCATTCCTCCCTTTCCAATCTACCCATTTGTCTGGGGAGTAGGGCAGGGAGGGAAGAGACCTTTCAACCCTCAGAGCTGGTATTCCAGTCAAGTTGGGTTGCACAGTGCCATGTCATACTAGGCCTGCATGCCTGCCAAGGAGTGCAAAGGAGTTAAAAGGGGAAAAAACATCCCCCCCCAAAAGAGACACCCAAAAAAACAAACAAACCACAAAATAAAGAATTTTGTTCTCTTAGCATCCACTCCTACATGCACATGCACCTTTCCCTGAAACAATCACACCACTTCTAATCAGCTGTAGCCTGTTGGCTGGGTGACCAGGAGTGGCAGGTGGTAAAAGGCCTTGTTACCCATCAGCAGGCACGTTTACATGTGCAATTAGCATGACAAACTCCAGCACAATTTATACTGGTGTTTACTGCCCCGGTCACTGTGTTTGCACATATGCCTGGAACCGCAGCACCCTAACTAGGCTGGAGCAGCCCTGGTTGGCAGGGTGTTGGGTGTCAGCCTGCCAGCCTGGAGCTGCTCCAACCCGATCTGACATACTGTGGAGGGGCTGGCTGAGGCATGAGGGTGTTTGAGTGCAGGGCTAGCCAGTGGGCAGCCCCTACACTGAAGCACCCTTGTACCCCAGCTGGCCCTATCACCATCTACACGTGTGTTGCTGTGCACTAAATAACACTGCTGCAGGACAGTACTTGGGTTTACAAGTACTAACCTATGGTAGAGTTAATCAGTTTACTGCAGCCTAACAGCTACATGTGCAGATGCCAAGAACTCCACTGTAAAGTGTCTTGTGTAGATGTGCCTAGCCTCTGTTATGAATTCCAGGCCTTTTTTTTTTTTTTTAAAGGCCTCTCTAAGCAGCAGTTTGCCAGAATCTTGTTCTACCAAAAATAATGGTCCTCTACCAGCTATACACAAGCACTGGAGTGAAGTGAAATCTTTGCATGATTAGCTGCAAGGCAGGGTGGGGATTAGCCACTATCCTCTACTTCTCGTGTATCCCTTGGGTGGTAGCCCTTTCCACAGTTTGGATTCTGGTTTGGAGCAAATTTCCTTCATTATGGGTGGTCTGATCACTCAGCAGTAGATGCGACCTTAATTAGTGCTCATAAGTACTGTGCCTGTCAGACAGTAATGCTGTGAAGGTCTGATCCTGGCATATGCACCATCTATCTATTGGCTTTGAGAGATTTTAGATCAGCCTCAAAGCAAGTCAAGCAGGCAGAACTCAAATCTTGTAAGCAAGGCAGAGCTCACCTTTTACACAGTAAGGGACAGGCGAGCAGACAAGGTGGGGTGGTTGTGCCTGAAGCGGTGTGGGGCATGTGGGAGTGTTCCTCTTCAACTGCCACCTCTTCCTAGGCATAGCGAGTCAGAAAGACTGGCTGTGCAGGGGGGGCATGTAACCGCAGTAAAGCCACTTCCAGCACTAATGCTGGAGTTTCTCTTTCCCCAGTGTACCGGAAGCCCTTTTACATGGTATGGGATGTTTTGTAACAGATCAAGCTGATATCAGTTTGGGATATGACAAAGTTTAGCATTTGTATTCAGCTTAACCCAATTCCAGAGCTGCTCTTCAGACCAAGCATATTTGTCCAAGAATATAAAATCTTTTTTTGTGGAAATAAAATTTAAAATGTGTACAAGTTTCATGATTTTCACCCTGGACTCTTTAGCAGCCTTTGACTTCTGTCTGGCCCTGCTCTTTTCAGAGACCTTAAATGTTAACAAGTTAAACATGCTGTGCTTTTTATCCAAAAACCCTAAGAAAAAAAAACTCAGAGCTGGCTTGAAGGATGTGCTTAGCTTGGAACATAGTGTCCATAAATGAAGGAGGTAGATAAGTCTAAGAGGGTCCAAAAAAGAGCCATAAGAATTAGAGGATTAGAAAGACATGCCTTATTGTGAAAGACTCAGTTCATTTGCCTCATCAAAGAGGAAGTGGTGGGGTGGGACAAGGGAAGAGAGACACTGGTTTGGGCTATAAGTACTGATATAGGAAACAAACTTGGTAAGTTGGGCTCTTCAATGTAGCAAAGAGCTAACAAGAATCAATAGCTAGAAGTTAAGGACAAGACTAATTCAGACTAGAAATAAGACAGAAAAGAAAGATAATTAACCAATGGAGTAGCTGAATACTCCATGATCCTTTAAACAGTCACTGGAAGTTTGTCAAGACTGGATATTCTAAGGAACATACTCTAATTTAAGCACACTTACTGATTTCTGCTTCCAGTTCAATACAAGAAGTCCTGTGGCTCATCTTAGGAGTAGTCAGATGAGTGAATTACTATCATCCCAGCGCCTTGGAATGGAGTCTTCTACCTAGTCTGTCGGAAAGATTAGTTTAAGTGCAAGGTTTATCTTTTCCTGCCTGCCCCTATAATTGTTGCAATCTGCTATTGTGGAAGATGGTGATGGTCTGTAGCAGCTACGCTTGAAATGACTAATTGGGGGTGGAACCAGATGCCTGACAAGACTATAAATAGGACATCGTGTGTAGGCGCAAGAAGAATCTGCTTCTGGGCATGCCTGTCAAAACCCCTACGTTAGTGTTCCTATGCTTATATTGCCTATGGGGTTCAGTTTGGTAGGTGTGTGGAGAACACCCAATTGAAGGTGGAAGGAATTGCTCCTCCTTTTGGAGGAAAGTTCAGCACCTGTCCAAGAGGTCGACACCAAGATTTAATTCTTTTGTTGGATCAGGGAGTCTGCAACCCACAGCTCTCAGGAAGGGTTGGATGTGTAAACCCTAAATGAAAAAGCAGCCCCCAGGCAATTGACAGCTTGTGTCTGACTCTTTGAAAGAGCAGGGCTTAAGACACATGCCCTCCCTCAGCCCTTTGTTCCTAGGCAGCTCCCTTCTCAGCGTCCTGGCTTTTCTGGATCTCTTAGGTGCTCAGCTCTTCCCCGACATTTTACAGGGAACCTAGTCTCCCTGCTCAGGGCTGCTGATTTTGCTATGGTAGCAGAACAAATGCTGAATTCTCCCAGTGACTGCTGGCAAAAGACATCCCACAAACTCATACATGTGTTTGTTTGTGAAGCTTGAATTCCCCTCTCATCCCATCCCTAAGACTAGGGGGCCAAGGTTGAGGCACACTGGCAGGGCTGTGAAGAAGCAGTGGTTCTGTTGTATAGAGAATGAGATCCAGGTAGGCATCATAAAAAAAGATGCTCATATGGGCTTGGGCAGCACAACCCTGATTATTGCAGTGCCCAACCTTTTAGTGCCTCATCACCTGATAGGATCCACAGCCCTGAAGGAGGGACCTAGGCCCTTTATATAATGCATGGGAATAGTTTGGTGCCCAGGAACAGGATGCATAGAAACCAGCACTGCAAACTATGCTACAGGCAATGCCAAACAGGCAGGTCCTAGGTGTATTCCCTGTAGTCCAGAGAAGGCCTGAAGGAATGGTGTTCTGAGGGAAATAGCTATCTCCCACTGTAATACATAACCCTGCTACAAGTAAAACCCCTATTCAAGTCCCTCCTTTGCCTGAATTTTGAACCTTCATCCCATATAAAAGGTTCTGATCAGACAGTAGCTTATTCTTGGGCAGGAGTACTCTTCCTTGCCCTACTGATTAAACACATGAGTACTCACTGGAGAAGGGATGCAAAGGAGGATCTTCCCTTACCCTCCTTAGGTGCTGTGGTTCCCAAGTTAAGTTCCTGAGGCACAGGGACATCTAACACCTTTTGAAATGAACAGGGTTACTCATCCAAGTGCTTAGGATGTGGACCTTGATATCACATCAGCACCTTTAACGAGCAAGAAAATAAGAAGAGCTAGTTAGAAAGATTAAAAAGAAACCAAAAAACAAACCCCGCCCAATTATTTCAGCCAGTTTAAACTAGAAATTTCTCTCCAATTTTTGCTTTGCCTCAGTCTAGGGTCAGTTTTAATAGGTGCTCTGCCACCATTGGGGGTCACTGTTTTATACATAACATATATAAGCCTCTTAATTATTTTTAAAACAAGTCTGGGAAATGATCATTGTAGCTTTCATTGCTAAGTTATTTCATCTCACATTCCATTCAAACAGGGAACAAATTTCTCCATTTTTGTTCCAAAATAACTATGTCCATGAATTCTTTATGCATCATCAGCTGTTTAGTTACAAATATTTTTCCCCCCACTATTTGAAATGTGACAAATTGAAGTGCCTTTGAATTTTGGTACTAGCCTGATGAAACTATTCTACTCAGGACTACTGGCTTCTACCCTGCACATCTGAAGAGATTAAATAACTGTGATGTCAAATGCTCACTACAGAATCACACAGTGTTCCCATCCCACACAAAATGCATGCTAAGCATGGTCTGATGTGATTAAGCTAATTCACGCTCTCCAGATTCAACTTAGAAAAAAAAAAATGGAAGATGCTCTCTCATGCTGCCAGCTCTTCTGAGACATAATTAGGGTCTTAGCTTCTGATCTTTATTTTAGGCATATTTTTGCCTCATTTTCCGAAAGGAAAACAGTTAGTGAAGTCTGCCCCACCTCCTGTCCAGAATTTTAACCAGCAATAAAAATTCCCCCAGCCAAAAGTGAGCTCTCCTGGTTAGCCAGAGGATCTGACTACTCCCTCCTTCCTCAAATCATTGTCAAGACTGACAATGGTAGATTTCAGGTATTGGCAGCAATTACTTCACAAAAAAACAGATTTACAACTGCTGGCTGCTCTTCTGTTCCCCACCCCACCTTTAAAAAGAAAGAGAGAAAGGATCTTTAGAAATAATATAGGAGCTGCTGAAAACTGAAGGGAAGGAGAAGACAGGAATCAATTAAAGCACCTCACCATTAGTTACTTGCTGTTAAAAAGCATTCAGTCTCCTGTCAGTGTCATGTTGTGAGCATCCTGCACCCAGTACTTTGTGCTAAGGAACCAAGAGGCTAGGAAAGGCAAGTTACTGTAAATCCATCCAGCAGTGCTCAAAGTTTAGCCACAAACATTTTGCCTTTTGAGTTTGAGAATGACATTTGTGTCCCTGCCCCATTCCCCTCCCCGACCCCATAAAGGAATTGTTATTGGAGTCCCCTCGTTTTCCTACCTTTACAGTCTCAGTCAACCCTGCACGAACAGGTTCTTCAGTTCTTCCTGATTATCCTAATCACTTATTCTTAGACCACAGCACTTGATAACCTGAACCCTGGGACAGGGAATGCCAGTTCAAGTATTTATGAAATATACCCTCCCCTTTAGCATTATAGCAGACTGGCTACGAGAGGCTTACACCAGGCTGCACATCTCTGGCTGTAGCACTCTGCAGACTGGCAAGGGCTATAGCCTGGCTGTAAGCAATTGGAAGTGATTACAGGCTGCTCAGGAGGACTTGGCCAGTGGAGAAAGATAACTGGCTGGCCACAGGAACTAAAGGGCTCCCAGGGAAGAGTGCTAAGGGAGGAGCCAAACTCCTTCTTGGCATTTAGAAAGAGACCCAAGGCTGTGAGGTTGGAAGCAGCTGTACCATCACATAACTGGAGTCAGAGCTAAGCAGAAAAGGAAGACTACAGTGTAGAGGAAGCAACAGTGAGAGGCACCTTCTCAGGGCTAGATGAGACTCAGGGCTGTGAGTACACTCCATATCGATTATGTCAAGTTATGCTATTAGATGCCAATTTATGTTGGTGATGGTTCCTGAGAGGCAAGTGTACCCAGGAAATAACCCCCCCCCTGCAATTTTAAAAGCTTTTGAGCTAAGCAAACCCACAAACCTGCTACAAGACCTTTATACTTAAACCCTTCTTTCATGACCCTCCCTTGCTCAAACCCTCTCTTCCCTTGTTCTACATTCCCCTTCAGTTACCTCTGAGCCAGGAGTATCACTTGCTCCAAAGCAGATCTGGGATTTCTGGAATCTCTGAAGGTCTTCTCTTGTCCTTGTTTCACACTTCCAACCTCCCACTTTAGGATGTCCACAATCACCCTTCATAAACCTGTATGCTGAATAAAGTAAACTTCTTCTCTCCAAGCTCAGAAGACCTGATTTAATCTGTCGTATGTTAATGCTCATTTTCTCCACCTGGGGAAGCCAGCTAAATGGGTCACAGGTGAGATTAGAATCATTACCTCTTGAAGATCAGTTTCTTTACAATGCTCCCACTGTGATGATCTGTCATTCCCATAATAGTGCTTGTTTACAACTGATGATATTTTGACATGTAACAAGTCAGAAGTCCTAAGAGGTTTGTGAACTAAGACTCTAATCCTACAGCAAAAGAGATATATGCACTGGAGGGAATGCCCCTGAAACAGCTAAATGAATATATCTACCCTAATATGCTAAGTAATTGACAGCACATCCCTGTGCATTACCAAGCAAGTCTAGGCAAGGTGACAGGAATAACCTTAAGTGACTCCTTCCATAAACCAGGGTTTTCCAAAGCAGTGTCAACTTTTGCCCTGAAGTTTCACAGTTTCATAGTTAGTAAGGTCGGAAGGGACCTGAGTAGATCATCGAGTCCGACCCCCTGCCATGGCAGGAAAAAGTACTGGGGTCAAATGATCCCAGCAAGGTGTTCATCCAGCCTCCTCTTAAAGACTAAGTTGTATGAGGAGAAGCTGTATTCCCAACCTCTGGAGCCCGGCAGAACTCAAGCAAGCAGTTTTGAACAGTTTTTGCTGTTTAAAATGTACTACTGTAGAGTTCAATGTTAAAAGCAGGAAAGATGTGTTTAGTCAAAAGTTTTTGCTGGTTTGCAAGACCAGTCAGATTTCTTAAGAATGTCATAATTAAGTATATCAGTGATCCAGAAAGTCAGCCTATTCCAGTCTGAAAAACAAAAGATATAGTAAACTGGAAAGTGGCATAACATTAAACTTAGGTTGTCTGAAATCAAAATTACCAAGACCCACTTAAGTGTTATCCACACTCTCTTGGTTCCACCCTGACTGGTTTGTAGATCTCTGAACTAATGGAATTAGAGGGAGCATTTGGGGGGAATTCCTCAACATGGTTCAAGAAAAGGAAGTCTATCTATACTGCCTCACTGCAGAGCCAGGGACCTGCTGGCAAGAAATGGGTCTTGCCCGTTCAATCCTGTTCCATCTGAGTCTGGCAATTAGGCAGTATGCGGCATACAGGGGTCCTGTGTGGGCTCCTCAGCACCACTCTCAGGTTCCCTGTCTCTAGAGAGCATGAAAAAATCTTTCTGAGCTACCTAGTCCATATCATGGCTGGGGTCTGATGGAGCAGGAGAGGGTGGGTAGGTTTTTCTTTTCTCAGTGGCAGTCCTAGGTTTGGTCAGGTGGCAGCAGAAACATAGCTTCAGTGACACTGGGTCACATTTGAACCTGAAACCGAACAGCAGTTAATGACCGTTCCCTTGGTAATAGAGACCTAGCTGACCCTGTGCTTATTACATAGCAGTAAATGCCTGACAGAGATTGAAATAAGACATTTGTGGTCTTGTACAAAAATTCTATTCAATGCTTAGACATATTTTCTCCCTGGCAAATGAGTTTTTCCTTTTGATCAAAGGGAGAAAGCCTGGTGGGCCAAACAATTACCTCCACTGCCTCAATTTCAAAACCTAGACATGGAGCTTTCATTTGCTAAGGAGTCCACAAATCTTGATATGGGTGGAGGACAAAGTGAATATCTCAACAGATACACTTACAGTCTGGGAATACCACTTTATATTGCAAGGGATGTAAGGAGGGAATTTTCTGATGAGCATGTATTACCTTTTGCATCTCAAATAACCCAAGACAAAAATACCCAAGTTGTAATGAGTGTTTGTTATAGTGTCAATGTCACCTTACAGTGATTTTTATTTTACCGTGCAGCTGAAGGATAGTAGTAAACTCCAAAAGATTAGGGGATTACAATGCCACCTATAAAAACAGAGAACCAAAGCACTCCTCCAGATCTCAGTGTTTCTTGTTTTTATTGGTCTTGGAGTGCAATCTTGCAGTTCCTCTACTTAGACTAGTTACTGGGTATGTTCCCCATATGTGGTAACTGCTTAGCACCCGCTGGCCCAAGTGTGCTTCTAGTATCTTCACTCCTTCCCTTCACTGGTACTGACCATCCTTCTTAAAACAAAATGTTTTGTTAACAAGCTGGAACACAGCCTGATCGTTCCTTAAGGAGACGATATTCAGGGCCCAAGGATGACCATCCCAACAAGCAGCAAGGGGGGCAGGAGTGCCTGAAAGCCCCCCTGGCTCACCAAAGGCATCTGGGAATGCCTGACTGCCAAAAAGGCAGCGTATACCCAGTGGAAGTGGGGTGCTATCTCCAAAGAGGAGTATACCTCCTCTGCTCGGGCCTGTAGGGGGGCTGTCAGGAAAGCTAAGGTGGACATAGAGCTAGGACTTGCGTCCAAAATCAAAGATAACAAAAAGTCCTTTTTCAAATATATAGGGAGGATGAAGAAAGCACCGGGAAATGTAGGGCCCCTGCAACATCCTCTGGGCAATCTGGTGGTTGCACCAGAGGAGACAGCAGACCTTTTTAACCAATTCTTCACCTCTGTTTTCTTGGGCAGGGACTGAGACTTCCCTACCGTGATGCAAGACAGACTCGAGGGGAACACCTCCAGACCTCAGGTTGGGGAGGACCGGGTTAGAGAGCTTCTGGAGGGGCTGGATGTGTTCAAATCAGCGGGTCCAGATGCTCTCCACCCCGGGTGCTGAGGGAGCTAGCAGGGGTTATTGCAAGGCCCTTGGCACGGCTTTATGAGCGCTCGTGGTGCTCGGGCCAGGTGCCGGATGATTGGAAGGTAGCCAACGTGGTCCCTGTCTTTAAAAAAGGGAGGAGGGAGGACCCAGGCAACTATAGGCCCGTCAGTCTTACCTCAATCCTAGCAAAACTCTTTGAGAAGATCCTCAAGGAGCACATCTGCAATGGGCCAGCCTCAGAGATGATGCTCAAGGGCAACCAGCACAGTTTCATTAGGGGAAGGTCATGTCAGACCAACCTGATTGCCTTTTATGATCAGGTCACAAAAGCCCTGGATGCAGGTGTTGCCGTGGAAGTAGTCTTTCTGGACTTTAGCAAGGCCTTTGACACCGTCTCCCACCCCATCCTCATTAAGAAATTGGGTGACTGTGGCATTGATGCCTGCACAGTCGGATGGATTGCAGATTGGCTGAAGGGTCATGCTCAGAGGGTGGTGGTGGATGGGTCATATTCAGCCTGGGGAGAAGTGGGCAGCAGAGTCCCCCAGGGCTTGGTCCTTAGGCCTGTGCTGTTCAATTTCTTCATCAGCGATTTGGACGAGGGGTGAAAAGCACCCTGTTTAAATTTGCTGATGATACCAAAATTTGGGGTGAGGTGAGCATGCTAGTAGGGAGGGAAAGACTGCAGCAAGACTTGGATAGGTTACAGGGGTGGGCTAGCAAAAACACGATGCACTTCAACACTGACAAGTGCAGGGTGCTGCGCTTGGGCAGTAGTAACCAGCAGCACACTTATAAGATGGGAAACTCCCTTCTTGAGAGCATGGAGGCAGAAAGGGATCTTGGAGTTATTGACTCCAAGATGAACATGGGCTGACAATGCGAGGTCACGGTTGGCAGGGCTAATGGGACCTTGTCGTGCATCCACAGGTGCATCTCTAGCAGGGCCAAGGAGGTGATCCTCCCCCTCTGTGCAACACTGCTGGAGTACTGTGTCCAGTTCTGTGCGCCCCACTTTGGGAGGGATGTGGACAACATTGAGAGGGCCCAGAGGAGGGCCACCCGCATGATCCGGGGACTACAGGGCAGACCCTTCAATGAGAGACTGTGGGACCTGAACCTGTTCAGCCTTCACAAGCGAAGGCTGAGGGGGGACCTGGTGACTGTCTATAAACTCACTAGGGGGGACCAGAAGGGTTTGGGAGAGACCTTGTTTCCCCTAGCACCCCCTGGCGTAACAAGGAATAACGGCCACAAGTTGTTGGAGAGTAGGTTTAGATTAGACATCCATAAGAACTACTTCACAGTCAGGGCAGCTAGGATCTGGAACCAACTTCCAAGGGAAGTTGTGCTGGCTCCTACCCTGGGGGTCTTTAAGAGGAGGCTTGATGCCTACCTGGCTGGGATCATTTGAGCCCAGTTTTTTTTCTCCTGCCCTGGCAGGGGGTTGGACTTGAATATCTATAAGGTCCCTTCCGACCTGACTTCTACAATTCTATGAGAAGAAAGAACAACTAGCCTGCATGCATTCTGAGTTTCATCTAACCTTCCGCTTCCTCTTAAGGGATGGGAACAGAACTGAAACAACTCTTTCGCCTTTGCTTTAGAGCAGTGGTTTTCAAACTTCCTAAAGGCAGGGAACCCTTTCATATCACTGCTTCTGCCACAGAACCCTTACCCCTATCTTGTGAATTGGGCAGAGTCAGATGACCTAGCCCCGGTGCTATACCAATTTCTGGCCCCTCCTGCTATTACCTGCAGTCTTTCTGTGGAAGTCCTGGTGACCTACTGCTGAACCCCAGGTTTCCACAGAACAATTTGAAAAAAACGCTGCTTTAGTGTGTGGCTACCAACAAAATGAGTTATCCATGCTAACCTGAATCTATCTAAAACAGGTAATGATAGCAGTGAAGCACGCACTGCATGTGTGGCTTAACAATTAAAGTACAGGTTCACCAGTGGTCCAAGATACGCCCTTGATTTTGCTGTCCCATGTGGAAACCATGATCCTTACCACTACTGTTACCCATTGTGGGCTAGCTAGATTAAAGCTAGCATGGGTACACCTATCCATTTTACAGTCACTTTGCTGTGTTCATTTCAAAAGCAGAGATCTTCCTTCTTCCATCATGATTGCAATTGACAGCATGCCCTACTGCTCTTCTTCTCTGCCCTTGTCTGGGAGAATCTTCATGATGCAGAAGGAGGGACTTCAATTTCAGAGAATATTATCAAGGTATATTCAATGACTTTCTCTATGTAAAGCTCAGGTATGAACACAACTGGACCTCTGACTGATTCCTCCCATTGGGTGAAGCTTCAAATAAGAACTATCAGAAAGTAGATGTCCTCCTAACAGCTACGGTATTGCTTATGCAGTTAGATCATTTGGGTCTCAAAGGACTGCAGTCACTGGCTTGATGCTTGTATCCCACTTATAGGTGAAGGTGTTAATAATTACATGAGTATTAGGTAACTCCTGTTGTTAATCTAACATATCAGAAGTCAAACACACACATCACATTTTGGTTACCTGCCTGAATTACAGGCAGATATGGTCATGTCTCATTCCAACTCCTCTTTAATAAATCGCATTTCAAAAGTACAGTACAGGTGTTGGGGTCAGGTGAACTCAGGAACCTGGAAGTAAACTGACAATTCTGACGCCTGCTCCATTTTGACAAGTCAGTGGTACTAGATCTTTGGTATCTTTAATTGATGTAGATCCTTCTGAGTGTCATACTGCCAGTTGGAAGCAAACCCATTTCAACTGGTGGTTCGGGGGTGTGTGTGTGTGTGTGTGTGTGTGTGTTCTTTAGCACTGGTAGAACCAGGGACTTTAGGGCTGCTTATGCTCCACAATGACCCACTTCAAACACACAATTCACCAAAATCAGTGCTTAGTCCTCAGCACCAGACTTGGTTGACCAAAATTAGATCCAGGGAAACTGAATGTTACACAGTGGTGCTAAACCACTTCAGGGGAGCAGAAAATCCCTACAACAGTGCTCTTGCTCTTTGCCACACAACACGGATACTGGAACACTTCCATCAAGTGGCTCAGCATGTTTGATGGTGCCAGACCTTGATTCAGCCTGACAGATCTGAGGAACTTAGTGCTGATTACAGTGGATGATAACCCACTTTTTGTTTACATGAGTCAATGATGTCAGGACCTTAACATTGATCTCAGGGGGCCCAGGGGGAGCAGGGACCCATAGCAACACGCTGACTGTGCCAGAACCTTGGCCCTGGATGAAGATGACCCACAAGGATGCCAGAGTTGGGATGAAGTCAGTAGGATAAATGCAGGGACCTGGCCATTGCTCCAGCCAAGCAGAGCACCAGTTTAGTTAATGCACGCCGAAGGGCAACATATGCATGCAGCATTGACAAGTGTTGTGGACAGCGCTGGGGGAGGATTTTTTCTATGGAGGTTCCTGAGCTAAATCTCCAGGTTGTATAACTTCAAGCCCCAGTTACATTTCAAGGGCTCAGTTATGTTTCAAGGGCTCCTTGCATTAGCTGGGCAGCATACTTTCCTCATCGCTAAAGCAACCCGCAGCCCTGAGGCCCCCTCTACATATGCAGGTTAAAGATGTCATGGGTTCTAATGGGATCATGTGCATGGCAGGAGGGATGACTTTGGGATCATCCATTGGATCCCATTGCATCTTATTGCTGGTCGGGCTCCCCCTGCACTGGCAAGAAATAAGCTCCTGTGGCTGAGACCTCCACACACCCCAGTTGAGCTGGCTGGACCTTTTGATGGTGTGATAAGTCTTTGTACTGTAGCTGGCTTTGAGGCAATCGCACCATTAACCAGTTAGTTGTGGCATACCTGTAAGTGGTAAAGGGGACCTGACTGACTGAGACAGAAACAGTCTTGAGGGGGCAGAAGGGGTGTGGGGAAGAGCCCTGAGGAGAGTAGGGTTGCCAACCCTCCTGGATCTGCTGGGAGTCTACCACAACCATCATCGATCTTCTGGTGACTACTGAAAGCAATCTGGGAGACTTTAATAGGATATTTTAAGAAAATGAAATGAATGGCAACATGTCATGCTGGAAAAAACCCCCTCTTGGAATATCTTCAGTCAGCATTGGCAACCCTAGAGGAGAGGGGCAGGTAGGGGGTCACGCAGTGCTGGCTCCTGGCTGATCTCTCCCCCATCCTGCCCCCTCTTCTGCCCTCAGGAGCAGGGACCTTTTGAGGGGATATGGGCAATGCTTTCCGGGAGCAGGACACAGGCTGCTGCGGTTCCCCTGTGGCAGGTTGAAGCATTAGGTCTGTACTGCGTGAGGGTCGAGATGCGGGGGTTGCAGAGGCCCCTTTCAGCCCCACTTGTGTGCCACGAGGGAGGCGGCTGCGCCCGAGGCGGGGAGAGTCGCCCCCGGCCGGCTGCGCCCCCGGCCCCGCTCGCCCCTCCCTGCGGCGGGCGATCCTCCCCCC
>NW_017728931.1:33819004-33837363 GCF_001723895.1 Crocodylus porosus
CTGCCGCCGCCGCCGCAGCCGCACCGCGCTGCCGCCGCCTTCCTGGCCACCTGCCTCGACCTGCTGGACAGCTTCACGCTGCTGGAGCTGGCGCTGCCGCCCGGGCGGCCCGCGCCGCTCCCCGCGCCGCTGCGCTACGCCCTGCTGGCCGTCTACTTCCTCTGCCTGGCCTCGCCCGTGCTGTGGCTCTACGAGCTGGGCGCGCCTCGCCCGCCCGGCGCCGCCCGCCTCGCGCTGCACCTGCTGCTGCCCGCCGGGCTGCTGGACGCGCCGCTCCTGGCGCTGCGCTGCCTCCTGCTCCTGCGCTACCAGCAGCCGCTCTCCGTCTTCATGCTCAAGAACGTCTTCTTCCTGGCCTGCCGCAGCCTCGAGGCGCTGGAGGCCTGCTGCCTGCTGCGGCCCGCCGCCAAGCCCGCCCCGGCCCCCGGGCCCGGGCCGGGACCCGGGGCCGCCCCGCTGGCCCGCTGCATCTCCGACAACGACGTGGGCCCGCACGGCTACGTCAACACCCTGGCCGTGGCCCAGAGCTGAGGGGCCTCGCCCAGGAGGCGAAGGGCGGGAAGGGTGTCGCCGTTGCCCCCCAGGCCTCCTGCCGGCCCCTTCTGCCCCAGAGCTCAGGAACAAGGGCAATGGGATCCTCTCCCTGCTGGGCTGAGCTGGCTCTTCTTAGCGGTCCTTCCTCCCCGGGCAGAGCTGCTCTGCCTTGCCGCTCAGGGTCCTGCATTGCCCCGAGGGCTGGAAAAAGCCATTGGTTCTTTCCATGCCAGTCTCCCCCTGCCTTTCCCAGGAAGGAGCCTCTCGGCAGACATCGCACACACAGCTCAAGCTATCTACCGGGAGGAAGGTAGAAGCCCTTGCAGCAGCTTTTCCTTCTAGCTTCTGGCCCCTTCATAGCATCTCAAAGCCCAGGCCTGTTTCCCCCTTGCTGTGTGCCAAAACCTCTCATCAAGGTGCCCCTCATTAACAAAATGAGTTTCATTTTGTTTCCCTGCGTCAAGGGTGGACTGGATTGTGGCCTTGATGACACTTAAAAATCCTGATGGCCTGAATGTGAGAAGGAACTAAGTGGCCACGATCTCCCCTGCACGGCTGTCTTTGGGGTATATGCAAGACCACAAAGAAGATGCTTGCTTTTAGTCTTCTTATAGCCTGCAAAGGCACCATCTCTGTTTTACATCCACTGAGACAAAAAAGAAAAAAAAAGGCCTCCGAATCCCCCATGAAGGGAGCTTTTCTGCGAACTGAGGCTGCTGGTCTAGCAATTTCAAGGGAAGACCCTTGTCTCCTTGCTGAAAATGTCTACCTCTGTGCTTCAACTTTGTTGCATCTCGTGCTAAAAGGACAAGTGAGTCTGAAATGGGCCTATGCCAGGGGGCTGAGTCTCCCTCCCCCCAAAAAACAAAATGAAACAAAACAAAAAATCGAGACTTTTTTTTTCTGGTGAGAACAGGGTCTAACAACAGGCACCTGCTTGTTTCAGGCAGCAGCAGCCACTTGCTGGGGCTCCCAGTTTTCTGTGAATATGCATGTTTTAAGGATCATTGTTGTGTTTGTTTGTTTTTTTTTTTTTACATGGACAATAAGGGCACCCTCCACTCAGCTTAGGCAGGCTGGAAAGATTTGGTCCAGCGGTGGTGAACTTTCCATTTGCACCAGCTTTGAAGAACAGACCTGGGGCTGGAACCTGCGAACTGTCTTCCTTTCTACCAGCAGGGGAATCTTGGTGCTTCTTGGAACAGCTGGATGAACCTCATTTGACTTCCAGACCTGGGCAGGGAAGTGCCATGATGAGACACCTGCATGGGACAAAGTTGCACAGTACAGCTTACCTGTCTTGGTGAGACCCTTCCCCCACATCTTGGCATTGTCTGTCATCCATATGCGCATATGGCTAAAGGCTGGGAGGGAAGAAGCTAACTGTGAAGCCATTTCATGGAATGCAGCTGTCCTTGGTGTTCGAGCTCTGTGAATGTTTGGGGCAGCTTAAGCCTGGTCCATTAGCTGGCTGTAGCTGCCTCAGGAACCTGAGATGCTGGACAGAAGGAACTAGGAAGGGACAGCTTTGTCCCCTCCCAGTTGTTTCTTGACAGAAATGCATTCACAGGGGATGGTAGGCACTCAGCTGTCTGGAGCCTTTTCCCAAGCTGCCCACGTGGGAAAGGGAACAAAGTGCAGCTGCTCTCCACAGCCAGTGCCAGAATCATATGCACAGCTGGGACTTTTCCTGTGCATGTACATACACTCCTTATTTCAATTCTTGGGCTTCACTGGGAGGGATGACACTAGAGCTACTGCTGTCACCACCCCACTCAGAGCAGGGTAGAGGTCTTCCTCTAGAGCACTGCAATTACACAATGTTTACAGTCCATGACTTCTCTCTGCTTCCCACAGGTGACTTGTGGTGGCCTCTTCTCTCCCCCGTCCTGGGTGGCTGGCTAGCTAGCTTCAGCTGTGACAGAAAGGAAGGACCCAAAGTGCCCTTCTGTTAAAGCTGCAGCTGGTAGGGGTGATTTGCTACTCTTCCCAAGCCAGCCAGAGGCAGCAAAGACTAGGCTTAACTTTCCCACCAGTGCTTTATTTTTATCTGAGCCGTAAACAAAGTGCTTGTTTTGGGCAATAGTGTGAAATTTGGCCAGTGGCCTTCTCTTGAGTAATTCCGTTTTATTTGTCTGGACAATCTTGGTGCTGTGAGTGACTGTGATTGTAAAACTAAGTACTGTGAACTTTTCCTATGTGATCTGAAAGGTGCCTAGGGGGATGCTTGTTTCCTGGCCAATGGGAGAGAAGGAACTAGAATGTCTGTGTTCAAGTAGGGGGTCTTCCCCCTCCTTTTTAAACTCAAAAAGAAACCAAAGTACCATTCAAAAAAACAGGCAACTCTTAGGTATCCTAGCCTAAGAGTATTCCACTCTGTGTAGTCAAACAGACAAGGTATAGCATGGAAAAAGTTGTCAAGAGAAAGGAAAAAAAATTGGCTGTTCATGCTTCTGGTGGCTTAAACTTGCCAAATACCTTGTATGCAGTGCACTGTTAAGTCATTTGGGCATAAGTATAATTCAGATATGGTGTGTCTACACATGTGCATTTAATGTGCATTACCCCAAATTAAGGTACATTAAGGACACTTATCTACACATGTGCACCATTAATGTGACTTAAAAATGGCAATTGTAGGCTTAAAGCTGGTATCAAATTTATGCACAGAGCTAAGCCTCATGTAGATGTGTTAATGTGCATTAATGCAGTGCGTATCCATTGACATGGGGCTAACTTTAGTCCCAAGTCAGTCTGCACACCTGCGCTAATGCACCTTAGCACGTGCATGTGTAGACACACACCTAAATTGCCTTGATGCACATTAGACTAATATGCATTAAGTTTAGGCATGTGTAAAAGCACACCTAGACACACCCACAGTAAAGGAACAGTAATAGCAGAATTGACACATTCCATTTTCTTTCTCTGTTGTAGGTGATGAGCAATAGAGCTACTAGTGAATTGCAGGCATGTTTACACTTTTGCTTTAATGCTCATTAGCCTGTTTTAATGTGCACTAAAACCATGCGCTTTTGCTAATGTGCAGTGAAATAGACTAATGCGCATTAAGCATCACTTAAAAACTGTGGGCACTTTTACATGTGCTCCAGGAGTGCTTTAATTAAACTACAAGCTTTAGTTCAAGTGCCCCTGCTGCCATTTTTAAGCATGGGGACGCTGAAACACAAGATGCAAGAGGCTGCTGGAGTGTGGCAGTTGCTATGCTTCAGCAGACTCGATTGAGTCTGCTCCAGCACATCAGAGCAGTCTGCATGCTTAGGTGCCCTGTGTCTTTATTTAATGCACACTAAGATAAGTTAATACACATTTTCTTAGTACCTCACAATGGAGGTACTAGGTTTAATGCTTATTAACTAAAGTGCATTAATGCACATGTAAATGCAACAAGTTCATTTTTCTAATAGACATTGTGTGAAAGAGGTATATTGGACCTTTGCCTATAGATGGTAGTTTCCTTGGTCTTTAGTGGCTGCCTCTGAGATGCTGTGTGATCGTTACTATGCAGTCATTTAGTATTTGTTTATACCTGTCACAAATCAGACATTTGTTGGCGCTACTGTGCAGTAACTCAGCTTATTGTGCAGTCATTTAGTACTTGTATAAATACTATTGTGCACTAGCATCACATCACTGTTATTGCTATGCTATGCTATTGCATAGTATTATCTGCCTACTGTGCAGTCAGCATTTCATATAGATGCGGCCACTTTCAACAAGAGGCTACAAAGATTGCGTTAAGTGTTCAGCTTGAATTGAACAAATTTAATATACAAGATTAAGTCTTAGAATATGTGTTTTGCTATATTGGTTCTCTTGTATAAAAGCTTTGGTACAGGGTGCGATTCTTATTACCTGCCATTGTTTCTCAAATACTTACTAGTTGGTACCAGACTTCTAGTGAATGCTTTGTTGAGCTAGCTGGTTTAAGGAATCCCCTTGCAGCAAAAATGGCAGCTATAATACCAATACTAATCACCCATTACGTTAAAATAGTTTAAAGTGGTGTTTAAGTCTGCTATAACTTTCTTCACCTCCATATAGAATTTAACCCCTACTTCCATTCACATTGTTCTGCTCCAAAAACCTTTATGAGAGAGGAATGAACAACAGTACTTTCCTGGTTGCAGATAATGCCCTTTACCCAAACACTTTGAAGATATGTTACCTGTCACATCCACTTTAAACAAGCTCCTGGCCTAAGTCAGTATTTTGGTAAGCCACATTATACCATTGGAAAGTATAGGCTCCCGTCTATGTAACTCCAGCATGCAAAGTAGTCCTGTACCAGAACTTATTTAGGCTTGCTGTGCTCTCCTGATACATTTTTGTACCTCCTTGATCCAAGAGTGTCTACCCAACTCCAAGGAGGGGAAAATGAAATTATAGAAAGGAATAGGCTGTGCGGCAGGAGGAGGCTTGACATCCCACCTAGCATCTAATCAGAGCTTGTATTTTTAAAAAATGAGATTTGTTCTTAAAATAAAATGAGGAACTTGTGACCAATGTTTCTTGTGTTTTGTCACCTTTCTTATTATCATGCTACTGCACATTACCTTAAAAATTAAACATCAACAGTTGCAATAAAATATTCAAAATTATTTGTGTTCTTTCCCCCTGGCTGGAAGTACACAAACAGATTTTCTTCAAATGAGCATCCTGTCAGAACAAAATGAGAAATCTTAACTCAAAGAGCAACTTCTCCAGAGGAGGATGAGCAAATTGATAATAAAGCTGTGAAACAGAAGTTTGGGGGCTTTTTCTAAATCCTCATCTTTCATCTGAAATTTGCTTCCATTCTAGTGGTTATGAGACCAGCTCTTTGTGGAGAATGGGAAGAACATTTTAGGTCTTGTACAAGACTTACCACAGTTGGGCTAAACAAGTAATAAATAGCAACAAAGACAGGTCTAGGACTAAGCTCTGTTTTTGTTGGAGTTTTTCCATTTGCCAATTTTTCTGGCTGCATAGAAAGAAAGAAAGTTATGTTTGATGGTCTGCCTTCAACTGGCTGATTCTACAGAGAAGTGTCACTCCATTACACCAGAGAGGTGGTCAGCTGTGTTTGTCTGAAGTCAGGCAGACAGGAGGGGGGCGTACCTTAAACTAAACAGGCATGAGATTTTAGTCAACAGCCTACTTTATCAGATGCAATGAATGAGCTAGGTTGTTACCTATACAAGCTAATGGCTCTCTAAACCAGTCTCCAAAGTGCTACCATGCCCTACCTTCTTCCACTGTGCCAGATAGTCCTTTTTTTTTTTTTTTTTTTTTAAAGGAATGGTTTAATATTTGGTGTCTGTTTCTGTGACAATTCATGTGTCAATTCTTTGAGCTCCAGAGGAATATGTGCATACAAGTGCTAGGTGGAAATCCAAGGGCATTCAAGGCAGTGGCCAGCAACTACTGAGAGTTCAGGACCATGGCATCTGCACAAGATTTTCACCTTGGTCTGTTTACTTTGCTACTTATTTAAACCAGTTTGGTCTTTGGAATCAAAAGTTCTCTGCCCAGGGTGAGTCTAATAGGTGGCAGAAACTTGTTCTATTAAACTGTTAGTCTAAAAAAATCCTGTGGAATCTTAGTATGGTGAGAAAGGTAGCATGTGTGCTTATTTGAAATTTTCCTTTTCTTGAGTAATGATTCATGGTTCTGGCCCACCCAAAAGAAAGATCTAGAATAGAAATATAAATTGACAACCAAGCATTTGGGTTTGCTGTCAGAGGTAAAGAGAGGATAGATTTTTGTAAGCTTTGCAGGAGAAGCTGTTAAGCTTCAGAGGTTATTTAGCAGACTCTGTCATTTAGGAAGGTAGAGTTAAATTCTTAAGGCAATGGAATTTCTCATGAGAAGGAACTTTTCTGCGGCATTAGTCTTCTGTCAGTGACCTAAGGTTCCACCATGCTGCAAGCAGGCCAAGATCCCATTGTAACAAATTTGTAGACCACTATTCAAATCTTCAATGAAGCACAAACAAATACATCTTTGTATTGATAAAATGTGGCCATAGGGGTAGGACTAAGGGCAACAACCTGAAGCTGCAGCTTCAATTTAGGTGGGCATTAGGAGGAACTTAGGAGGTCAGTCATTGGAAGAAGCTACCTTGGAGACGTGTGGAATCTCCATCCTTGAAGATTTCTAGAGCAGTTTGGACTGACACTTGGCTGAAATGGTTTAGTTACAGACGGTCCTCCCTTGAACAGGGGACTGGACTAGATGGCCTTTTGAATTCCTTCCAGCCCCACTTTCCTACAACCTTATTACCTTTGAAAAAAAAACAAAAAAACCCCTAATACTTCATGCATTTCAGTGGTAATGCTTTTAATTATAAAAGCAACATTAATAAATCACTGTATAAACTTTTTATAAAAATTTATAACAGCACTGGATGCAGTATCACAATTGGTAGAATAATAGTTAATAAAATTATGAATTGAAATTACATATTTAAAAAGACAACCAATTAAAAAAAATCACGAGACACTTCAAGTAGCTTAGATGCAATGTTTAGAGGTTTAAAAAAGACTTCTGTGCTACTTTAGACATTGAAAAATGTTTTATCTTAATGCAAGGCACAAAGATCACTTCTTGCAGAGGTGTAGCTGGGCAGCTCCATGCCCTGGGCCGTACCTTTGCAAAGGGCAGTGCTAGTTGCCACAGTGCTTGTGGCAGTGGCACATCCAGCTGCCACTGCAGCAAATGCTTTTTTTTTTGCACCCTTACCCCTCCAAGGCAGCACCCAGTTGCCTCCCCCTCTGTTATGCTTTGATACAGAGGTGCAATGAATAAGGTAGAAAGGCAGCAGCCTTATTTAAGTGCACAAGGGGAAAAGAAAAAAGCCTCAAGAAACTGTTCCCCCAACTGGCTGAGGTGAACAAGCCATTGCAGCGTCCAAGGTAAAAACTGTAGCTGTACAGGGGTTTGCACATCATGTAGTTTGCCCAGAAAAGTTAAATGCCACTCTGGCCACTGGGAAATATTCTCTGAAACTCATGAAGCCCAGGTTTAGACTGTCTCACTTGATGGCATTTCCATGGCCACTCCTGGGAGACTGTTAGTTTGATAGTAGGAAACATCTCCCAGGGTTCAGCCCAAACTTCCTTTGCTCAAAATTTATGCTATTGCTAATTACCTCCAGAAACCACCTTGCATTCATCTCACTCCAAATTTCTTTAAAATACCCTTCCTACCCTTCAGATAACAGCTGTTCAAGCTATGCTTACTGTTAAAAATCTTACTTAATAGCAATTTAGACATTTGATTGTGTTCATTGCTGTTCTCACCAAATTTCCAGTCTGAAACCTGCCTAGTACTGAGATGCATAGAGACAACACAGTGTTATGGATGAAGCACCAGCAGTGCAATATAGGAGACACTCATTTCCACCCTGATTTGAAGCCTGGGTATTGCAGCCTCAAGGAACATTGGTTACTTCCCTGTTCACCGATGTAATTGCACTGCAAATTCCTATACCATTTTTTGCCCATCATCCCTACGCTACTTTGCTGTTGTTACCTCACAGGTGTCTTCCTCCCACTCTATCACAGGCCGGGGAGGAAAGACAGAGGAGACAAAAGGTATGTATATATGAACAGCTTAATGTGTTGTCAAAGAGGGTATGGTTGCTCTATGGTAACTGCCCATGTAGATGTTTCTACCCAGAAGTAAACCCTGGTAACTTATTCCTTGGGGGAAAGGTGTAATTTCCTCCAGGTTGGCTTCCATTTACCCTGGGGTAAACATGCACATAGACGATTACCAAAGAGTAGCTAAAGAGGTTAAAGCCCTGGTCCCTTTTACCCTTTAGTCTATTGTTTATATGTCTATACACAAAGCTACCCGGCTTTAAATATTTCATCTTGATTTTTGTTCAGGCATTCAACTTCATTTCTTAATGTTGGTGCAAATACAGAAATGCCAGCATAACTGGATCACAGTGGAAAATCTCCAAACCCAGGTATTAGCACAGGTAGGTCTGTTTGGATATGTTACCACCCGTGGTGACTTGAGGCACAAGTTATTTATTGCAGCATTTACAATAAAGCTTAGCTATTCAATTGTTAATACAAACTTTGTTTTCCATCAAGTCTAGTCTCTCCTCCTTAACCCTGATTTATGTCTTTGCAATCACCAAAGTGATAGCATGCTATGAGTCTTCAAGGGTACAAAATGATGGATGGCAATACATTTGCTTGTAATAAGTGGAATGTACATTGTACATTCCTTGAGCAACAGAATTAGTACTAGTCACCTGATGGGACACGTTAACAAATTGAGCCATCTTCTCCCATTCAGAGATTTAAAGCAACAGCTTGGCTCCAAAAGCCAAATGGGTAGATCATACTGTATTCAGAAGCACAATCCTTTTCCTGAGGGCTGGTATTTACAAGTTCCAACCAACAGTCTAGGTCACTTGTTATAAAAGATCAGGAGACACCTTGCAGTTGAATGCTGCATGTCTACATACCACCTGCTTCCATACCCATTTTTCAAATGCAGTGACCCCTGGATATAGAGTTTAAGAGTCCTCTACAGAACAGCTTGTGTCCATCATTATACCCATGTACTCCCAGCTATTGTTCTGCTGAATTTCCTGGAAAAGCAGCTGCTGCTGGAGACTCTTTAAGCTGTCCAGTATTTCTGGAGAGAGGTGTTGTGCAGGCATCTGGCTTCCCTCTTCTTCCTCTTCCTCCTCTTCTTCTACAGGATCATCAGGAGGCAAAGGAGAACATCTCGAGATGTAGCCCTGGTCAGACTGCACTGACTGTCTTTGATCTTTGGATTGGTCATTGAAGACCAGCTGCTGCTGTTGCTCTTCAGCCTCTTCTTGGCAAAGAGATGGCTCAGAAGGAATGACATTTTGCTGGTAGAGAGAGTACATTAAACCATTCAGCTGTTCGTTCAATTCAGCCGGGAGGTGGTCTGTCAATATCTGGCTGTCTGATGATGTGGCGTTAAGGTCTTCATGGAAGAGAACACTATTTCTCATTGGGACACTGGTTGCCAGGAGGGGGATTCCTTCCATCCAGTCCTCATTGGTCAGCACCTGATGACTGACTGCACTTTTACCGTCTTGGAGAGAGAGTGGCTCTGTCATCTGAACTGGAGGAACTTCCTCCATGGGAATTATCATAGTCTGGAAAGTTGGATCTCCAGGTGGATTAAATTGAGGCTGCAGTTTACAGCTTTTGCCTTCAATTTCATTTATATGGAGACTGACCATGTAACAGCCACTGGGATCAGGCTCCTGAAGACACAACTGCTGCTTCATAATTCCCTCTTCCATGGGTATTAATTCTTCAGGGCTTTCTCTATCCAGAGACTGCAGGTCCTCCTCATCCTCAGAGAAGATCTCTCTTTCAAACCAGTCTGGATGCTCTGCCTGCCAATCCTGGAATTTTTGCACAGCTTCCTTCAACTTCCAGCCACTGGGGTTTTCAAAACAATTTTCAGGTGTGATCTCCTGGATTCTATGGATTCTCCCTGGCTCAAATTTTTCTATATCCTGGATCCGGAAGTAAATGTCTTCAAACCTGTCCATCAGCTGGTATTTGGATGTGACATTGAATGGGTCAGGAATGTCCTCTTCATTACTTATACCTGCAAAATAGCACACTATGTACATGCCAAAACAAGCTGGTTTCTTGAAATCTGGCAGGATCAAATTAAAGGCTGGCGTGAACAAATCTCCTGCTGGATGCCGCTGATCTTGTTTGAGACGCACAGCCTCCTTCCCAAGCATGGCCTGCCACTTGGCACGGGTGCCCCGAGAACACAAAATGATGATCTTTGAAGAAAGCTTTTCCATTTCCTTTTTCTGTTGAGTAAGCCAGGGTACGGCTCCCATCTCTGAGATCTGATGCCCTTCCAGCAGGTCGAGAACTACCTCAGTACCGCAGACTGTGATCATGAACTGGGCAAACTTCAACACCACATCTACATAGAGCGAGTGGTCAGCAGAGTAAACCAACCAAACCTTCCGGGGCTTCAGTTTTGGAGGAGGCATGTCTGGGGGTAACAGTTCTGAAGGAAATAATAAAAAGACAGTGAAATGAATTAATTGTAACACTTGCTAAAACTGTACCTGTGTAACCACCATATGCACATACAGTGTCACATGACTAACTTCACAAAGAGCCCTTTCTCAGGGAAGGCCTCCCTTCCCTCTTGATGGAGAGCTATATCAATGATCTAGTGAAACAGCAACTTTCTCCTAACAAACATTCCTCCCCTCCTCCTGGAAAAGTGGAACTTCCAGTCCCAATTGGGTCCCCAAGCAAGCAATCCCAGCTCCAGGACACAGAGACAGACAGTCTCAGTCATTTTGATCTCATGTGCAGGTTCAACACAGGAATGTAAGACTGGAAGAGACCTCTAAGGGTGCTGAGTTCAGCTTCCTGCCATCACAGGTACCCAATATCATCCAATCCTTTTAATATGTTAATCAAGAACTCTCTCAAAATTAGTTAGTTTTTTTTTTTCTTTTTGGCCTCTGTTATACTACTGAAAGGTTGTACTAAAATGTCACTCCTCTGAGGTTAAATTTCCAGCCTAAATTTGATCATTGCCCTTATATACCCATTTGTTCTTGTGCCAGCATTATCTTACAAATTAAAAATGTTCTTTTGCTTCTCTGGTGTTTATCTCCAATGTTTTCACACACAGCAATCATATCCTGTCTCAGCCTTTGTTTGCTGAACTAAATGAGCCAGTCTTTTTTATTCACTCTCTTTATAAGAGACTTTCATTGAAAGCCTGTGGCTGTGTTTGTTGCTGAGATTTCCTCAAAGATATAAGCTGAGTAACACGTGCAGTGACACCTGTTGTTTTCAGAACCTGAAGCATAAGTCCAGAAGTGTAACCTGCCCTACTCATTTCAATGGTACTAATTCAGATGCCTGATAATAGTACTTTGCATGTCAACACTGTTACCCATTTCATGGCCCATCAGGCCGTGCCAGAAAGGAAAGAATCTCTCTTAGAAAAAGCTACACAATCAACCCCAAGTGACTTTGTTTTTGTACTGTAGTGAGTATGCTGGGAGAGTATGACACCTCCCTTCCCTGCCAGTCAAGGCAGGAATCCTAAGCCTAACAAGTCAAGCTGGAGAACAACATGCTATTCATTTCTCACCAAGCAGAAGATAATTACCCCAAGGAATCCAGTAGAGCCTTTGGGTACATTCAGACCCCAATGAGGTGAAATAGAGCCCATGGACACTAATACTGAAAATGTACTGCGAGCACTGTTTTATGTGAACAGCATTTGAAAGAGCTTCCTCCCATTGCCTCTTATCTTCCTTCAAATTTGACATCTAAAAGCAGGCTTACTACTTTGCTTTTGTACTCCTAGATCACCCCTTTCATGAAGGCCTCCCACAATTTAAAGTTGGAGGAGGGAGGGGAGAAAGATCACCACCATGTGATTCTTCTAATACCAGTTGCCAGGGTAAGTTTCTTAAGTGCTTGTCTACATATGGAATTACACCAGTATAACTGCAGCTGTATAATTAGACCTACAATTAGTCAATTGGGCCCTATCTACATGCAAAATGGCTTTCCAGAATAGCAATAACACCAAATCTTCCTAATAGAGAAGTAGAGCACACCAGGAAGAGTATAGCTTAATTGAGTTCCCTGACCAGGAAAAAGCTCTACTAGTAAGGGACCCTCCTGCCAGTATAATGGCAACTGCATTATTAGTACCGTAAGCCTTTAATTTCATAAGGCAAAACCCCTTCCTCCGTGAGTGGAAGAGCTTTATATTTTAGCTGATCACTATCCAAGCCTGCTACTGACATAAATCTTTTGGTTAAAGGAAACAGAACTGAGGTTGCAGAGCAATATTTGGGTAATATGAATTCCAGTATGGTCCACACTGAACACACGTGTGTCTGACAGTCTGTCCAATAGTACAAAGTGTCCCTTACCATGAGACATGCTGCTACTGTTCAATTTCCCATGATGGCACCCTGAAAAAGAAAGACATACTGTCAGCTCCTAGAGAATTTTAAAAGTATGCCCTTAAAATGCTAGTGCCCTTCAGAGAGCAGGTTGGAAGAGTGTGGGGGCTTTCTGACACTAAACCTAATGAAAAGCGTTAAAGTGAAGAGAAAGCAGCCCACGCATGAAGGCTTTCTTCATGAGGGGAAAGGCTGAATGTGAACATAAATAATCTCTTTTCCTTACCATTCAATTCCACACCTAGAAAAGGAAGACTGACCTGTCAAACAACCTCCTTGCTTCTGCTGAAGCACCATCCACGCTGCCACCAACATCTTAATGATGACAGTGAGGTAGATGTGTTACTTTCCCAGGCAAAACTTACTACCAGGGAGTCATGTTATGTCACTGTGACAGTTGTCTAGTGGGTCATCACATGGGACTCAAAATCAGGAGCTCTCCAATTACTTACTGTGTCACCTTGGACAAATCAATCTCTGTGCCTCACATACCTTTGGCTAGGCACTTGTAAACTGCAGGATGAAAAACACCATACAAATGCAAGATGGCACAGCAGAACTAATTCCTAGAAGGGATCAAGGATTAATATTGTGGGTTGAATAATTAGGGTGTGCCAGTTCTGAAGGGTTTGTAAACAACACAGGAGAAGAAACAAATCAGGCTGCAGAAACTTCATATCAAGTCCCAGGGAACACTGGAGATGGAGGGCTGAATACTGCAGTCAGGCTACTCAAAAACTGAGAAGCTCTATCAGGGATGGAACTTAAGGCCAATGCAACCCCAGAGAACACAAGAGACCTTCAGTTAACACGGTGTTTTAGAAAAAAGTATGCTTGCTTTGTATTAGGATGCCATGAGTCCTATAACATGGGCTAAAGGAAATGCTTGTCCTGGCAGAAAGTCACATGAGGATCCAGGGAAGAAAATAAGAAGATACAGGGTGAGAGATGTGTAAGCATGCCTTAAAGTCTTTCCTTCCCTCACTGGTGTGGACCTTACCTGGTTGTGTTTGGGTCATATAAATGGCCCCAGCAATAATTGATCCCACCAGTAAAACACAGAAGCCAGTGATACCCCAGTACAGCCACATAAACATATCATCTATGGTATAAGAAAGAACAGTCAGACAGAGCATTCAGACACAATTTTATCTGCCAAGGAAAATCTCGTACAACCACAGAACTCTACCTTGAACACTAGGTATCAGATGGATAGCAGCAACCCTGCCCTCAGAATTATGGAAATAGCCCCATCCCAGCCCCATACAGTGGCATGCAGTGGCCCCCACATGACTAGTACAGGGGCTGAGCTGGGGATGTGCTTCATGCCTCAGGCTGGAATGGGGACAGAGCCTGCCAGCATAGAGCAAGAGTAAGGAGGGGAGAAGCAGGGAACAAAGGCTGGGGGGAAGTGGGGAGCAGAGGCTGAGGGGCAGGCACAAGCCGGGGCAAGCTGCTTGACCTCCCCACACCACCTGCCCCTCTTCCCCCGACTGCCTGCTTCTCTGTAGCAGTGGGGAGGATGAATTAAAGATAACCCTCCAATAATTAGATTCTATACATGGAAAATTTATACATTTTCCATGTATAGAATCTAATTAATCGGGGTTGTCTTATATTTGGGTAAATATGGTTAAAAGCTTTCTCTTTTAATGCAAAATAAGGCAGTTTTACCAGATCTATGAATTCTGGACTCAAGACACCCAAAGAATGACAAGCAGAACTTCATGAATAATGCTATTCTATGTGTAGACTGGCTCACATGCTGGTCACTCTTTGTTACAGGCAGAGGAAAACAAACGCAAAGGGAAGTTCTAGCATCTAGAAAGGGATTCTTACCTGTAGGCTGTGAAGCTGAAAAATAATCAAATGCAAAATAGAGAATTAGATCAAGGCTCAGCTACCATCTATAAAATGATACAAATCTAATTTAGTAGAAAGAAGTTCTTACTTGGAGCAGGTGGACATTGAAAGAAACTCAAGTGCCTTGTACAGTCAGTGCCACAATTTGCAAAAAACGGCTGAATCTGCAGTTGAAACAAAATCAGCAAAATGAAAGTATTTCTGCCAGTCACCTGCTCCCCACAACCCTTCCCTTTAAACTGCAACAGTATGATAGACATTGGGACTATAGTCTCCACAGAATGGTAAGGGTCTGATTAAAGGTTCTGGGGGCAACTCTCTACCCAAAGATAGCAGACCTGGTCATGAGGGCTATACCCAGCTACTCCATCTCCAGTCTCCCAAGAGTGGTTAGTATGAAAAAAAAGATGAAAGTTCACTGTAGTTTCATAGTTTCTAGGGTCGGAAGGGACCTGAGTAGATCATCTAGTCCAACCCCTGCCATGGCAGGAAAGAGTACTGGGGTCAAACGAACCCAGCAAGATGTTCATCTAGCTTCCTCTTAAACACCCCCAGGGTAGGAGCCAGCACCACTTTGCCTGGAAGTTGGTTGCAGATCCTAGCCGCCCTGACGGTGAAGTAGCGCCTCCTCATATCTAGCCTAAATCTATTCTCTACCAGCTTGTGACCGTTATTCCTGGTCACTCCTGGCAGTGCTCGGGGGAACAGGGACTCCCTCAGTGCCTGCTGATCCCCCCTGACTAGTTTGTAACAGGCCACTAGATCCCCTCTCAGCCTTCTCTTGTGGAGGCTGAACAGGTTCAGGTCCCGTAGCCTCTCCTCATAAGGCCCCCTGATCATATGAGTGGCCCTCCTCTGGACCCTCTCCACGTTGTCCACATCCCTCTTGAAGTGCGGCGCCCAGAACTGGACGCAATACTCCAGCTGCGGCCTGAGCAGTGCCGCATAGAGGGGGAGGATCACCTCCTTGGACCTGCTTGAGATGCATCTGTGGAAGCATGACAAGGTGCGGTTGGCCTTCCTGACTGCCTCCCCACACTGCCGGCCCATGTTCATCTTGGAGTCAATGATGACTCCAAGATCCTTTTCTGGCTCTGTACTGACAAGAAGGGAGTTCCCCAACCTGTAGGTATGGTGCCGGTTGTTCCTCCCCAGGTGCATCACTTTGCACTTGTCAGTGTTGAATCCCATCCTATTCTCATCCGCCCACCCTTGTAACCTGTCTAGGTCCAATTGTAGCCTATTGCTTCCTTCTAGTGTGCCCACGTCCCCCCACATCTCAGTGTCATTAGCAAATTTGAACAGGGTGCTTTTTACCCCCTCATCCAAATCACTGATAAAGATGTTGAACAGTGCGGGCCCGAGGACCGAGCCCTGGGGGACCCCACTGCCCACATCCCTCCAGGTTGAAAATGACCCATCCACCACCACCCTCCGGGTGTGGCCCTCCAGCCAGTTAGCGACCCATTTGACTGTGTAGGTGTTGACACCACAGTCCCCCAGTTTCTTAATGAGAACGGGGTGAGAGACAGTGTCGAAGGCCTTCCGAAAGTCCAGGAACACTATGTCCACTGCTACCCCTGCATCTAATGATTTGGTGATCTGATCATAGAAGGCCACCAGGTTGGTCTGACAGGACCTGCTGCTAACAAACCCGTGTTGGTTGCCCCTAAGCATGAAATCCCCTGCTGGCCCCTCATGGATGTGTGCCAGCATAATTTCCTCGAACAGCTTGCCTAGGATCGAAGTAAGACTAACTGGCCTTTAGTTTCTTGGGTCCTTTCTTCCCCCTTTTTGAAGATGGGAAACACGCTGGCCCTCTTCCAGTCCTCTGGCACCACACCAGAGCACCACAAGTGCTTGTAAAGCTGTGCCAGGGTCCTGCAATGACCTCAGCCAATTCTTTTAGTACGCTAGAGTGGAAATTGTCTGGACCGGCTGACTTGAATATGTCCAGTCCCTCCAGAAGCTCCCTAACTAGTTCCTCACTAACCCTTGGCCCAGGTGTGCCTCCCCCGGGGCCCGAGGGGAGCCCAGCAGGGAGGTGGCTGTTCTGGTCCCTGCTTAGGAAAATGGAGGCAAAGATATCGTTAAACATGTTGGCTTTGTCGTCTGGTGTGATGACCAAATTTCCTAATGTGTCCTGCAGGGGCCCCACATTACCTGGAATCTTCTTTTTACTCCCTATATATTTAAAGAAGAACTTCTTACTGTCCTTGATCCGGGAAGCTAGTCCCAGTTCCATCTCTGCCTTGGCCTTCCTGACTGCCTCCCTACATCCCTGAGCAACTGCAGTATAGCCATCCCTGGTGATGTCCCCTCCTTTCCATTGGGTGTATGCCTCCCTTTTAGCTAGAAGACATTCCCGGACGCTTTTGGTGAGCCATGGGGGCTTGTGTGCCCTCCTGTCCCCTTTGATCCTCGCTAGGATTACCTCTCTTTGGGCTTGGAGGATCGTACCTGGAGAATGCGTTCATAATATAATAAAATAAGTATTCTTTCAGGAGTGGGCCCAACTGTCTTGGTGAGTGGGAAATTGGGAATTAAACTCTGATAGAGGTCTGTGTCCTAGTAATAGCTTAAATCGGTCAGAGATGATTCATCACATAATTATTTCTCCCTGGAGAAAGAACAGGTGAGAACTTACCTGGACTTTGTATTTGCAACAAGTTCTTATAGGTTTTTCGAATCTGAGTGTGACATTCACACGCTGCTGCAACCCCTTCTGCAGATACAAGACAGAACAGTGATGAGGAAAGGCAAAAAATAAACAGACTGGAAGTTGGGGTTGAGGGAGCAGGGGAAGGGAAACATAGGTGAGAGCAAAGCATGCAAGTCAAAGGATATGAAGATACTGAGCAAGGCAAAGGGAAAGTTTCTAATTAATTTAGGCAGGAGAAAAGAGCTACTACATAGCAGCTCCAGAAAAAAACTGTCATTCATATTATAAACAACTGATAGGGCACTGACGTTGCAGAGTTAAGTACTGAAACCTGAAAACATTGAAGTTAAAGTGGTACATAAGAGTCTTGTATCTCAGGTTTAAAGTTGTTCAATGTACAAGCTTTCTAGCTTAACCTAGAGGCTCTCTCCATTATTACTTGTGGTACTTGAATATGAAGGTAAACATCATGTATAATCTATAAGAGACAACCAGTATCTTGCTGGGGTTATAGTCCTTGCAGTAACTGGTAGGGACTTTTTGTTTTTCAATTGGACATTATTCCTCTGTCAGACTGTTGTATACAGCATTCTAGCAATTCTACTATGTATCAGAGAAAGAGGAATGTGGATCTAAACAGGATGGGACAGATTAGCAGTTATAAGTATGTAGACTTCACATTTAAACCCCTGACAGAGGGTTGGAACAGATGTCAATATTTGAGATTTTTCTTCAAGGTCTCCCAAATACTGCTATGTGGAGATCTTCATTTGGACTACATGGATTCTAAGTCCAGAAGTGATTACTGATCATCTAGTCCAAGTTCCCTCATAACACATGCCTTAAGATCTCCCCAAATTCATTCCTATTTGAATGGCAGCATCTCTTTTAGAAAAGCATCCTGCTGCGATTTAAAAAAAATTGCCACTGGGCTGGAAATCCATTACACTTGGCAAGCTGCTCCAATAGTTTGTTATTCTCAAAAAATTGTTCCTTATTTTTAGTCCACATTTATCTAATGTTAGTTGCCAGGTATAAGGGATCTCATTTACTTTTGCTTGCTAGACCAAAGAGTTGATCATCATGAGGCGCTACAGGGATTTGGGAGCGGGGCTTAGGGGTCTGGGAGCTCAGGTGGTATTTTTGTCGATCCTCCCAGTCTCGGGCTATGGGCTGAGGAGGGAGAGGAAGATCCACGCAGTGAACCAAAGACTGCAGAGCTGGTGTCATTGGGAAGGCTTTGGCTTCCATGACCACAGCCCGCTCTTTGGCGAGAGAGGCAGCGAGCTGCTGGGAAGAGATGGCCTCCACCTCTCC